>NW_025113140.1:12737517-13215195 GCF_010416935.1 Polistes fuscatus | reverse complement strand
AATACTCGAAAATTTCTTGTGAATAATCTGAACCATTCTTTCGATTTCCTTCGGCGTTATTGGCCTGGTACGACTCTGTTCCCTCAACAAATTCATCACGTGGGTCGTAAACTCGTTGCATGCCTAAAACAAATATTAACGTTTGTTTATTCAATAATTTATCTTAATCTTGTTTTATATATTTATTTTAAACGTAGATCAAATTTAAAGTTAAAACAAACAAATAAAACTATACAATCCTAAGACCAAATATAAAAAATAGAATTCTTTTTTTACATTTTTATTATTTTTATATTTTTTATTCGTCTTCAAAACGTTGAAAATACTGTTAAAAAAGAAAAGAATAAAACAAAGCACTAGATGTAAGTAAGTTCAACTGAAAATCAATTTAGCTAGAAGAGATCAAGGATGTCGTTGAGGTATTACGAAAAAAAGATGAAATAAAAAGAATCCAACAACAACAAAAATAGGGAAAAAAAGACACGCGAGTGAAATGAACTATTCCTAGTGGTTGATACCCTGGTTTAAGAGAAAAAAGGACTTAGCTCCTAGCGTATCAGTATTCGAGACGTGTCTCATTCTGACTTTTGAGGGTGGAGTTAAACAGTAAAGGAGAGAAAATAACACACAGAGAAATCGAGAGAGAGAGAGAGAGAGAGAGAGAGAAAGGCTTTGTCCTAGGAGGTAAGAAGGAAGATGGTTGGAAAGACAAGAACACCGAGAAGAAGGGATGCTGAGGATGCAGAGAGAAAGAGGAGAGGATTGACCAAGGAAAGTTAAAGGACGAGCCAGCACCACTAGCACCACCAGCACCAGCAACAGCAACGTGGCTCGCAATTTCGAAATGGATTCCACTATCGTCGACGTTCCCCTGGTACACCCCCTACCCACCCCCTACCTTCCTTCTCTTTCTCTCTTTTTCTTCCCGTTTATCCTCCCACTTCTTCCCGTATCCTCCACCCAACTCCCCCCCTCAGCCCGCTAGTTCCTTCCTGCTCCTTCCTCTGGTTCTCTTCTCACGTGCCAACGCGAACGAAACTGGTCTTTGGATTCGAGGGAAACTGGATTGGATGGAGTAGACGAAAGATCGGGGAAATAGAGCTGAAGACCGAAGCTTCTTTGATCAAACTATTTTCATTCTTCTTCCTCTTCTTCTTCTTCTTCTTCTTCTTCTTCTTCTTCTTCTTCTTCTTCTTCTTCTTCTCTAGTTTTATTCTCATCGATAAAATATATATCTAGGTTTTAGATTATCGGTAACTTGAGTAATATTTTTTTTTAATTGATTACTTATTAAATATATATATATATATATATTTCTTCTTTCTTTCATACGTTCTTTCAGATGTTTGAAATATTTTACATCATTTCGCGTTGACCGTAATCGCAAAAATATTTCCTCGTCATGTTTAATTCAAGTTATACACTCTACTACCGTAGTTACAAATATGATTTTCTAACGCAATTTTAATATTAAACAAGTCTCGTGACTGACATAATCATAGACATCGTAGATACACGTTCTAACAAAAAGAAAATCGAACCGTTATGCAAGACGTATTTACGGTAAAGGATAATTGTGCCCATAATTATGAAAGTGACCTAAGTCATGTATCTCTTGTTTCGAGATATTTGAAAGATTACATTTGAACACTGAATGAATTCCATATAATGTTAAAATAACAACTACTATCTAATAATTCATTTTTGACAATATCGTTAAAATTACATTGAAGTAATTGAGTTTAAAATAATGTGGTGTGAAATAACTGATTAACTTATTTGTTTTTAATTTTGACTTAGACCACTTTCATAATTATGGGCACAATTTTGATATAGAATAATATTACATCGATAAAGAGACAAAGAGAAAAATAATTACAAAACTAAACTAAAAGCGATAAATAATAATAACAATAATAATAATAAGAAGAAGAAGAAAAAGAGGAAGAAATAAAAGAAATGAAAACTCTAATAATCTAAATGAAGAAACGTTTATAAGTATAATAAGTACCCTCCATTCCGATACGATTAAAAGAATATAAATGCAAGAGATAATAAATACGCTCGTTAAATAATTAATATCGAGTAACGAGAAGTTATAAAAACAAAAAGGAAAGAAATAAGTTGCTCGAAGAGTCAAATAAAATAAAATAGAAATAGAAATAGAAATAGAAATAGAAATAAAAAAAAAATACATTAGATCGCGTTGCTCGTCCTATGGAATTGCTGGTTGGAAGAGGAGCGTGTGCTCGGAATCAGAACACTGGAAATCGGATAAAATAAAGCCGAGCATGCGGTGGGAACGATGTTGGCTGCTAGTGATCACGCGATCTCATAAAACTCGGCATGCTTCTATTCTTGTACTTGTCACGCCATTTTGCATAGCCTGCCAGACATTCACCCTAATGCAGTGAGTCGGCCGAATTTGAATAGTAAATTCGGCTTACGCCGGCCCGTGCTTCTCTCTCTTTCCCTCTTTACCTCTTTCTCCTCTCTCCCTTTCTCTCTATTTCACTTTACTCTTTCTCTATCTCTTTCTCTCGGGCGCAATCGCATAATGGAAATTTAACGATCGATAGGCGAAATGAGATACAAGACGTGGACCAGAACTCCCTCCTAGTACAGACGAAACAAAAAATTCATTACCATACAAAATGCCATTCCCTTGTTTTTCAAATTCCCAATTCGCATATATAACATAATTTAACTTAGCCCATAAAATGAAAAGAGAACAAAACGTACCTAACATTAATTATATTCTTTTACTTGGAACACAGACAAAATTATTACGCGTTCTAACCGTTTGCGTTACCAATTCTCTTTAATTTTCTCCTTACAAATCGTTACGTGCAATTAATCCTTAGAGTGCTATGAACGCGTATATGCGTTTAGTAAAAGTTGTTAATATTAATCTAAAATAATGTAACGTTCGTTTACATATTGATTATTATAGTTCTCCATACACGTGCTGTTCCGTATGTAAACACGATCGTAAATTTTGAAACGTTCACTCGTCGAAAAGTTCAATGTAAATCAAAGTAAGACACGCGTCAGTCTTGTCACGACTTCTGAGAAGGTAGGATCTCAGGTAGGTAGCCCGGAAGAGAACCCTCCCTCTAAATTCCACCCCTTCCCTCTCTAAACTAACATCGTATCACCGGCCAACCAACGGACTCTCGCGTGTCATTATCGATGGGGTACAGTTTACCTACCACCACCCAACCACCCTTGTCCTTTTCTCTTCTCCTTTTCACCTCTACGATGCATCGTCTCGTGCACGCTAGCTAGAGCTTACTAACGTATACGTTTTACCTGTAGATGATACTCGTACACACACACATATACAACGACGCGTGTGAGAAACACATCGAGACGACCGTTGACAAGCGCTTTGAAATATAGGGGTTGAAACGGGTGTGGGTAATTAAAATACGCGCTAGGCGTATAACAGCACGAGCCACCGTTTAAACCGTTAATTTTTTGTTATTTTTCATCTAAACGCACTGCAAATACTATATAGCAAATATTTTGGTGATATGAATAAAATTGTACGAACTATAACAAGTACGCAATAAACTTCGTAATCGTAATTGGTGCGCGACGTTTTTTAATATGAAAAAAATATCATTTCCAATCGATTAATAATTTTATTTTATTTTATTCATCCTTTTACTTTTTATCGAGGAAAAATTTGTCGGAAGTTCGACGATATTCTTTGAAGAAGGGGAAAAAAAAAGAAGAGAAAAAATTATAAAGAAGGAAAAAGAGTCACGCAAGGTCACTGATCTCGCGTGACACGTATGCATCGTACGTTTATTAGCACGCGAATAGTCAAAGGAGAAACTGGAAGGAGGTGGATGTTTTATACGTACGTTTCTTATCTGATTGGTTGCTTGCATAATAGTAAAATGTTAAAAAGTTCAATTGAACAAAAATTACCTTTGTAGAAGGGCTCTTAACATATTATATTATTCTTGTAGGGTTTGTTTTTTCTTCCCCCCTATTAATTTTCCGTAATATAAGCAACGTTGATCTTTAAATATTTTCTTTTCTATATAATCAATTCAATCAATTATTATTCTTAACAAATGTTAGTTGTATATAACATATAAATAAACGCATATATGCGCCCCTCCTCCCTGGTGAAATGATTATTCTCATTTTTCAAGATCAACGATCAGAGGTATGCAAATCTTAAGATGAAAAGGGAACAAACCTGCTCGTATTTCTCGAGTTCCTGATGATAGATTTGCCTGATCTGAGCAAGTTTCGCTCGGTAATCCGAATGTTCGATCGCGTTATCAGGTTGTCCAGGTGGTCCAGCAGCAGCAGCTGCCGATGCTGATGCCGCAGCCCCCGCACCACCCCCTTTTTCTGGACCTGCCACACCCTCGGCAATCAACATATTATCCAGCCTCATTAATTGTGGATCCGGTGGTTCCTCTTCTTGCGTGTTTCTCAACGATAGTACTGCAACAACAAAAAATATTTATTTTTTCGTAAATAACGAATCTTGTTTTAACACTAAACGTATCGGTCAAATGACTAATTGTCAATTTTTTCTTGGAATTTGATCAGTCAAAAATTCTTATTGCATAAATGGAGTTCGTATTCGAATGATAAATCTAAACGAAAATCAGGTCGCATAGCATTAATTATAAACAAAAATGATCGAAATATATATATCATTGATACATTCTATAGTCTTTATATATTTTTGATTACATCGTCAGATATAAAAAAAAGAAAATTAAAAATACTAATAAAAGTGTCACAGGGAAGTTGGACAGGTTAAAAATCTTTTAGAACGTTATTTCCATCTTATTGAACGTTTCCTCCCTTCATTAGGACTTCTTCAGCAATTAAAACTCTTTGTTAAGTACAGTTTATTTTTTTTAACCCTTTCGCTACGGCACTCCGTTCCGTGGGAGTAGCGCCGCTGAACGGGACACCGCTCCGTGCAGTGGCTTACGTCTTCCAATGGCATTTTGGAATTCTCTTGTGTGGATACTTTTTTGAGAGTTATGTAACAACTGTTTCGTCATTTTATATGAAAAACAAAAATGAGTATATTTTGAGTATTCAGAAATTAACATATTAACAAATTTAAGCGTAAGCGTAGGTGTTCACGCGACACCGACCATAGTCGGTGTCCGTAGACACAGCACTTCGCGCGGCCGCCGACTATAGTCGGTGTCCATAGCGAAAGGGTTAAATATAAGAATGTATGTCTTCGTAATAATATGTAAAAGATACTGAACATTAACGAGATAATATTAAATAACTTTCTTTAAATGTTTATAATATGTATTTTTCAAAAAAGTCCTAATAAAATTTCAGTTGCTGAAGAAGTCCCAATGAAAGGGACGAAACGTTCAATAAGATCGAAATAATGTTCTAAACAAATTTTTAACCTGTCCAACTTCCCTGTGACACTTTTATTAATAATTTTATTTTTTGGACACGATAAACAACTAATTGAATAATAAATACTATTAATCAATTCCATAGTAGTGGGTGTACATAAGAAAATCGTCGATGTTACGAATCGAGAGCATCACGTTCGTTGATCATAAAAGAATCAATTTGACTTTGATATTCTATCCTACTCGTTTCTATGTCTCTTTCTTCTCTGTCTTTTTCTTATCCCTCCCTCCCTCCCCCGTCCCCTTCTTCTTCTTCTTCTTCTTCTTCTTCTTCTCAGTTAAGGAGCTGTGCACGCAGTGGTTTAGAACGGGTGCTTTCCTAAGGCATAACAGTGCTTTTATTGTACTTTTACGAGGTATGATAGAGCTGGACGAGCTATAAAACGACAGAGAGTGAAATGGAAAGAAGAAAAGAGAAGGGAAATAGTATCTTACTCTTTTTCTCTTAGCATGTTCAACCCTCTTTTACGTTTCTACCCATATTTTGACAGTTCTTCGAGAAAGACGCGAATTCGACGCTTTTTATCCTTGTCGGTAGGGTAGACACACACATACTCGCACATATTACTTCGCACATACACACGCAAAGCACACACTTGGTTAGAAAAATAAGGACGGAATACTCGAGAATCCTAGGAAGCACCATAAAGACTCGGAGGAAAAAGGGGTTTATACGTAAGGTTGGTGCTACGATTATGATGAAGCCATTTGAAGAATTTTTGTTCTATGGTGGTATTAGTGGTGGTAGGTAGTGGTGGTAACGCGACAATGCGAACAACGACATGTCACGAAGACTATTTTTACTCATAGGTCGACACTAAATTTACTATAAAAACGAAGAACGTATAAGGGATTCCCTTTGAAATTTCCTATGACCGGGAAAGGGGTTCTCCTCTCCCCCCCTTCCCTCAAACCATCCCACATCGACATCGTAAAAATCAATCGAGCACTTTCCTTCCGAGCGGAAAAACCGATCGATTTTACACGCACGCGGTACATTCATTTCTATGTGTAAGTGTGTTAAACTTTCGGCTCAAATTTACATTTTCAATCATACATTTTGAGGAGTTCCCGTGTTCATTAAAATCAACGAACCGTTTAAGGGAAAATTTGTCAACTTTCTTAACTTACGTTCTTTTCTTTTCTTTTCTTTTCTTTTCTTTTATTTTATTTTCTGTGATAATTTGATGAAGAAATTGAACCCGATCTCGGAAACGTAGTCCTATTTAAATAGTGATTTAAATTCGTTAAAAACTTATCACCTCTTTTATACTCTTCCTCTCCCCCACCCCCACATCATTCCGTCTATTTCTCTTTCTTTCTTTCTTTCTTTCTTTTTGTCTTTATCCGAGGAGTTTCAAGTTAGCTTGGTAAAAGGAAAGAAAAGTCTCGAGAGAAATCGAAAAGTGAGGGTAAAAGTTCCAGTTGAGATCCGGGAAACCGTGAAACGAATGCACGAGGCTAATGCATTTATACGAAGTGTAACAATTAGAACGCGTGATTATGGAAGTAAAATGTGATAAAAGAAAAAGGAGGGTAGAGTATACCCTTTAGGGGATTTGTACTCTTGGGAATTTGATGATCGAACACTCCGAAAATATAAATTTGCGAAAAATTATTCGATCAACACGTTGGCATGCTCATGGCTTCAACGTGAATTTTTTTATTATGTTGAAATTTTGTTTACGACAGATAAAGGAAGTTGTATAATAATTGTATTCAATGCATTATTTGTGGTGATCCTCAAGGCAGTCAACGTTAGTTAATCGATTTGTTTCATTTCCATGAGAAAAAACTCTCTCGTTGGATTTTCTCTTTTTCAAAACTCGTAACTATGAAAAATCTTTGGGCGTTTCCACGAACGAGTTAGAAATAAGTTTAACGATGGGTAAAAGGGGAGAAGAAAAGAAAAAGACAAAATTAAAGACACGGTTCGCCATTAAAACTTTCATATCCGTTCTTCGTATTCCACGTCTCGTACGATGCACAACAGAAGCAGAAAAGTTTTCAGAAGAGTTAGGGATAATTAAAAATAAAATAAGTTCGGTTTCGCAATACAGTTGTCGGAGAAAAGGAAACGACCTTAGTGGGGGAAATATTTTGTTTATGACTGAAGAAGAAAATATAAAAGAAGACTGTAAAAGTTATATTGACTTTTTCTTTTTTTTTACATCGTGTTAAAAAGAGTATCGAAAATTTATCGACGATAAAACGTGTAACTCGATAGAATCGATAAATTATTTTTATTATTATTAATTATACTAAATCCGTTTGAAAGATACGAAAAAACAATTTTTTTTATCTCATTTTAAAACGTTTTTCCAACTTAAAATATGAAATTTATCCATTGAAAAGTATTTTAAATCTAAACAAAAAATGGGCTCTAAATGATTTCAATTGTTTGTGTCAACTTTTAATAAAATAACGTACACATTTGTTAATTTAATTGAACAATATTAAACTAAAGTGTTTTCCATGTATTCTAGAAAAATACGTTCACAAAAGGTTCATAATATTTAATTAAAATAGTTCACAAAGATCATTGTAATTTTTTAAACGTGTAATAAATCAACGAGAATCAAAATATTCGTTCGATTGCCATAAACACGACAATAAACTATAAATGATTTTCCATATATTCAAACAAAAAAACAATCGGAAGATAAAATAAAATCGTAAAAAAGACGACTCGAATTTATTGGAACATCTTACTAACGTAAGATATTTTTAAAAAGATCACTTGATCGAACCGGGGATCGTAAAAATAGCAATTTGAAGAAGACCATCAGCATCGAGGAAGAAAACGCATGCGGATCGATTTTAATGCATCCTTCTCGAGAATCAAGAAGAAAATAAAGAAACCAGCTAACCACGGTTTCGATGAAACGGAACGGAGAATAAGAAGGAAAAAAAAGTGGTAAAAAGATTGTAAGAATTTATTTAAAAGGGTGTCAAAAGAAATGAAACGTCTTAAGAAAATAATTTGCATAAAATTCCGTAAACGAATATGCGTGCGCGCGCGCGCGCGTTCTCTAAACTTAGAAACGACACAAGACACGACACGAGGAAGAAGCTCGACTGGGGGAGGGGTGGGGGTGGCTTACGGGCAATAATCTGGCCATTAGGGGGTGTAAGGGGCGGCCCTTTCGTGCCACGTCGAGAGGGTGGCAGCCTCCTACGGGGGTCCTTACAAGCGCGTAAACTCAGTTTTACTAGCAGTTAACATTTTACGACTCAGACGGTCTGCCTGATGTCTCTCCTTTCCTCTTTCGCTCTCTCATTCTTTCCTTTTTGTCCTCCTTTTCCGCATATTTACTCTCCCCCCCCTCTCTCTCTCTCTTCGTTCGATGCATAAGAAGTGCACGCGTGCAAATTGAACGTTTTCAAGGCTCGTTCTTAACCAAGGTTGTATTCAATATGCCACCTCGTTAAATATCAACCCGATATAATATCTGAGTGCAACTAATTCATAAATGTATACATACGTTGTTTATTTATTAAGCGATAAACATTAATATCCGAAGACTTTTCTTAAATGCAAGTATGTATCAAAAACTGAAAGATCAGCTGGCAAGATTATGGAACGTGCATCGGTATTTTGTTTATCGACTATCTCGAGAAAGTTAAAACCATCGATAGCGAATATTACATGACAGTATTGGATTAGTTATTAGACCGGAGACTAATTGAGTGACATGATACTATCGTAAAAATATGGCTCTTTAAAGATGGGTTATTTGATCCGTTCGATAGAAATCGAATATACACAAAGCTCTGTACGTTAATTGTACCCATAATTATGAAAGTGGTCTAAGTCAAAATTAAAAAAAATGAGTTTATCAGTTATTTCACATCACATTATTTTAAACTCAATTAATTCAATGTAATTTTCACGATATTGTCAAAAATGAATTATTAGATAGTGGTTGTTATTTCAACATTATATGGAATTCATTCAGTGTTCAAATTTCAAATGTAATCTTTCAAATATCTCGAAACAAGAGATATATAACTTAGACAACTTTCATAATTATGGACGTGATTGTTAATATAATTTTCCTAACGACAATGAAAAGCTAGCAACCTACCCTCGGTAAAAAAAAAAAAAGATAATAAAAAGCGCTCCCGAAAAAATAGCAATAAAAGCTATTATAACAGGACAAAGTCCTAATAAAAGAAGAAGAAGAAGACAATGAAAAATATAATTAGGGATAAATTTTCGATAGATCAAATAGTATTCAAAACGAGCTTAGCCGAGTATCGAAATTTAACGAGCAATAGGGTTGGGGTAACCAAGTCTAACTGACCCCGTAAGGTGATCCATTGATGGTGCACAAACGATTAATCGATATCCCTGACGTTTGCAAATCTAATTTCACGATCCAGTCGCTTGGAACGTAGATGCAATGAATCAGTGAATTGGATGGCGTGAGAGAGGGGTCTACAGAGGTGGAGGAATGCAAACGTTTCTAAAATATGCAACGAGCTAACGCGTGCAAGGGAGACAGAAATACGGGGAGAGAGAGAGAGAGAGAGAGAGAGGAAAACGGAGAGTAAAGTATCCTCCCTCCTCCCTTCCCTTTGCCCACCCTATCTCTCTCACTCAGTCTCGATGTCTCCCTGTCTCTGCCTTTACACCCTTCGTCGGAACAACCCTCGGGATAATTTGGATTCGTGAAGCGGGTTGAACAGTACTATAGTGTTGCAGGACGGCCGTGCCGTTGCCGTTGCTATTGCCGTTGCCGTTGCTGCTGCTGCTGCGACACTCTGTGTATTGATCTAAACGGGAAGCCGTGAAAGCAATTAAGATAAGGCACGTTAACAAAGGGTTGTCGGCCGTTCGCCTCTATCCGGTTTACGCGTTCCAGGAATATTAATAATAATAATAATAATAATAATAATAATAATAAAAAAGGGGAAAAAAAAAAAAAAAGAATGATGAGAAAAAGGTGGCGGTGAGCAAGAGGTGTGTGTATGGGTAATAGTGGGAGGTAACAATTCGAAGGATTTCATATGAAGGAAGAAGATAGTTGGTAGATAGTAGGATAGAAAAGTGCTGCTCGATTCGGCAGAAAATTTTCTGCCGAGTAAGAGAAGAGTAATAATCTCCGAAAGAAAGACAAAATTTCATTCGTCGTAGACATCTTTCGTCCTGTTAAAAAAAAAAACGTCCCTTCTTTTTTTGAAGTTATTATTTTTTCTCGTCGTGTTATCGATTGAGTCATCGTGTTAAAAAAAAACGTCTCCTTTTTTTGAAGTTATTTTTTCTCCGTCCGTGTTATCGATTGAGTCATCGAAATTGTCCTCCCCCTCCCCCCCCCCTTTATTCGTTTAACGAAACATGCGAGTCTTCTAGGCTCGTTTGAAAACAAATTTTTGTGATATCTCTTTTTTTTCTTTTCGTTTTTTATTCCTGTTTCTTTTTCTATTTTCTTCTTTTTTTAAGTATCAAATCGGTTTCACATTCTCACGCTGTTTCTAATCCGAATTGAACGCTCCCCGCCCCGCCCATGTTCGAAGACCCATCACGGGTTTGGTTTGAAGAGGGAAAAAGGGACAGGAATGATAGAAAGGACGAAATGAACGGGTATTTTAATTCGAGGGTGAATTCAACCAGCAGGGAACTTCATATTTCTCTCTCTCTCTTTCTCGTATAGTCGGAACGAAAGATAGAAAAAGAAAGAAAGAAGAGGAAGAGGGAGAGGAGGAGAAAGAGGATGAAAAGTGCCTCTGGGATATGATATCGACACCGAACTGCAAGAATATCCCCGCCCCCGCCCTCTTCCCTCCCTCCTCTTTTGATTTAGGAAGGAAATCAAACCACGAGAGATATTCTATCGCACCCGTTGATATCACCTTTCACCATCTTCCCCTCCTCCCACCCATCCCTCACCCCTCACCCCTCACTTGTCGAATACGATTCTTTTATAAACGAATACGATTCTTGGTGTTCGTGTCGAATCTTTCTTTCGTGCCGATTTCAATTACGTTTCATACGAAAAATATTAAAAACTAGAAGAAGAAGAAGAAAAAGATGGAAGTGGCAAGAGTATCATTCTACTAGGTGATAAAAAAAAAAAGGGCACGAATAATCTCTTTTTACGTGTTATCTTCGAGAACTTAGGTTTATTTCAGCATGCACATTGTTGTCAGACATCTTATCATCGTGAACTGCCTACCTACTGTTATACGCCCATTAGATACACGATTCAGAATGATATATAAAATATCGTTTGTTATTATTCCCTTGATTATTTGGATTGAGTACCTAGGAAATAGAACTATTATTTATATATTATTTGAGTATATAGGAAATTTATATTATTTATATATATTATTAAATATATTATATTATATTATTATATAAGTATATTATTTATTATTTGAGTGTGTAGGAATAGAACTATTTATTCAGTATCCATCATCATACGCGTATGGTTAAAGGTTTTTGATGCTTTCGATTTACGATTCCTCTCTATCTCTCTCTTTCTCTCTTATTCCTTCTTTTTTTTATTTTTCCACAAAAATGTACAAGTGGATTCTATCGCGTTGATCCCGTTTCAGGATAAACAGGATACACGATACACTTCATCGCCGTCGTGACTGGAAAGAAGAAGAAAAGTTCGCTTTCTTTGAAGCTATGTCAGTTTCAAGCATCCGACGAAACGACCAAAAAGTATTTTTCTCTATTTCTCTGCGTAGCTTCCTTTCTTTCTTTCTTCTCTCGCACGGTGCAAAACGATTCTAAAAGCGACACGAGAGGATGAGAGAAAATGTTTTTCCCGAGGAAGAAAGAAAGAAAGGAAGAAAGAGGAAAGATGGGAGGTGAAACGAAAAGCGGAACGGGAGGTTGGGGTTGTTTTATTCTGTTGGTACACTCAGAACTCATTGGACCGTATCTCCGGTTTCTTATTCTTTCTTTCTTTCTCTTTTGCCAGGAAGTTCCGGCGGGGCTCCTCTTTTCCGTTCACTTCAGCCATGGCTTTTCCAAGCTAACGTAAATCAAAAGTCGACGCGAAAACGCGGCCAAATGTTGAGGACAAGCGGCGCCCCCGATGTACACCGGCTGTCTGAAACGACCTCATGGTCATCGATCCTACGCTTTCATTCTTTCTTTCTTTCTTTCTTTTTTTCTTTTTATCTTTTTAATCCTTTATACTCAGCGAGAAAATGCTATTCCTTCCTTACGGTTTTTATATTTTTAATCAAATTTCAAATTACATCGAGAGGAAAAAGAGATTAAAGACGTATCTTACGAGCAGATGTTACGACAGGTGTATGTCCTCTCTCTCTCTCTCTCTCTCTCACTCTCTCTCTCTACAATTTTAATCGTAATTAACTCTTTTTTAACTAACGAGCAACCATTATCGGTAACACGAGATTAACTCTCCTCTAGGAAACTTATAATTAGTCGTATAATTTGCAATGACTACTTTGTATATTTCCAGAAAAGTAACAATAAAATTAGGAAAAATAATTTGTTACGAAAGTAGACATCAACTTAATATAATCAATCAAAATGATAGAAATATCAGTATTAGAATGTATTTGTATTATCAAATAAATATTTAATCAATTATTGACGTAATATTTCGCATCAAACCGTTATCGGTAATACGAGATGAAAGATTAGAACGAGGAATATGTTCATGACGTAGAAAAAGACACGAATTGTAAAGAAAAAAGGGGAATGAAAAGAAAAAAATCCTCCCTCTAGCACTCTCCTCGTTGTTCTTTCGGTCGCACAGTTGCAACACTAGCAAGGAAGGAAGGAAGGAAGTAAAGAAAAGGGATGGAACAACAAAATGGGGATGGCGATCGCGCGGAACAGGAATAAAATTTTACGGCCGCGAAATCGCCCAATAATTGTTACGGCTCGCCTTGATCGCGTAAAACACGTCGTAAACGTCGAAAGGGGACGCAACAGACCCCACCCACCCCCCGTCTTAGTCAACGGGAAATTACTTTTGGCTACCCTTACCCTTACCTTTGCCCTTACTCCTACTCCTGCCTCCTCCCTTCGACAACTACTTTACTTTCATCTTTCCACTTTTTCCGTGATACCTTACGTTCGACATTTTACCGCATTATCACGGATGATGCTGCGTTTGCGTCTTCATCCCTTCTATACGCGTATTCTTTCACATATCTGTGTGTGTGTGTGTGCGCGCTTTTGCTTTCATTTTTCCTACCATCGCACTTTTATCACTCACAAGAAACGAATTTTCGTATCAGCACGTCATAAAATCATACGTAGACAGAACGTAATTTCGTTGACAAAAAAAAAAGGAAAAAAAAAACAGAAAGTGAAGTGGGTGAGAGGGGAAATTCATTTTCTGTTGAAAATTATCTTCCGAGTTTAACCTGTATCTTTTTTCTTTTTTTTCTTTCTAGCTTTCTTTATCTTTCTTTCTCTATCTTTTTCCATGGTGTTTTCCCATGGACCATCGAGGAACAAAGAGAAGAAGGGGGAGAACAACAACAGCCACGATAACTCAACGCTCTCTGTCTCTCTCACACTCTCTGTGGTTACCACGAGCGAGACTGGTAATAAAAGCGACTCTAATAAAGTTACCAGTCGCTCTTTACAAGTACATAGAGGGTGAGGAACCCATCGGAGGGAGGAGGAGGGGGAGAGCTCTCGTTTAAAACACCCTCCTTCTCGTCGTTTACGCGACTACCGAACCTTAAAACGTTATCCAAATATTTATCGATAATCGTAAGAATCCCCTCGAGAACAATGAAATTTTAAAAATGTACGAAAATACAATACTACATTTTTAATTTGATCACACCTACGCAACATTTATCTTCCTTTATCTTTGTTTTATCTCTCTCTTTCTCTGAACAAAATAGCGAATAAAAGTTCTTACATTTTACTTATTCTTCGTTTCAATCACGAAACTATATCAAGGAGAACGATCACAGTGTTATAAATGTGTTCTACGTATATGCAGTACGAAAGGATGATTTCTATTGCCACTAGAGAGCGCGTCGATTCGATGGGTCAGATTTTATAAATATATATAGTTGTACCACACATAACCCACACAAAAAAAACAACACACACACGTACTAATTCGATGGGTTAGATTTTTCAAATATATATAGTTGTACCACACACAACACACACACAAAAAAACAAAACACACACGTACTAAAATCTAAACACCCGAACACCAGTGCCGCCCTAGTGGAGAATTATCGTACCCGATGTTTCCTCATTTTCAATGACACAAATTCGACGAAAACGTGTATCTCGATCGTTCTCCTTATATATAGGCGCTTCGTGGTTTCAATATTAATTATTAGATACATATTCTAACTTTTTTTGTATTGCTTTTTGTTTTTATTAATAGAAAAAAATACAATTGTTCGAAGTATAATTTGTATTGCAAATGTTCCGCAATGTTTTAGATTGGAATATTCCAACTAATGAAATATTTCTAATCAGTTTTATTCGTTAACAATCGAAATGTAATATTCCGATATAAAACGAATCCGCTACTAGAAATCTAATTTGATCCTTGTATTTATATCATCTCATCATCTATTTTCTGGTTAGATTCATTTCCTATTGATAGAATTCGTCTTGAATACGATAAATTTCAAATTCCATTTCTCTCTCTCTCTCTCTCTCTCTCTCTCCTTTCTCTCTTACGGAATTTAAACTCGATACGGTTGACTTGACAGCCAGTCCATGTAAGCTGGGTGCGGATAACTACGCCAAGAGTTCTAGCTGGATCTTTTAATGAAACGCGGATGTTGGAGAAAGAGAAAGATAGATACAATGAAAGAGAATGTACTAGTATACGTGGGTGTAGGTGTAGATGTGTGTGCGAAAGAGAAAGAGAGAACTAGGAATGCAGCAAAATGGTCCAGCAGCGTGCTATGTACTCTCTCTTCAACACATTGAATCTACTGTATGGACCAACTACTCTCTCTAGGTTGGGTTTCTTGATGCACACACACAAATACGCAAACCTAACTACGTGAGAGTAGGAGAGTTAGTTGTACGAGAGAGAGAAAGGAAGGAAACCGAGAGGAAATAGAAGAAGAGAAAGCATTCCTTCAGAATATATGTACGAGTTTGTAGAGGAAAGAGGAGACGAGAGGAGAGGAGAAGAGAAGAAGAAGAAAGAAGAAGAAGAAAGAAAAGGGGGCAAAGGGGGATGCTGGTAGAGTATTTCCTGGCAAATTAAGCTTCTCGCTTCGACTTCGTTATTGAAGCGTTGCATCTGGAGAATCCTCGGAGGAGTCCTCTCCTGGTAGAATCCTCAAGCTCCTTCGCTGAACCAAGAGAGGAGGATCCGATGACTTTTCTAGCAGCTTGTAGAGAACATTTTCTCTTCTATTTCGGTCATTTATTAAGTTGCTTACGTATGAACTGTCGGATTTTCAAGTGAATATATTATAAAACTACATATCTTTTTTCTAAATCTGTTTATTTAATCCAATTCAACTCTATTTGCTTCGATACAACACTTTACCCAACTAGATGCATTTTAATGCATTTTAATGCATAGATGTTCGTCTTCGAGAAATTCGAATCTTTAGTATCAATGAACTCTGATATGGAATTTTTCAGACTGTCCTCATTTTTAGACTGTTCTAAATGTTTACAAAAGAAAAGTAAAAGTTACTTTATCGAAAGATCCGGTGAATAAGAGGATGGATGCTACAAAATTTCATATAATAATTTATTTGTAAAAAATCTCGTAAACGAAAACAGGGAGACAAACACTCGCGTGTAAAAAAAAGAAAAAAAGAATCCGACATTTCATATGCACCAACCAACCTAATAGAATTCTCGCGAGTCGGGCTTGTTAAAATCGAGAGGGAAAACAAAGAAGAAGAAAAAAAAATAAAATGAAAAATCGTCAAAAAGGAATAATAACATAACATGAGACAGGATACGAACTGCATGATGTGAATTACTATTTTTTTCCTTTTTCCTCGAAACTTCACGGACGTCATCCTAAGAAGGATGATAAGAGAGAAAAGGAAAAGGAAAATGAAAAGGAAAAAACGTGATGGTATTAATAAAATGTTGCGCAAAGCTACGGAAAAAGAGAAAGAGAGAGGGGGAGGGTGAACGGTGGAAAAAGAAATTCTTATTGCCTGGTAAGTCCGGCATTTTCCGCAATATACAGCACAGGTGTACCGAATGTGTGCCCCGTCGTCGTCGTCGTAGTCGTCGTCCTATATACACGCCCTTTTTCTTTCTCTTTTCTTCAACTCAACTTTACGAATGGCGGCAGCGGCGACGGCGGCGGGGGAGGAGGAGGAAGAGGAGGGTAGAATAGCAGAGAAAAAGAGGTCCGCCGGTTTCTGTGCACGCGCGTGTATGCTTGCTGGTCAGAATTCGACCCTTCGACCCTTCTTTCTTTCATTCTTTCATTCTTTCCATCTCTATTTCTCTCGAAAAGTATCGAACATAACTCGAGAGAAAAACGTATTCTCCGAAAATATACCATAAGTATATACAGTTTGCTTAGGTAGGAAGCAAGCACACGTTCGTTCCTCGCGAATGGAAAATTCAAAGAACTTTTAAGACAGAAGGATGGAATAAGAATCGATTAAATAAACAACGGACGAGTCGGAAGGCATGCAAAGCAAACGATCTACAGTTTTCGTTTTCCTTTTTTTAACGAGAATGGTATTTTCGAAGAAGAATTTTCGAAGCTACGACTAACGAACACGTACCAACCACCATAGCAAACGATCTAGAGTTCTTTTTTTTGTTTTTTACGAAAATGGTGGTACTTTCGAAGAAGAATTTTCGAAGCTTAACGATTGCTATCAACAAACGTACCAACCAACCAACCAACCAACCAGCCAGCCAACCACCATAGCAACGTTAACATAACTCCTCCTCTTCCTCTTGTTCCTCTTGTTCCTCTTCTTCTTCTTCTTCTTCTTCTGATTCTGGTTCTTCTTTCGTTGGAACGCAACGAAACGCCCACGCGAAAGCTCCAACAACGTGGACATTATCGACTGGAAAATAAATCTAGCTGCTGCCGTTGGTGGTTTTCGTTCCGTTCGTTCCCCAAGTCCGACGGGCGAGCAGCAGCAGCAGCAGCAGCAAACACCGTAAGAAAAGAATCGGGCTGCGTTTTTTCCCGTTATTTTATCGACGTTATATAAATCCTCGAGATCTTCGTGCGCGTTTTTCGTTCGAGGGAGGGGGAGAGGGAAAGAGGAAAAAGAGAAAAGAAACGAACGGAAAAAAAGGGAGAAAGACAAAAATAATAATAAAATAAAAAAAAGAAAAGAAAAAAAAATAAAAAAGAAAAAGAGAAGAGAGAAGGAAGGAATCCGTCCTTTTTCCGCGAGTAGTCGAAAGTATGGGATGGGGTGGGGTGTGGGGTGGAGAAAGGGCGCACGCTCTCTAGGGGTGGGGGTGGGGTGGGGGTGCGGAGGCAACGTGGCGTATTGATCGAGTGGCTCTCGCGTCGACCAACACGCGGCTGAGTTTCTGAGTCGGTGAGAACGCGCCACGCACCCACACCATCTCCCTCACCCTTTTTCTAACCACCCACGTTATTATACATATACGTTTCCACCATATACCCACCTACGTGTATATAAGTTCATATATATATCTAACATACCAACCACACATCTACAACCAATCACACACGCACGCAATTCTATATATTTACCAGGTCTTCTTTTATAAGGACTTACCAACCGAGTTGCCCGGCTGACTCGCGAATAAATAAACTTAAGAGAAAGAGAAAGAGAAAGAGAAAGAGAGAGAGAGAGAGAGAGAGAGAGAGAGAAATAGAGATAAGCCTGTGTTCAAATTTATTTCGATTCGTTTTTATGAAATTCCATAGAACGTCATAGAAAAGAAATTAACAAAAAATAAGAAGACCGAAAGAGAGAGAGAGAGAGAGAAAGAGAGAGAGAGAGAGAGATTCAAAGAGTGTGTCTACTTCTCTGCGTATATGATGCATGTGCGTTTACGTATGTGAGAGAGAAAGAAAAGTCAGTGTTAAAATTAATTTCGATTCGTTTTTCTGAAATTCCATAGAACGTCATAGAAAAGATACTAGATTAACAAAGAAATAAAAAGATTGAAAGACAGATTCAAGAATATCTCTACCTCAGCGTATGCGTATGTATGAATGTGTGTGAGAAAGAGAGTGAGTGAGAAAGAGAGAGGGGGGGAGGAGAGAGAGAGAGAGAGATGGAAGAGATGGTCAGAAAATAACTTTGGTCGTCGCATTCGAACGGTATGCGAGGATGCTGATAGAAGTAAGCTTACCACGAACGTAACGATGCAATGCGACCAGACTTCCTAAGGAAAATCTCTAGAGTGCATTCACGCAAATACATTAAACGATTCATCTGATACGATGTTGAAAATCTTTTTTCTCTAATTGACGACGCATAAATGTCGATGAACGTTGTAAAAGAAAAAAAAAAAAGAAAAAAAGATCTATACTTACTTAACTTCACCTGCATCTTATTTATAGAAGTTGTTTCAAGATTTGATTACATTCGTGTTAAAAAAAAAAAAAAGAAAAGAAAAAAAAAGATTTATCGTCCTGCTATCAGGACGAAGATCGTTATTTTTCCTTGATAAAGATAATGCGTATTATATATAAATAAATTTGTTATTTAGACGCGAAATATTGACGTCGTTGTTTAATAAAATAAAAAAAAAATAAAAAAAGAGTAAAGGATAGAAAAAAGAAGGGCGGGGGTGGATTTGGGTTTGATATTCTTCGATGTGTCCGAAGGTAGTGAACATTTTGAAACTCTCTTTCTCTCAAAAAAGAAAAGGTCTCTTAGTCTCCCGCTGAGTTTTACCACTCGAAGTCCACCATCATCTCTTCTTCTTCTTCTTCTTCTTCTTTTTTCTCTTCCCCTTTCCTTTCATATTTCTTACGTTAATCCTTCAAATTTTAACATCAGACTCGGATGGGCCAATGTCGTACGTAAATTTCGTCGTACGTACAATCTTCTTCTTATTTAGTATAGAAAAAATGAAGGAAGAAGTAGAAGGAAAAAAAAACATAAGAAAATTTTCCAAGAGTTTCATTTTCGTTTCATATAATTCCCATATGTGTCGTAGAATTCGTTCATGTCTCCTCCTCGCGTATAAAACTACTACCACCACCATACGAGGAGGAGGAGGAGGAGGAGGAAGCTACTACCCTCTTCCTCTCCTCTTCCCCTCTTTCGCGAACTTCATCTTTTTATCCTGAGACCGACCCCTCGATTCGATTTCCAACTAACGAGAACGATACATCGTATATCACATATACCGTGGGAAGAAGAAATTCGCATCAGAAGTTATTATTACTTGTAAAACTTGGCGAATAAGTTCTTACACGCCTTCTTATCGGTTTCCCTTCTATCATCTCGAATTCGCGATAAAAAAAGAAAAATAAATAAATATTACGGCGAACGAAAAGCTCGTGCTTTCAATTCTGTTAAAAATGTTTACTTCGAAAAATTGCACATAAAATGGATTAGTTTTTTTTTTACTGTGGAAATATTAATTGAAAAAACTGCACGAACTTTTACTTCACCCTGATAAAGAAAATGATCAAATAAAACAAAACAGGATCGTCGTATTCAGAGTGAAAGATCAAAAACGTCTATCTTCTTCCACTAGATCTAACGAAGCCGTAAAAATCGGATCGAAGATGAGAGAACACAGTTTCCAAAGAGAACAGAGAGAGTTATCCGTCCCTGAAGAAGGGTGGACCCTTCACTGCTGTCGGCTCAGTTTCTCTCCTTCTCCTTCTCTCTCTTTCTCTTTCTCTCCATTACTGCTGCTGCTGCTGCTGCTGCTCACGGGGTTGGAAAAGCGTTCGATAACAAATGGTGGAAAAACCACCGACAGAAACAACGAGGATGAGCTCGCCTCGACGCCATTTCTCAAAATCGTTGAAATGAACTCGTCGTCATATACATACTTGCATAATAAAAGACTCATTTTCATCGCAATCAAATTGATATCCAATTACTTTTATATTAATAATGATGAGTAAGTAACTTTAAATATTAGGAACACGACAAAATTTATATTTTCTTTTACTATAATTTACAACAACAACAACAACAAAACATATATAATGGTACCACGTGACAAGACTCAGAACAATGATCAATACGCAAACCAACATTACATTATTTGACATTAATATTAACAATTAATTTTACCAAACGTATATACGTGTCCATAGCATTCAAAGGGTTAAGTATTTAAGAAACAAAAACTAAATAATAATTCTTGTTATAGAACGTGATTTAGTAAAACCTCATTAATAAATCATAGAGAAAAAGAAGGGAGGGGGGTATCAGAACAATAATCAATACGCAAACTAACATTACATTATTCGACATTAATATTAACAATTAATTTTACCAAACGTATATACGTGTCCATAGCATTCAAAGGGTTAAGTATTTAAGAAACAAAAACTAAATAATAATTCTTGTTATAGAACGTGATTTAGTAAAACCTCATTAATAAATCATAGAGAAAAAGAAGGGAGGGGGGTATCAGAACAATAATCAATACGCAAACTAACATTACATTATTCGACATTAATATTAACAATTAATTTTACCAAACGTATATACGTGTCCATAGCATTCAAAGGGTTAAGTATTTAAGAAACAAAAACTAAATAATAATTCTTGTTATAGAACGTGATTTGATAAAACCTCGTTAATAAATCATAGAGAAAAAAGGGGGGAGGGGTGGGGGTATAGAAATGTTTAGGTTAGCGAAGAAGCCTCTCATAAACGAGGACGATCGTAGACACGTAGAAAAAGACGCGACGCGTAGTGTTTACTTTATGCAGAGAAGAATAAATGTTAAGGGCGCGTATGGAAAGAAGAGAACGGGGCCGGGTTTCGCGGCTGCCGAGACATTTTTCTCGTAGCATCCAGTGGTACATGCATTATGCATGCAACCGAACTGGCGAGAGAACCTGGAGGCTGCGGCGGACTCCTCCTTACGCGTCGAGAATTCCAAATTTTTCTTCCTCCTGTTTGCAATAAAGAAAGAAGGAAGAAGAGAAGAAGACGGCCATTTTCGAGGCCGCCTTCGAAACAGAAACGTTCGCACCTCGAATAAAAATAATTCTCTCCCCACTCGTACTTTTTCTCACGCTCCGAACACACACACACACAGAGAGAGAGACACGCATACACTTTTATTCTGCCTTTTCTTGCTTTTCTCTTCCGCTTCTTAAAATACTCGAAGAAGAGGAAGAATAAGAAGAAAAATCCTACTTCACCTACGTGCTGAAAACGCTTCCAATTTATTCGACCAGAGAGAAAAAAGAAAAAAAAATGTATGCGAACGCAAACTCGACTGATTATTTTTTATGAAACATTCATTTGAACAATACCTGCGTTTATTTGGTACGACGTTGACCGACAACAAAGTCTTACGTGTTTTACCTATAGATAATAATTCTGATATAAGATTAGATACAAAACAACATAGAAACACCGGTCTCAATGTGTTAATTATAAATTCAACTCAATTGGGAGAATAATCGAAAGAATTAATAAATGTGTCGCAGGGAAGTTGGACAAGGGAAGAATTTAGAACGTTATTTCGATCTTATTGAACGTTTCGTCCCTTCATCGGGACTTATTCAGCAACTGGAATTTTATTATGACTTATTTTTAAAAATACATATTATAAAAAAACATTTAAAGATAGTTATTTAATTTAATTAGTTGTTTACCGCGTTCAAAAAATAAAATTATTAATAAAAGTGTCACAGGGAAGTTGGACAGGTTAAAAATCTTTTAGAACATTATTTCGATCTTATTGAACGTTTCGTCCCTTTTATTGGGACTTCTTCAGCAACTGAAATTTTATTAGGACTTTTTTGAAAAATACATATTATAAACATTTAAAGAAAGTTATTTAATATTACCTCGTATCGTTAAAGTTCAGAGTCTTTTACATATTATTACAAAAAGACATACATTCTTATATTTTTTAAATAATAAACAGTAATTAACAAAGAGTTTCAGTTGCTGAAGAAGTCCCAATGAAGGGACGGAACGTTCAATAAGATAGAAATAACATTCTAAAAGTTTTTAACCTGTCCAACTTCCCTGTGACACTTTTATTAATAGTTATTTAATATTACCTCGATCGTTAAAGTTCAGAATCTTTTACATATTATTACAAAAAGACATACATTCTTATATTTTTTAAATAATAAACTGTACTTAACATTTACAAATCGTTATATCCTAAAACTGTTATATTCAAACACGTAATCAAAACAATACTGATTCAATCTAGATTAGTATCTAATAGTCTAGGTATCCTCCAACTTCCAACTTCCCTGCGACACATTTATTATTCATTTTATTTTTGAACGCGATAAATAACCAATTGACTCGAAAGAATGTTTCTCATTTTAACATTTTAAGAATCGATCCGTAGATCCTACTTTTCATTAAAATAAATCTTACAGAATGATAATAAAACAATAATATCGTATAATTAAATTGAATTGTCATGAAAAAAAAAAAAAAGAAACATTTCGATAATCGTGAACCGAAATTTGATGTAAATAAAAAAAAATGTAATCCCCCTCCCCCAAACCGTGTCTACTTCTCTTTCCTTAGTTTTCTCCGAGCTATCAAAAATAGTCCGATCGCAGGAGCGTGCCAGAGAGGACAGAGTGCCCCGCACACTCGAAAACATATTCGAGGGAGTATAACAGGAACTCTCCTCCTCTCTTTCTCTCCTACGGCAGACACACGGGACCTGTTGCTGTCGAGTTTACGGTGTTTTTACGAGCGACGTTACAACGAGCCCTGAGTACGGGGGTTGGTTGAACGCGTACCCTCCGCGCGGAAACGATATCGTTCTCCTCATTGCCGACACCTATGAAGAGAAAACGAGAGAGAGAAAG
Organism: Polistes fuscatus; assembly: GCF_010416935.1. Classification (NCBI taxonomy): domain Eukaryota; kingdom Metazoa; phylum Arthropoda; class Insecta; order Hymenoptera; family Vespidae; genus Polistes; species Polistes fuscatus. Next base: position 13,191,851 of record NW_025113140.1, on the reverse strand, counting down.
AGAGAAAGAGAAAGAGAGAGAGAGAGAGAGAGAGGGAGAGAGAGAGGGGGGAAGAGAGAGGAAGGGAAGCGACGATTTGTCGAACGTATTTGTGCGATGAGACGAATAACCTTGAAACCTTCTCATTCATTTTCCAACCAAAATTACAACTAACCCCTCCGAACAAAAATTCTCATTTCTTCTTCGAACTTATTCGAACAAATTTTCTTTCTTATAGTTAGTACATGTAAACCTTCCTAGAAAATGCTGTATATGAGACCTAGAATTAATTATTTTCAAGTAATTTAATTTTAAAATATGTTAAGCAATTATTGCGTTATCCTCCAGTGCCGTAGAAGTACAATGCTGTACCAAGATTTTCGTAATTTTTTGTGTTAAAGGATGTCGTGTTATGGGGGGGCTACTACCTGTAGTAGGATAAAATCAAGCCGATTGCGTAAAACCGGTATAAAGAAAGGTTTTGTAGATAATACAAACGTAAGTACACATAAGAAAGAAAGGAAGATAAAGATAGATATATGTATATATAGTAAAATAGTTGGTGTATTTCGGAGATCTTTCGAGAATATCCGACATGAGCCGGTAGTGCGAGATAACCCAGAGCGAATTTCTTCGAAAGGGATATAAGAAGAGGCAAGAGTTTTTCCAGAGATCGAAGAGAGATCGAGAATCTTACCCGTCGGTAATCAGAAAAGGTTTGCTGCTTGAAGAGAATAAAGAAGAGGAGGAGGAGGAGGAAGAGGTGGGAGGTGGGAGGAAAAGAAATGGGGTAGGAGATAGGGATGGTTAGATTTTCGATGCCGCTGAGACAGCTTTGCTTGCGTGCAACTCGACTTCCTTCGAGGATAGGAATGGAAAAAGAGAGAAAGAGAAAGAGAGAGAGAGAGAGAGAGAGAGAGAGAGAGAGAGAGAAGCAAGTGGTAAGTTTTGCGGTAGTTTCGAAAAGTTTACCTTCTTCTTCCTTCTCCTCCTCCGACTCGGCTTCGAGACTTTCGAACTTGTACGGAGTTTTCTTTCGCGCAATTAGAAGTTCCCCTGTTTTATTCATAACTCTAACGCTTCTCTCTTCCTCGTTCCTTCGTCTTTTAAGATAGAGAGAGGAAGAGAGGAGAGGAGAGGAGGAGAGGAGGAGAAGGATGTACCGGCCGTTTCTTCGTAACGCGCAAAACTCAAAGACCACCGCGGCGAAGCACAAGTCGCGCACGGTTCATGAATTTTAATGAAATCTCGAGCCGGAGATCGGAGCTTCGTGTTTCGTTCTTCCCTTCCCTTCTCTACCCTTTTCTCTCCTCTCTCTATCACATACAAATACACACGCACACTCTCTATATCTTGTTCTTGTTTTTCTTCTTCTTCTTCTTCTTCTTCTTCTTACATTTTTATCTTACGTACTACTACTCTCCAATTGTTTTGCAAAGGATCACACGATTTTGATGATAAGATTCGATACTTCTTTTTAGGACTTCTACTAATTTTCCTTTTTCTTTTTCTTTCATATTTTGTTAACAAATATCTGATATATATATATTATATTTACAATAAAATGAAATGTAAATGGAAGAAATGATTCGTCTGCTGGTTTGAGAAAAATATTATTATCGTGTTTGTAAGAAAGCAATAAGGAAGGAAAGAGGACAGGAGGACAAGAGGAAAATATCCATCTCGTTCATAGAGAAGTCTATAGGCGATGAAAAGAGCCTAACGATCCCCAACACTCGATGAGCTTCTCTCCACGGCCCATGCAATCTCCATAGCATTACCATACGATTAAAGAATACCTGCCCTTGGCGCGCGTTCTACGGGGTCCTCTGAGTACTCTCTCCTCGGCAGTCTTCCAATTAGCTTCTCTTACCTCCAAAAAAGATTCTTTTTCTTCTCTGTGTATGTGTACATATATATCTGCGTGTATGTGTCTCTTTCTCCCTCTCTCTTTCTTTGTTTCTTATGTATATGTTTCAACATTACGACGAAATGAGAGAGAAAGAGAGAGAATATTTCGAGATTTCGTATAATTAACTTTACTTTTCTTTTATTTTCTTTTTTATTTTATTTTTAATGTGGTCAATCTCGCAAAGCCTACTAATAATAAACTTAGAATTTAATGAATGCATTTACGGTTGTCCTTCTTTATTTAAGTACACTTTCTCTCTTTTCTTTTATCTCTTTGTTACATAATGTACCGATAATTATGCTAGTTACGTAGAGTCCAAAAATCATGTTAATTTATTTTATTTTATAGTGATAAATAATTTTAATATAAAATAAATTGTACTATTGTTGGTTAACTCGCATTAGTCCAATTGTCGTAATTATCGACACAGTATATCTAATTTAAAAAATTGAATTAATTGAACATCATTGATCGTAACATGGGGTCACCTGTGACCGACAATTATTCTTTCAATGAGGGGTCCCCCCATAAAAGTTATCCAAGATCAGCGTTGCTAAATTGTTTTATATATTATCTTTAAATGAACTGAACTCTAAGAAAAATCATATAATAGTGAACATTTTATGAATCTTTTTTTTTTTCTTTTTGAATTTGTTAAAACAACAAACATCGAACACAATAGACCAGAGAAATGGTTATCAATTCTTATGCCATATCGAAAGAGACCGACACGTGAGTTGCACGTACAGGAGTCAAGAGGGCTTATATTGTACGATACTTCTCCACCTTCTCTCTCCCCTCTCCCTCTCTCTTTCCAACACGGTTTACGAGCTTATTTTACTGGATTTTTATGATATAACGTACCCGCACCTAGTCCGAGAGCCTGAAGTTTATAGGTTTGCGAGATTTTATCGTGGCGTAACGTATGGTTTGTTAAATCCAACCTCGCACACAATCATCCAACATACACACCAAGAAAACGATCATACGTGTAAGTTCTTATACGTGTATACATGTATTTATATGTACACGTACGTGTAAATACACTAATACATGGATCTGTAAGTACGAGGAAATCCGCAAAACGTCTCTCTCTCTCTCTCTCTCTCTCTCTCTCTCTCTCTCTCTCTCTCTCTCTCTCTCTCTCTCTCTCTCTCTCTCTCTCATCGACGTCGCGACGCTGGAAACACGTTTATCGTTCGGTACGACAACTTATGGGGGTACAGTTCGCGATTATTTTTCGAGAATCGACTTTCCTTAGAGGCAAACACTTCGATTTACTTCGTTAACGAGATGAAAATAAAATAAAGGCCTTACATACGTCCAGAGATTTCCAAATATCGAGTTTTGTTTTTTAACAGATTGTTGTTCTCTATAGTTTTAGGCTTATTTCTGTGAAAGTCGATTGCAAAAATTCCCCATAGATCCATAGTTATGGTAGAAAATGTGACTGCCCGACGAGAGTTTGGTGCATGCAGATAGGTGTGTTTTGTTTGGGATACTTAAAACTTTAAACGCGTTTTTCTCGAAACTACTTTTTCCGTCACGGTCTGCAAGATAACTCATACAGTTTTTAATAATGTTTAATGCGATTTATTTTTTAAATATTTGAAATCGTTTTCTCTATAGTTCTGTCAAGTGCCGGATTTAGGATATTTTTATTTAAAAATTTGATAAAAATAATGAATGTGTAAAATTTATGACGTAAAACGCATAATTTTGTTTTTAAACTGTCATAAATTGCTAAATTTTCGGAAATTCAAAATTCCGGCTCGACAGACTATAACTACAATATTATTTTACAAGAATTTTTCTAAATTTTGTACATCAATTAACATTTACTGGAGATATGATGCCGACCGTGGAGCAGTCTTTTTTTTCTTAGTGTTGTGGATCACGTGATTTTTTATGTAGTAATTTTTATAAAAATAAAGTAAAATAAAATTTGTTATAAAGTTTAAATACCTATAAACAATGTGTATTATTTAATATTATTAATTTCTATTGTTGAAAGAAACTTTGATATAACGTGAACCATAAATTCGAAGATTTTGCATTGATAATTTGCTCCAAAAATGTATTCGCGGAAAAAGATATTTTAACGAATGAAAAAAAGTACAACAAAAAATAATACAGATCTTTAACCATTTGACTGTTATAGACGCACATATGCGTTTGGTAAAAGTTATTAATAATAATGTTAAATAATGTAATGTTCGTTTGCGTATTGATTATTATCGATCAACGTAAACAATTGCATTAAAAATAAACTATTACCTAAACACTTCAAAACACTTCAGCTAAAAAGTATTCAGCATTGAAGAAAGGGTTAAAAACATCAACGATAGATAGAAAAAAAAAGTATCGAAATGGAAGATCCTTATTTCAGATAAGTTTCGTTCGGAGTTCGATTTAAGATTAGATTTTATTCCTTGAATCAATTAAAAAGTTAAGAATAAGAATAAAAGGAATGGTAAGACGCGAGGGCGAAGACCATGACGGGGAGGAAAGTGCAGTGCAGGGGTGGGGGGATCACTTCCGGTCAGTAACTCCATGCGAATAAAAGGGACACGACTTATCCGAGTGGAATACATTCTTAGCATTATAGTAGTTGCATAGTCGAATGCTAATTCTCATTCGAATCGTTAAATTCTCTGTTTGTATATTTATTCGCCATGTTTGCTTCGCGTTATTCTCATTTTCTCGAACGTTGAGATGTTCGTAAAAACATTCGAGTAGTATTATGATAAAACGATCACCACGAGACATATACCCACGTACTTTAAATACACACACTCACACCACACACAGACACACATCCTAATAAATGTAGAGTAGTGGTTTAATCTCACGTTCCCTTAGAAATTCTTTCGTAATAAATCAACGGACAATGCAAGAACGGCTTCGAATCGGACAAATCTCGTTAGCCGAGAAGAACCAAAGAAGTTCGAATCTCGAGAGAGGAGGAAGGCCGGTTCACCTTGGCTGCTGTTGCTGTTGCTGCTGCTAGAACCCCATCTGCATGTGGGGACTGGACGTATGTGATGGAAAGAGAGAAGAAATACAAAAAAAGAGAGAGAGAGATAAAAAAAAAAGAAAACGAGTAGAAGCTAGGGGAGCGACATTCCAAGCAAAGTTGAAATGAGTGGCGTCATCTCTTGGAAAATCGAAAGCTCCTTTCTCTCTTTATATTTATCTTTTTCTTTCTCTTTATCGAGTTAATAATAATAATAATAATAATAATAATAATAATAATAATAATAATAATAATAAAGGGGAAAAAATATTTTAGTAATTATCTTCGAACGGGAGAGAAGATAATACGCCCTTTAGACTCGCGCTTTAATCGAACATTTATTTTCCCCTACAGGGTGGCCCAAAAATCACTAGACCATTACGAGATGATGATGTGATGGCGAACAAAATGGTAGACCCAAATTGTGAAGGATCATGATTCTACAAAATTCATTTCAAATCATTTTCAATAAATATATATTTATTCTTTGTAGAATAATACGCGTTAAATTGTAATACGTAAAATGGGGTTTTATTACATTTTTAAATGGTCTAGTAACTTTGTGGCCATCTTGTACAAGCATACATACATTTTATCAGCAAACGAACCGGACGATGTTTTAAATGTAAGAAAACGATTAACGGAAAGAAAAATACCAGAAAATATATAATTATTGGCAACTAACGATATAATAACTAAACGATGTAACGATTACTATATCCTCTCGTTGTTATTATTATTAATAATATTACAAAGTATGTTATTGAGACGTTCATAACGCGAAAGGAAAGATACGTAATATAAGGAAAAATCTTTCGATTGGTTTTAACGTTATCAACTTTTTTGGTATCCTTTGAAAGACATCAACGTGAGATAAAAAAGGCGATAAAGTTCTCTCTCTCAAAAAAAAGAGAAAAGAAAAAAAAAAGAAAAAAAAACAACAATAACAACAAAGAATAAGAGAAAGAGGAAAGGAGGAGAAATGGTCGTAAAGAATGCAAATAATGATCTCCCCAACAATATATCGGTGTAGGAATATGTATATATATAGTAGGGCCCAAGGACCATTGGAGCCCTTAGGGAGCCGCCAAGAGGGAAAGTTGTGCCGCAAAGAGAACAAAATCGCAAAAAAACGAATAAAATACGTAAAGGAATGCGAAACGAAGTTCTCTTTTTCTTTTTCATTGGTCCAGCAACACGAGAAGTTCTCTCTTCGAAGGATCCTCGAAAAGGATCAGAACCTTGTTCACCTATATATATATCTTTTCTCCTCTCTCTGATACTACCTACACCACACACACACGCGCGCGCGCGCGCGCACACACACACACACACACAATATACGAAAGAAATAAAAATAATCGAATGAATCGAGAAAGGAAGGAATAATAATACGCAAGATCGTCCGATTGCTTTTAATTAAAACCAGTAACCCGTCCAATTAGCTCGTTAAACGTCGTTACTGATCGATCGATTCAATTTATTGATCGAACAAATCTGAATCATCGGAGTTCGATGACCTCGATTGGACATTTTTATTTTTATTTTTTTATTTTGTTTTTTTTGCTTCTTTTTTTTTACTAAAAAAGGAAACAAGAAAAGTGTCAACAGTAAAGAGAGAAAAAGTGAAATCGCGTACGCTTATTACAACGAAATAGAATTACCGTTGGCCGTAGTCCAAATCGAGTATGGATTTTTAATTGTTGCACCGGAACTCGACCACGTTAACGTTGTTTTAAAGCCGCGAAATCGGAGTTAACTAGCGCGATGCGACTATTTTTTTCTTTTGCTTTTTAACAAATCGAATTCCACGTTTTCGCGTATGTTTTACCCTCTTTCTCATTTCTTTTACGTACTTTAACAATTAAATTTCTTTTCTCTATGTCTACGTATCTCTCTCTTTTTTAATTTCTTTTCTTGTTAATCGAGATCAAAGAGCATCGAGGCGTAAGCGTGAACTCGTGAACTTTAGGGGGAAGTGAAGTATCATTCCTATCATTCCAACAAAAAAAAAAAATAAAAAAAAATAAAAGAAGAAGTTCGTGCTGGAGTAAGGGTATCAAAGATGAGAGAAAGGGAGAAAGAGAAAAAGAACGAAAGAGAGAAAGGGATTAGAAGTTAGTTCGAGAAGGTAGGCCAAAGAAAATCCCATGGATTTCTAGGGGGAGTATCTTTCTATCGTGGTCCTCCTCCCACGGGAAATCGAGACGAAGCGAAAAGAGGGTTTATCCAAAACGGCTTTTTTTCTTTCTTTCTTTCTTTCTTTCTATCTTTCTATCCTTCGGACGAAAGGAAAGATCAGTGGCAGTGTCAAACGAAGAAACTCGAACCAGCTCGACCGTGACAAATCGAGACCACTCGTCGTCGAGAGTCGTTGTCGTTGAATAAATCAAATAAATATCGACGTTAACTCGATCGAAAGAAATTCTAATAGAAAATCGTAATAAGAAGAAATAAAGAAAAAAAGAAAAAAAAAAGAAATAACGGGGAGAGGTAGAGAGTAAAGTAAGAGAAATAAATCCAAATTCGTACGGCCCTGATCCAAAGTTATCCAAGGCTTCGCGAGAAAGCCGATTATATTAAATGGCTGGTAAAACGGTCTGCTTAACATAGCGTTTATCTGTTCCTCTTGGTTTTAGTACTTTTTCACTGCCTCGTCAGGCATTGCCCATAAACTCCGCAAGCAAGCCACCACCAGGGCTTCTCTCTCTTTCTCTCTCTCTCTCTCTCTCTCTCTCTCTCTCTCTCTTTATTTCTTTCTTTCTTCTCCCACCATATTCTCTGTTAGCCTCCCACTACATTTTCCAACTCTTTCTTTCTATCTATCTTTACCACCACACCACTTTTCCAGCTTACTTGACTACAGTGCACGCGCGCGCGCAAACACATTTTTCCACGTATCTTTCCTTCGAAGCATATTATCGTCAAGAAAATGTCCACTTGACAGAAAGAAAGAGAAAGAGAGAGAAAAGAAGAATCGTTAGTACCCTTCGCGTTTACTCGACTATAAGAAGAATCTTGATTCTTTAACTACGATATTCAACACACACATATTTACGCTATGCGTAAAAATAAGAAAAAAAAAGAAAGAGAAAGAAAAAGAAAAAAAAAAGAAATAGAAATAGAAATATAAAATATGGCGATACGGTAGTTCCACCCTATTGGCAATACTCGTAGGAAAAGGTTCGGAACGAAAGGGAGAAACAAAGCCTCCCCTTCTATTTTCGTTCATTTCGAGCACACCCGCAGAACGGTCGAAAAATAATTGCGCGTTTCGTGGTCTCTTGATCCGCGCGTAAAAGTAATCCAAACATCGCATAAAAATTATGTTTACGAGTTTCGAATGGGTGCGCGCAGGGGTTGTTGGTTGCTTCGTAAGGGTGCAACTAGAGAAAAAGAGAGAATAGGGAAGGGGTCCAAACGACTTATTCCTTTTCTTCTCGAGATAGGGATCTTTTTATTTCTCTCTCTTTCTCTCTGAGAATCAGCCCATCTTTTCGAAAAGGATCGAGACAGTAAAGCGATAATCACGTTATCGTCAATGTTCCTCAGTAAATATGCGACAAAGTAAATATCCCGTTAAGTACCAGTTGCATGAACACTATTTTTCTTATTAGCCCCCCGTGCACAGATTTTCTTGTTAGAAAATAAAGAAAGACGATCGAATCGATTTTATATTCTAAGAAACAACTATAATCTCGTTGTAGATGCTAGCTACACACTCTTCCTCAGTAATGAAATCAATGTTAATGCTTAATCATTCAGAAGTATTTTTAAGGAGACAAGAATATTTCACTTTTGCTTAAACGTTTCTTTATATTTCTATCAAATGAATCATTCGATTCTCTCATTCATCCTTTATAGCCCTTCCGTAAAATCATTATTTTTATTTCTTTTTTGGTAGAAGACGATTGTTCTTGGTGAACATTTTTTTTACCGATAAATATCTATGAAATTGCGATTGGAAAAATATTCAAGAAATTAAATCGTGTATTCGATTGAATAATTGGCGGACTTATCGTGAACATTATCGCAAAGCATGTAAACGATTTTCTACGCGTATATGTGTAGGCACTAACCAGACATACATAAAAACATCTGTTGACCGTCGTAACGATAATTATTGAACGAGGAATAACGAAAAAAATGATACGCTATCGAATTACGACTAATATGACAACGATTCCTTTGATTGTCGAAAACGAACGAATTCTCCTATACTAAAGATTAATCAAAATATATTATAGAAATATCGACATATAACATGAGAAATAGAAGAAGAAAAGAAAAAAAGTATAATAAACGAACATTAATGAATAAAAGAGTGAAATACATATGTTTTGTAGAAAAGAGGAGAAAGGAAGGAAGGGGGGCAATCGCTCACCTGTTTTTTCTTTGATCTCGCAGAGTACCGAGAACAGGGCAGGTTTCATTCTGTGGCAATTAAGTGTGTGTTTCCTGTAACAAACGAATGAGATAGATAGATACACACACGCATATATGTATATATATACATATATATATAAAGAATGAGAGAATGAAGAAGAGAACACATCATGATCGTAGTAGAATCGTTTCCGAGGGATTATTATTCGCCGCACACGAGGATCGTGACGTTAGCGATTATAAGCAAATATTCATACGCAGATAAAGAGGCTCTCTTATCGTATGCTCTCGAGCGTGTTCTCGCAATCAACGTTGAAATCATCCAAGGTACAATACGTAAATAGTTAAATATTTCGTTAAAAAAAAAAAAAGATCTAATCGTATCGTAAATAAAAGTTATATCTATCCACGCCCCCCCCCCTCAATCCCAAATATGATAAATAAGATTTCTACAAATATTTGAAGCCTAAACCGTTTAGAATTAGATAGAGGGTTTCGAAGAGGATTAAAAAAGGAAAAAAAAGGAAAAGGTTATTCACCTTGCTTGAGCCTCGTCGAGACTTTGGTCGGTGATGTTCATGATCTGTTGTAAGATCTCGCCGATATCCTGTTTTCTAGCCTCGACGGCTTGGTCGGGACCCTGAGCAGCGGATCCATCGACGGGTCCCATGGTGCCGTAGCCTGTGGTATTTTGGGCCCCTTGAGCTTGGTTAGCTCCCATCAAACCGACACCCGATCCTCCGTGTTGCAACATCCTGCCAGTTTCATCCATTAACTGTTTCGCCAAGCACTAATGATAATATTATAATCGGCACGCGGATTTTTATACGCGAGTACTATCCTTTTTTTTAAATTTATTCAAATTGTTGTTAATTATCGACCGAATAATAAGAACGAGCCGCGTTCCGTACACGTGTTTTCCTTAACTCTTTCTCGCTCGCACGCGTTTGCCGTTATGGAAGCCCAAAGAGTGTTGGGGGATACAATGTAGGCAAAAAGGTATTATTCTTTTATGTATTTATATATATATATATATACGTCGTATACCTTTGAGAGATGTAAACGTTATTATTCACGGTTTTACCTTACGGACGAACAACGTTACTCGCCGTCGTCGAAAAACGCAACGAACGAAAATAAGGAGAGGAGGAGGAGGAGAAGAAGGAGATCAGGAGGAGAGGGGGGAATATTTTCGTGACGCGCGCGCGACACGAAGCTCAGGTTCGTCGGTACTTGGAGGTTATGCTGCTGCCGCCGCCACCACCACCACAACCATCACCGTCGTCGTCGTCGTCGTCGTCGTCGTTGTCGTTGTCGTTGTCGTTGATGCCGCCGCCGCCACCGTGGCCTTTGTCTCCTCTGCGTACTAAACGTTCGACAATTCTCGCTCGTTTCTCTCTTTGCTTTTCGTATTATCTGTCTCTTCAAAGCGCTTTCTCGCTTTTTCCCCCTTCTCTTAGTTTTTCAAACGAGCAAGTACTCCTCGTTTCCTTTTATCAAATCTTTCTTTCTTGCTCACACCTCCGTCACTCGCACACCGTTTTCTTCCCCGTGATACGCGCAGTTGTGTTTCTTTCAATGAGATCGCCTTCAAAGCAGCAGTCTAGGAGGTAGCATGTATGCCGCTTCTTCCAACACACACTGTGCACCTTTTTTTCTTTTCCTATTTATATATCTCCTAATACCTACTATTATTATTATTATTATTTTGTTTTCCTACTACTACACTATTATTATTATTACTACTACACTACTACTAGCTGGAGACTAATGCTGCCACGAGAGGATAAAACCGTGCGCGCCCTCCTCGGCGACGGCGGCAGCGATCGTCCTCCGTATTCTTTTCTTCCTTTTCCTTTTTATCGTCCTCGTGCTTTCGTATCCTCGCAAAATAGTCACCGTTGTCTTCTTCGTCTCCGTCTTCTTCCTTTCCCTTTTCAACGTAGTCGTCTTCGTCTTCGTCTTCGTCGTCTTCGTCGTCTTCTTCGTCGTCGTCTTCGTCGTCGTCGTCGTCGTCGTCCTCGTTGTCGTTGTGTCGTCTTTAGAACATCCGGTAAGCGTTTGGACGCGACTTTACACTTACACACGCACACGATTTACACATATACACACACTATTTTATGTCCACGCGCGTATCACACCAACTCTCCTCCGCCTTACAAGGCAACGCGGCACCGATCAGAGATCAACCAACGAAAAAATGAAAAAACGAACAAACGAATGAACTTAGGAGCGAGTGAGCGAGCGAGCGAGCGAACGAACGACCGTCTCTTCTCTTCTTTTCTCCTCTCCTCGCTCTTTTCACTCTTCTAGTCCGCGAGTGACTGCCGCGCACACTCGCCTCGACCTTACTTACTTATTCTTACGCGCTCCTACTTTGCGCTATGTCCGCACGCGCCAATCGCCGGCCATAATAGCCGATCACTGACCAATCACCCTCGTGCACACTAGCGACAACCCAGTCGGCTTTCCCTCTCGCACACGCGCGCGTTTCTTCTTTCTTACTCTCTCACTCACTCGCTCACACACCACTCTTTTTTTCTCTTTCTCTCGCTCTCGCTCTCTTTCTGTATGTTGCTTTACCGCGCACCTTCTTTATTTACGACGCAAAGTCGACGCCTTCCCTTCTTCTCGTCATCCTTCTTCTTCTTCTTCTTTTTCTTGTTCTTTTATCTTCTTTACTATTCTTCGTTCCTTTGCCTTGTACGAGAAAAAGTTAAGCAGGTAACTATGACGGAAAAAGTTCTATATACTCTCGACTCTAGTTTTTTTTCTCTCCTTCTCAATTTGTGTGACTTCGTCAATTTGAAGGAAAAGAAAAAAAAAGAAAAGAAAGAATATGAAGACAAGACTATTAGAAAACGAAAAATTCGACGCGTATGATTAAGAACTACACCGATCGGCTTTGTTAACTACTGCCCACGCTACTTTCTTCACACAACCTGACTGTTTTACTTCTCGTCAGCCGCCATTACGAAGTGGCGGGAAACATTTCAATTATGAACATGTATCTTGAAGTAAATCGAATTAAATCTCAAAAATTGTAAATACACTTTACAGCACTCGTATATCAAAACGAATTGTGTCGTAAGAAATACATATGTAATGAAAAATCAGATAAATTGTTCTATAATTATTTATTCATGCAATCAATGTGATATAAAATACAAATTATTAATGTAAGTAAAAATTAAACAAATTAATCCGCACTTTACTTACTAGTATGAATATGCTCATATTTTCTATTCGTCTTGCAGAACACTCGTAAACAAAGTTACTCCTAATCCAAAGTTTGATTATATTTCTTTAGTATTTGTCTCGATCTCTTTGTAAAAATTAATATTTGTCCTTTCTTTTTATAGTATTATTATTTTTTTAATATAGCTCATCGTTTTCATAAAAGTAAGAAATCTTTACACTAATATTATATAGACAACGATAGAAAGTAATTCATTTTTAAATGTAACTTTTTAAAGTATATTTCAATACTCATCAGGAATCTGTAATCAAATTATTATCAAAATATTTCAAAGGCTAAGAAATTCTTTGATTCATATACATGGAATGTTTCAAAAATATGAGACAGATAGTTTAAATAGTCAATATGTAACTATGTATGATGAGACTGCTAAGTCTCCTAATCTTATCGATTCACTAAACAATAATTCAACTGACTCTTAAATTATTCCTGTTGAAAGCATAATTGTTGCCAATGCGCATAAAGATTTTGGTATTCATTATATCTTACATCCTTTTGAGAACAACAAATCAATAGCAGTGTTATTAATGCGAATAACTCTGGAAAATGGTAAAAAATACTGTTACGTTTATTTTAAAACATTACAGCAGATTTTAGAAATTTAAAAAATCTACAATGGGTTCGTTTTATTGTATTAAGAAACCACAGATTAATAGACAAAGTCTGCTTTACTGATACCAATAAACAATGTAAAGTTTGTAAAATTGTAAGAAGTATTTCAATTTGGGCACTATTATGTATACGATAAAATCGATTCAAATAATTTTTTATGAAATTTATGCACGATCTACAATATATAATTAAAATAAATAAATAATATAAATAGTAATTATAGTTAAAAATAATCATTTATCAATATATAGAATAATTTAGAAGACATTGCACGTGTTTTCTTGGAATAATTTCCCTAACGTCCGCATGGTAGCGCTATGTACATTCTCGATATTTTTAGAAACTTTGGAACGTGAGTGCAATAGCTACTATTTTACCTGTATCATAACTTTAAGGTTTACACGTGAGTTTATAGAATATGCAATTAAAAATGACTAAAGCTTTTAATGTAAAATTAGTGAAGGAATTACTTCACGAAGAAAATCAATTTATTTCAAACATATATTCGAAAATACCTATGCCTATGTTTGAATTAGGTAAGAATATCTTTCGAAGAACTTAACCTAAGAAGTGCAGTATGTATTTATATGCAAATGTTTTATATTAAAAATCGTTTATGTTTTAATATGTTTTCTTTTATTATAGACAATCAAGATGAAGATGAAAACGAGGAAGAAAAAGACAACATTAAAACAAGGGGTTTTTATTATTTATATGATGAACTTCTATTACTTTGAAATGGTATTCTTCTTTATTCATATTTACATTGAAAATATTAACAGTTCCAGGTAAAACGACGATACGAGCTCGGTCTTTCGAAGAATTACACGCAAAATTAGAGGAATTAAAAAATGTGAAAAAATTGGGATACAAGCAGAAGCTTTTGAAAAAAACTTTAAAGAATAAAATTAAAAAGAAAACCAAAAAAGAGGAACGTTTAATGCAGAAAAAGTTAGTAAGAACAGAACAGCAAGCAGCTGGTTCAAAAATTTTTAATTTTGAAACTAATGGGATGCCCAAAATTCATAAACCTAAACCTGTATTTAATTCCGAGGGTAAGATGGTCTTTAGTAAATTTGATTTCTCAGAGATTGGAACAAAAAAGAAATCTTTGAAAAGTGAGAAAGATCCAAAGAAAATTCTCCAACAATTGCAACAGAAAAGTGAAAAATTGAAGGAATTAGAACAGTCCGGTGAAAAGGACAAAGTTGAGGAAATTAAAGAAAAAGAAGCTTGGAAAACTGCACTCGCAAGGGCTAATGGAGAAAAGGTTAGCGATACTTAATTTCCTTATTAATACATTGCTGATGGAAAATGCTAATTCGTGTCACATATACTTTGGGCGTTATGTATAAAATTAAAACTACAATTAAGCTATACGATAGCGAAATATTTTGCAAGCACACAATATATACTTATCAATGTATTTAGAGCTATAATGCGAATACCTTACAGCAAAATGCACTGAAGATGTTTATACACGAATAATAAGCAACTGTTATACTTATCATAAAATATCATCATCAATGTGTTAATGGATGTTTAATATTAAAATAAGCAACATGTAAATAGTATGTAGATAGAATATTAACAGCATGTAAATAATATGCGTGAAAATATTAGGTTAAAGATGATCCAGATTTACTGAAACGTACAATTAAACGACAAGAACTCCAAAAGAAGAGGAGCTCCAAAAAGTGGGAATCCAGATTAGAATCCGTACAGAAATCTAAACAAGAAAGACAAGATAAAAGACAAGATAATATTACCAAAAGGAAAAGAGAGAAGAAGACGAATAAGCTTAAAAAAGCTTCTAAAAAAGGAAGAATTATACCAGGGTTTTAAGTATAATTTTCTAAACTTATCATTAGACAATTAAATGAGAAAAGATTTCTTTCTTTTATTATCGAAATGCATTTCAAGTCAATGTGATATAACGCGTATGCATTAATAGGAAATACTAAAGAAATTTACATAGGTTTTAAAAAGTGTCCTTATATAAATAGTTTCTTTCAAATGTGCTGACCATTTATAGTAATATTTAATATTATGTACTAATTATTTTTTGTTACAATAACATCATTTTTATGTAAATATTTTTAAAGATGAAGACTCAATATTGATATTTTCTTATGATCTTCGTTGATGAAAATTCAATTATTAAAATAAATCGTAAATCACAGAATGATAAGGAAAGCGAATAAAATATCGTACAGTTTCTTTATACAGACTTTAATTATAATCCTCTTGTTTCTTTTTGTTCTTTTTTTATTTATATAACTTTACCTTTTACGTAATGTATTAGCAAAGTTATATTTACACATTAACAATATCTAGTAAATATATATATATATATATTAAATTAATTATCATTATTACTAACATGTAAAAAGCTTTACGTTTAGTTTCGACACATCAAGAATAGATGATCGTTTCTGTATAAAATTTAATTTCTTATATATTTTCTTGTTCTCATATGCAAAGCTTATTTATAAATCTTACAATTAAATTTTATTATTATTATTATTATTATTATTATTATTATTATTATTATTATTATTACTATTCTACTATTTAAAATACACTTCCAAATACGAAAAAGTGTCTTGTTGAAATTTTCTAGTTGAATATTTTTGAGAAAAATGTCCCCCCATTGTGGATATAAGCGTAGTTTAATAAATAATTGGCAGATCAAGGACGAGAGCTTGGATGTAACTTCCCTCGTCTTCAATTTCCTGCTAGGTATCCCCAAAGTTAGCAGATACCGTATTAGCTTGAGTCAAAGCTGTCCAAAGAGGACTATGATCTATAGGCACCGCTAAAGATTTGGATGATCTAGGAGATCTGTAAAAAAATAAAATATAGATTTTATAAATAAATATTTATAATATTATTGTCAATTAAAATTCATTGATACGAAGAAATAGAATAAATTTCTAAAGTTTCATCAATTCAAAATTAATCATAATTCGCGGTAATTCTTACTTTTATGAATGACGTATCTTATTGGGTCTAAGCACGAACCAATCGCTGGGCTCGATTTCTTGTTCCATTGACATGGCGTGTATTTTTTCGTGCCAAAATTATTTTTATAATTTTGTGTTTTTCAATTAATAATAATATAAATATTTAATTGTATCACGTCAAATTAAGACTATATCAAATTGTTGAATTAAATATTAAGTTTAATTATTATTAAATATATAGAGTAAAAATATTATAAAATAAAATATAACCTCGGTGGTGCCAATATTGTATGCTAGTCAGGACTACTCAATTCCAATGCAGTACTTTGTTCAGGATCAGATCGTTCCTCGACAACGGTATCCAATTCTAAGGATGGAAATGCTCTCGATCCTCGATCACTTTTCAAAGACACGGTTCTCGTTGGACGATCAACTCCAGCTAAAGAAAATTCACAAAATTATTAGAAATTTAGTTAAATAAGTTGAAACAGGCATTAGACATTCTTTATCAAAAATTATTACTATGAATTAATATTAATAAATGAAAGATTTACAAATTTCACATATTCTAGCGATGGATCCGCCATGATGGTTTTAATTTTATATACTTAAATTATAAAAAACTTGATTTGTTAAAAAATCTTTTGAATTATCGATCGTATAATATTTGGTTATGTAAATACAAACGAATTTTCTCTTCTTCTACTCATTAATAATTTACGCATGCATAATATTTATTTATACTACTTATTGCAAATATGTTCTACGAATTTTACGCTTTTTAGTTTTGCGCATGTTTGTTAAAGATAAATAAAATTAGAGCGCCAACAAAGTATTCGAAAAAATAAAGTTGCTTCGTAAAACTTTGCGACATTCTGCTGATAGAAATATTTTTATAGTTACTATTATTATTATTAATTAGTATAATAAATTTATAGGTTTATTTTTTTCTTAGGGTTGTTAAAAAGTTTCTAGATCTACTTTTAATTATTTAACAATCCGAAGAAAAAAAAGTTGAATTAAATAAAAATCTGGAAAAAGAATAATTGATTTTTAAAATTAGCCAAGAACTTTCGGGTCACCCAATATTTCCATTTGTCAAGCGGCTGTAATTAGTGTGAAAGCGTATTCTATCATCATTTTTCATGCGACGTTTAAAAAATGGTTAAAATGAAAGAAAAGAAAAGAATAACACACACACACACATACACACACATACACATATGTACAGGGGAAACGCGTTAGTCTCGTATTCGTTATTTCTCAATGAAATTTAAATTAAAATTCCAAATGTAACTATGTAGCAGCATAAAAAAGGCAGCTTTTGCACTCGCGTATTTAGAAAAAATAGCATTGTAAAAAAAAAAGAGAAACGAGCGTTTTTAAACAGGAAATATAACTATTACCGAATAAAAAAAGAATTCGCTAGAATTTGTTATTCAAGCGTATTATATAAAATAAAAATCGCATAAAAAGATTTTACCTAAGTCCTCTTCGGATGCTGTATGTATTCGATGAGATGCGAAATAACAAAAAGGATTTTTTTCTTATTAAGTCGGAACGTTCGCAACAATAATAAGGAACAAAGTTACTACAAATTTCTTTTTATTTATTTTTAATGCGTATGTATGTAATATATGAAACAAATATAAGAAAGAGGACGAAATAAAAATTTTCTTTCAAACGTAGTTTAGAGAAATAATAACAGGGTTTTTTTCGGAAAAGAAAAATTAATTTTCTTCTTGTTCTATCAAATACGATATAACACACAGCTATTACGTATGTGTATATATTGGAAAAGGGAATAAGATTGGAGCAATTTAATTTCATGTAAAAAAAAGTTGGTTTAACCCAAATTTAATTAAAATTCATCCGATCTTTATTCACTTACTATTAGTAGACGACTCACCTAAACGATGAACAGGACTAAAACGGACTAAACTAAGGGCACCGTGGTCCAAATCACAATTTCTTCTTCTTGCTCGTTCTCTCGCCAATTTGGCTCTTCTTCTTAGGCAGCATATTACCATTAGGGCCAGTAACGGAAATCCAAGTATGCAGGATACAATGGGGATTATTATACTTTCCGGGGTTACTGTAACATGGGGTTGAAAAATTCAAAGTATTGTGTGACCTTTGTATAAAGGAATGATATCCTCCCCTTTCTCCTCTTAATTCATCTATGAGAAATTACATTTGATCAATTTAAATGGATTCGAAGTGGAGGAAGCGGGGGGTGGGGGGATTATCGTTTCAACGACATATCATGTTTAGGATATCTCAAAAATATTGTATGCAAACTATTCGTGTAGAACTTATATATATAGGATGGAAGGACTTGAGAGAAGAGTTAATCGAGTCTACATTATGTTAATGTTATATACTAGAGGAAAAAAGTATAGGCGATTAAAAGGTATATAACAATTTCAAATTGTTACTAGACGAGGGAGAGCTGAAAAATTTTGTTTTAATTCGTTTATTGACCCAACGTTAGTCGGGTCTTCGAAAAATTTGGTTATAGACTCATCAATTGTTCCCCTCCACGGAAATCTTTAGTAAAAGGCGAAAGATTTATACGTGAATTGAAGGGAAACCAGAGTGACGAATACGATTTTCGAGGTAGATCTTATACTCGAAAGGAATTCTGTATACAAACGAGAATAAAGTTCCATCTAGTGGTTCGAAATGGACGTAACCGTTGGAATGCTATGTGCGCGCGCGCGCGCGCGCTTGCCCTGTAGCTTGGAGTTCAGTGGTCGGATGGGAGGGAGTGTGGTTTGGAGAGGGAAAACTGTGCTAATAGAAAGCACAAGTTAGTTTCTTTTCAGTCTTTATCCATGATCGTCAGAAGAATGGGGAGGACTAGCGTAAGAAAGTTATAACACAAATTTATATAAAATTTCATTAATTGAAACGATGTTTTTACATTTTATTAAGGAAATGTATATTCGATATTAATTATTCGTAAGGCAAATTTAAAAGTCGGTAGTAGAGTTCGTCGAAAGGAAAAAAAAATTTGATTGCAGTACCTAGATTATATCATTTTTTTTTTAATTTTTATTTTATCTTCTCTTTGTTTTTGTTTTTTTTTTTTTTTTTTATCTCGACGAACAAGAACTAGCGAAACTACGGCAGACCTATAAAATTACAGAGAGAGAAATCAACACGAAGTAGTACGCATAATCCCGTGGTACTTCCGATATACATTACAACTTCAATTTACAAATGTGAATGTAGCGTAGATTGCAAATCATGAGAAACAAGTCGTCGGTTAATTAGCTTCTCTCAAATTCAACCCCCATTGAATATCTGAAGCCTAACACGCAGTCCGTGTTAACGAGGCCAGCTTTTCACTATATATACGAGAAACTCTTTTCATTTTCAAGAACATAGCAAATATATGTTTTCAGCAGGAAGATATGTATCATAGGAATAATCATTTTTTTTACTGACGTGAGATTTATAGTATATCAAAGTTTTTTTTTTTTTTTTTTAATAATGTCAGTTGAGAACGAACAACTTTTGTTATTTGTTCGAAATTTATATGAAATTTGAATGAAATCAATCGCCTTCGGACAACACGACGACAATTATTATTTTATTTTTATTCATATTTTTCATATATTTATAGCTCGAAGGAAACAAAAAATTAAATGCAAATTCGATTTTACCTGTCGGATAGACTAAAATAGTAGGCCTCTTGGATTGAGGAATTGTTGGCACTGTAGGTCGACCAGCTCTCACGTCGGCTGACATTTTTTAATTGATCTGTAATAAACAACAAACACGACATTTTATTTTAATAACATTAAATGAATAGAAAAGTTTTGAGTCCGGCATAAAAATGACATGAATTGCTTTTTTGATTAAGTTAATTTTAATTTTTTTTTTTGGGACAAGGCTCTCAAAACTTTTCAACCCACGCTTGTAGGTATATAAAAACGAAGAAATTTGTTTAACAAACGAAAGAAACGAAACATCTGATTCCAACGGGAGCTATGTTAAAACTCGTCGTTATAAATTCATTAGATTAAATAAAAGATCAAAATTGAATCTTTAAATTATGCGTTGGTTCTACGTAAACTGCGCATAAAATACATGTTAATCATTATGCATATCAAATTTTTCTTTTTTTCTTTTTTTTTATTGTTATTTTTATTTATTTAGTTTTCCATCTATAAAACAGTTCAGAGAAAATATAATATTGATACGTAGGTGTGGTCAGAAACTTGTTATCGGAAAGGAAAGGAAAGGGACTTTAGGATTAAATACTAGGGCAATAAATGAAAGGGCAACTTTATCCTATTTCCTGTAAAAAGGTCATCGTGCAAATTTGTCGTGTAATTTTATTGCAAGTTACGTATTTACCTTTTAAAATGCAATATCATGCTATGACGTAAGCTTCATTTCCATGTCAACGGACAAAGGAATAAATGAAAATAAAAAGAAAAAGAAAATATGCATGGAAGTATAAAATTAGAGAAAATAAAATGATTAAAAAATAAAGAAAAAACAACAATTTAATTGATCGTTAGGTTACTTACGACATCATGTCTCAACGTTCATATTTCTTACCGCCAAATCGTAAAAGAAATCGCATCTTTGACGTCTCAAAAATGATTCTACGATGAGGAAGGATCAAAGAATTCAAAAGAGAAAAACCGGTAATGACATTTGCATCGATCCAATGTTACCTTAAATACTTTAAATGCTCGCTTAATATGTTACATATTTTTTGTACTTTCTACTCTTCCTTTTCAAATATTTGCACGCGCGCGCGCGCGCGTGTGTGTGTGTGTTAAATATTAACGTGTTTTTACGAATAAAATTTGATCGGGGTAGACGCCTGTTGAAAAATTCTTACAACGATTCCCCTTATAAAACATTAACACTTGCTTTCTATCCTCATTTTTAAACATGTCCAACTCGTTTTACATCAAATAAATTTTTGGAGAATGTTAACTAAGGATAAAAATTGCAAATAAACAAAAAACAAACATACATTTTTATTATTAATTTCTATAATCAATGTGAATATTTTACAAAGGAATATTTTTCAATACCAATCTCGAAGTAACCTCATGTAAAATAATGTGCACGAAATATTATCGAAATATACGTTGTATACATTTGTTAGAATTTCAGTCATGACGTACATTACTTGTTCGATATTCGATACTATTTCAAATTCGATTGAGGTACTTTGCATGACTAATATACATACGTTTCGAATTTGTCATTATATTGAAGTCTAAAGACCTAAGGGTTCCTGTTCAACGAATGATATTCACGTAATTAGCTTTGATAGACTTATCATAGCTCGAAAGCAGCTATAATACCTAAAATGTGATCTATCTTCATCCAACCTTCTATCATTTTCCTAATCCAGATATGTATATATAATATATTATATATATATGTGTACACATACGGACACACAGCACACATACACACACATACACACACATACGTTTAGAATCTGCCATCGTTATCAAGGTTTAAAGACCCTCAAGCCCTCTTCTCCGAGTGATATTAGCAAAATTAGCTTCGAGGCTTGTCATAGTTTCAAAAGCTCAAATATTTCTGATACAATATAGATCTTCATTAATTATTATAAATGGAACACTTACGTGACTATTAAATTTGACGGTTTAATAGACAAATCGTTAAACCGTTTATTAAGAATTATTATTATTATTATTATTATCACATTGTCAGATAATTTCAATAAAAAAGAAAATTATAATTTCAGTATAGAGTTGGTTGAAATGTCATTGGTAACAAAAGATTTCTAGAATGGTTTTAATTATAAATGGTAGTGGATGAGAGGAGAGGGGTGAAGAGGTAAAGAAAGAGAAGCCAATATCCAATGAGAGTTGACTTTCAACTTTTGCTACTGAGAGATTGTTTTCAACTGAAAGTGTTTCATTCAAAACGTTATATTATCGCTTTTTGAACACGATAATATATAGAAAATATATAGAAGAGAAATAAATAAAATATAAAATTACTTTTTTAGTTTGATGTTAGAACATTTTTTGGAACCGTTTGTCAAGTTTTTTCAATTATTTACATTTCAACGTAAATACAAAACTTTCGAATATATATGGGGTGGGTGGGAGGGAGGAGAGAGGGGATTAAAAATGTAACTTGTATTGTACGAAATAAAGAATAGTAAAGAATAGGAAAGAAGTATAAAAGAAAGAGGACACTTGACTGAGAATGAATAATAAAAAAAGACCGTGTGGTTCAATAATACTAGAACAAACTAAGCGAAATGTGGAATAGGAAAGAGAAAGAGAAACAGAAGAGGGGAAGAGAGGGAGGATAACTCTTATAACTCGTCCCAGTTATGTGGTTTTCACCCTTGCAAATCACTATGACGATTGTAGCAGCGAGGTCGACATTTACCCTCGTTAAATAGTCGACTGGAAACCGGTGGTGGCATATAGTTCGACTATGTTCGACTATGTTTTAGATGTTACATACGTAAAATGGACCGAAGTGATGTATTTTAAATGGTAGGAAGCACTTATCCTTTCCTTTTCTTATTCCTTTATTCCTTTGTTGCAAGGGTCATCGAAAATTTCAAATTAATATTAATACGTTTCGTGTATTTTAATTAAAAGTTAATATAATCTTTCTCTTATTTCTCTCTCTCTCTCTTTCTATCTATCTTAATAATTTCTCTTTCCGCTAGAATGGTAAAAGAATATTTGTTAATATCAGTTAATTAAATTGTTCAATACGTTAATTGGTCTTTTGTAAAATATATTAATTAAATGATGATTTAAATCTATATCGAAATAATATATATATATATATATATATACGCGCGCGCGTGTGTGTGGTTTGTGGTAAATACATTAATAAAATATTATACCGCCTTTATTTTACGGATAGAATTTATATACATACGTACACAGATAGAAAAATATACGCACGTGTATGATACTTCGTAGTTGCGTTAATTCTCATTACTACATTTCGATATATTGTAAACCGAGTTATACAACTGACGAAACTTACATATCATATTTTTAATATTATTTTGTATTCAATATTATTGAATAATAATTCGTGTCTTTTATTATAGAATAAATGATTTTTTTTTCTTTCTTTCGTAAAACGAGTTATGCATAAAATTTTAAAGCAACTCTGACGAAATATTTGTATTCTGATCTTTTGTTTAACATTACAGAATAATATGTGTGTTTTTAATACAACGATAAAATGATATTGCATATTTTTCAATCAGGGTTTATTCGAAAAGTTTATTTTCTCGCATCCAATTGTTCGATCAATTCATTTACTATTGAGACTCTTTGTAAATCTTTCTTATCTTCATATATACAGGGTCTTTCACCTAACTATAGCACCTTAAATATATCGCTTATTTTTTATGATAGAAAAAATGTCAAGCGGAGAAAAATATTCTGTTCGAAGGCTCCAATACGGTGATGGGCCGAAATTTTTTCTCAAGGTCGTTCTTTTCGAGATTTCAAGGTCATCATATATTTTTTAAATGGGACTACATATTTTCCCTACGCTAGTCTTACAGCCTATAAAAAGCCAAATCCAACGATGTGCAACATGTTGACCTTCAGATGACTTTTACCGAGTAAATTGTGAAATATTGTCTCTTGTACATGAGAAGATTTTTTGCTTGTATGAGTGTTTTACACGTAGATTGCATTTTTTTCTTCATTACCGTCCTCCGAGCGCGTATTAAAGTTCCTGACAAACTTTTCACAATTTTTTCAGTAAAGGTAATCTAAAGGTCAACATGTTGCACCTCGTTGGATTTGGTTTTTTATAGGCTGTAAGAATAGTGTAGGGAAAATATGTAGTCCCATTTAAAAAATATATGATGACCTTGAAATCTCGAAAAGAACGACCTTGAGAAAAAATTTCGGCCCATCACCATATTGGAGCCTTCGAACAGAATATTTTTCTCCACTTGACATTTTTTCTATCATAAAAAATAAGTATAATAGGGAATTTTGGACGGTTATGAATTCTTCTTGAACTTTATTTTGAAAAAGTTGAACGTTTCGTCCCTTAATTGGGACTTCTTCAGCAACTGCAATTTATTATGACTTTTTTAATATATATACAAAAATTACAATAAATTAAAAGGTGTTATTTTTACCTTGATTCGGATCTTTTATACTTATATATTTTTTTCTTATATACTTATATATTTTTGTATATATAAAAGATCCGAATAATAAAAAAGTCATTAAGTTCCCTTTTATCAAACCTCTGTCGAATAAAATAAATAAATGTTTTAAAAATACTAACGTCAAACTAGTATTTTATAACCCAGTGAAAATTAATTCCATATATACGAAACTAAAGGAAAAGGTCGACAAATTAGAACAATCGAACTTAATGTACAAAATACCATGCGAATGTGACAAGTGTTATATAGGACAAACAAAAGAGAAACTTAAAAAAAGATTAAACCAACATAGGAATGATTGTAAACCTACTAATGTACAAAGAACCAACACCACCGCATTAGCCGAACATTACTTCAATACAGGACACAAATTTAATTTTGACAAAGCAACTATTTTAGGTAAAGAAAACAACTGGTACAAAAGAAATGTAAGCGAAATGTACCATATAACAAATAATAACACAGTTAATTACAGAACGAACACAAATAATTTAAACAGTATTTACAACGAAATTTTAAAATTTTATTATCATAATAAGACATAACAATAGAGGACATCATAATATTGAGGATATCTAGACTATTGAACACTAGTCTAGATGGAATCAGTAGTGTTTGATTACATGTGGTAACGGTCTTAGGAAAAAAGTTTGGTAAATGTTAAGTATAAGTTTAAATGTATGTCTTCGAAAAAATAAAAAATGTATATGACTTGTGAACGATAACGATCAAGGTAAAAATAACACCTTTTAATTTATTGTAATTTTTGTATATATATTAAAAAAGTCATAATAAATTGCAGTTGCTGAAGAAGTCCCAATTAAGGGACGAAACGTCCAACTTTTTCAAAATAAAGTTCAAGAAGAATTCATAACCGTCCAGAATTCCCTATTATACCTATTTTAATATTAAAATTTCTGGATAAGATAAAAAATTCAATTAAAATAAAAAATAAGTGATATATTTAAGGTGCTATAGTTAGGTGAAAGACCCTGTATATATCTCTCTTATCCTATATGTATATATATAGTGTTCATATCCTTTGTAGATCTCTCTCTCTTTCTCTCTTTCTCTTTCTATGTATATATACATATATCTTTCACTATATTCTCGTTCTTAGTATCATAGAACTAGCTTTGAAATCGACGACGCCGTTTAGTCTTCCAAGTTCGGACTGCAATGTCACACATATAAGCGTGGTTAGCTCAGAAATTGGTAAGCGAAATCCGTGGCATGTAATCCCGACAGTCGTCATGGTTTAACTGTCGCTTAAGTGATGCTTCTAGTGTGCAGAGAATGCATATGGAAATTTGGATATTAATCTATAAAACATGACGAATTTCTAATAGCTTTTGATATATCCGTTTCTTTTCTTTGTTGTTGTTGTTGTTTTTTTCATCTTCATTTTATTTCATCAACAAAAGTGATACGAATTTTTCGTAAGAAAAAAAAAAGTAAAAAAAAAAACCATAGAAAATATGAGAATACAACAAAAATTAATGGAGAAATAAAAAGGAAGATCGTTGTATTTCCAATTATCGTTTTTCGCGGCAACGTTTTACTCGTTTTATCGTATCAAAATAAAGATCAAATATTATGATTTTATTTTCTCCTTAGTTTAAAATAGATCTTACGAAATATAGCTTTAGCTTCTTACTGATCCAAAACACGTACGAATTCGCACGTACTACTTATTGTTAACCTTTTTTCCTTCGCATCGCATCGTGGTAGTATTCACGTTGGTGAATCTTTTCAAAATAACCTTTCAAACCCGTCACGTAAACCTTCATTTTGATTTAAAAACCTTTCCATCCGATCTATCTGTCCAAGTTTATTTCTTGTAACGATTCAACATTTAAACTTTCCATTTGTTTGATCGTAAATTGTACCGTTTATTTTCCAAGTGGTGCTAGTTCATTTTTTAATGATCAAACAAAAAATTTTCATCGCGTCGGAAGACGTAAATTTTCAATTTTGTGAATAACATTTTGTCTTTATTTTCTTTACGAATAAGTATATCAAATTTTGGAACGTTCGTTTCTATTAAATCTTCGCATTGTTAATTTATTTGACCTACGCCACTGGTTTCTGAACTAAAAGCCATAGAGAAAGGGAATACACGGATTAACTAACACTATACCGGTACACTACGATACACTAGAATACAACAAAGGATTTACAATTTGATTGGCTGTATTCCACCCCGTACCTACCCCTCTTCTCCCCCCTTATTATCACTCACACATAGATTCTTGAAGTGTTTGACACTCGAAGAGTTAAAGAACGAGCATTGTACCTTTCCATTCGGCAAAGCAATCCTTTGCCGTTAATTTAAGATACACTCCAAGATTGGGTGGTATAAAGTAAAATAGAGAGAAAAGAAAAGAAGGGTGGAAGAAATACCCTTGAGCGAGTAAGATGAAACATCACTTGGTGAGCCCCTTTTCTTGGTTATATTTTATATACCTAACCGTTTCGTTGAAAATATATCCCCTTCTTAGGCCGTTCAATCCCCCCCTCCACCTTTTTTCGTTTCTTTTTTTCTACTTTTTTCGATTACGAAAATTCCCTCTTTTCCTTCTGTCGTTTCTTTTCTTCCGTTCGTAAAAATAATTAATTCGAAGAAAGATAATAAATGATATTCTTTTTTTTTTTTCTAATACAAAGCGAACAAGAAATTCTCTCCTTCGCATCATTCATGGAAAATGAATAAAATAAATCTAAGCATAGACATATAAATTTAAACACGAATACACACTTGTATGAATTTTTAATAACATCTGTTGGAAATATATATGTATAAATATTTTAGAAAAAAATTTATGAGTTTGTAAGATTTATCTTATCACAAGGAATTTAATAAAATAAATTTAAGCATTTACATAAATTCAAATATGAATTAGTACGAGTTTTTGATAACATCTTTTGGAAAAGATATTTTTAGAGAAAATTTTTGTAAAAAGAAAAGTTTCAAAAGATTTACCTTATTACAAGGAACTCGCTAATTTTCATCGGCTACAAATTTTCCACGAGAAATATCGAAGAGCTCGATATTGGGTGTTCACGTTTCGTTGGTTAATGGATCGTGGTACAACGTGAAAAGGTCAGTCGATACTCGAAGCAACGATCAAAGGGCTTGTGGAAACGTAACTTATATAAAAGGGTTCCTCTCTCTTTCTCTCTATATATATATATCTATGTATATCTGTATATATGTATATACAGCTTCGTAGAAAATTTTATATATTAGTTAGTTAATTATACTACAATAAATTACTAAATTATATTCTATCATAGATTGTACATTATTCTATGTATTTTCAATAGAAATGTTCTCTTCGAATATTATTAATATTACAATAACAAAATTAATCATTCAAAGATAGTGAAATAATAAATATTATAAAAAGAAATTTTTAAAACAATTTAAAGCTCCAATTAATATCGATTATATTTATTATATATATATGATTTTTTTTTTAAAAGAAAATACATTTTCTTCTTTTCATATTTTTCCAACATATTTGTTTCTTTTCTTTTTAAAAAGGAAAAAAAAAAGTAAAACCATCGCGTAGGAGCTCTTCATTTGAATATTATAATATTTATGAAATTCAATCACAATTCTTATCTTTGATTGCATCCAGGATTCAAAGGTTAAATCTAGAAAAAGGATCAAAGCTATTACGTCATAACGCACACATTTCGAATATCTCATTATTACATCTGCAATACGGTTTGCCGACTATACATATTTATATGAGATTCACACACACATATAATATCCTATTGTAGTGAATAATACGCTGAAATATATGGAATGGTTCATATATGCACATACAATGCACAGGGGTGTTCAATCTTTTAGATTTCCTGTACCACATTGGAAAAAGATGAATTGTTTATGATCACGCATCGATCATTATTTTATTTTCAATTAATGTTATTATTTCAGAATCATTTGATGAATCTTTGATTATTTAAAGAACCGTGTTTTAATTTCAAAATTTATCGATTATTAATTAACAACCTGTTCAAATAATATTTGTAATATTATTAACACGTGTTTAGTGTTTAGTGCACGTTTTTTGCTTGAATTTTCATTCAAACGATTTGATGCATTTCGATTTATTTTAATAAATATGTCAGTGTTTACCACCGGTGGTATTTACTATGTTGTTTTAAATGAAATTAAATATTTTCAAAAGTTAACTCTTTTTAAAAACACAACGATAAATCGACCATGAATCGTAACAATGAGAATTTGCATCGTAAATCCTCGTAAACGTACAGGAAGAGAGAATCCTTTTAACCTATTTAATCCTATCGTTAGGAGATTATACGGGTACCTTAATGTCATTCGTATTACCTTTGTATTGTACATATTGTATACATAGAATCGTATCAATTGTTTTTCGTGTGTACATAAAACAAAAAAACAAAATAGGAAACAAGAAAAAAGAAAAGAAAAAAAAAGAAATGACGAATGGTAGTTAAATGAAAGAATAAGCCATAAAAATCAATATGTGTATGATGCGTGTATATCATAAAATAAAATCCACAAAATTCTTATGGTAAATCTATTTATTTTATATTTTTCAAATATTTTCCAACTGCTCTCAGTATTCGTACCCATTTAAATATATAAAAAAGAAAGTATACATATATATATATATATATATATATGTTAACGTTAATATACAAAAACCAATTATTCTACAAATCATCTAGGTAATGTACACATTAACAGCTTTCGAGCTTTAGCGGTAACATATATATCCTCATAATTAAGAGCAATACTCTGTTTTTTTTTTAAGATAAAAAAGAAAGAAGAAAAAGAAAAAAGGTCTGATTTTGAGGGTACAATGATCCTTAATTATTCTCCTTAACTGGCACAACCCCGATTCACGTACTCAATCTTGGGGGATTGAGTCGAGTCAGGCATAGCAGTAGGAACCTTTAAAACCAAGCAGAATTGGATTTAATTGATCGATCGATCTTTCTACTCGATCAATCGTCGCCTGTCGTCGTCTGTCGTCACTTGGTTTTAAAATGTCCAAGATAATCTTATTCTTTTTTAAAACCAATTTGTTGTTTCATTAACAACGAGATAAGAAATTTGTAAATTAACGACAATTATTTTATACGTACTTTTAATTATAACAAAATAAATCAAAATACATAGTGCATTTATCGTTTGTGACAATTCGACCAATGGAAATTGCTTTCCTATAAGATTGAAACTAAATATTCCTATACGTGGTAGTAGTTAATGGTTTTAGTCGAAGTAATCGAATTATTCGGTGGTCGTGAATATTACAAAGTGCATTAGAATTTCTTCTTAATGTTAGATAAGCATTAAAAGTTTAATATTAGTTACATTAAATCGTGATCGAGTTATTTTAGAGATAAATAAATAAGAGAGAAAGAGGAAGAGAGAAATAGAGATAATGGGAGACGTTGATGAACTAAAATGAAAATGGAATAACGTGTTTGTATGAATGAGAAATTGTTGCCATTCCTTTCTCTTCTTTAGAGTAATATGTAAATACGTATACGTATACATATACCATACACACATACACACACACACACACACACACACACACAAGTACACAAGAAACAAAAAAGACAAAAATAAACGTTTGCAATACAGAGATGCTTGCTTCAGTTTTTTTACTATGACGCAATGCAGTTTTGCACTTTTGCACATAAAAGTATATTTGAGCTCGTCTCGTGTTCTTTTTATTTACCCCTATTACATTTCTTTATTTCTTTATTTCTTTATTTCTTTCTTTCTTTATTTATTTATTTATTTATTTCATCTCTCTCTATATATTTTTTTCCCTATTTTTTTTTTCATTTACATTGTTATTAAAAAGAAAAAGCTAGCAGCGTTATTTAGAGAGTAAAAAATTGTTTCCAATATCGAATTATCTTTACACACACGCATACATACACATACACACAGAGGTACAAAATATCAACGACTTCGATATTATCTTGTTCCATATCTCAAGAAAACTTTTTATTTTAACACAGAAGATTTCTCGTGGAAATTCCTTTGATAATTTCCTATCGATTTTCAATTTTGATTAATGAAACATTCGTTCGTTTTATAAGAACCTTCGACATAAATTTTTATTAATTATTTTCACCTTTGTGGATTCGTTAATTATCTTTCCCATCATATAGTGCAATGCATTTTTCATTCCTATCTTTTTTTTTCAAGCTTTTTCTTTCTTATTTTTAAGGATCGGTTGATTAATGGTCATTCGTTGGATGTTCAATTTACTTGCCCAAAATAGAAATAGGTTATTTTTCGTAGATAAATTTATTCCGTTCATAGCATCAGATACTTTCTATGTGTCGCGAACGTGGTATTAGTTTAATTAGTTATATGTAATAATCAATATAAAGTTGCCATTGGAAATCATTAGATCGTTAATTAGTAGATATATATATATATATATCGAATATATTGTTTATAATTTCATGTAACTGTGAGGTAGGTGCATAACTCGTCTATTGAATAATAAATCGTAATGGACAGTAGTACTGTAGAGAAATTAGAATATTCGTTAATTTTCAACACTATTACACGAGCAATGTGATTCAACAAAATTTATAATATAATATATTATATATATTACCGTTCCAAACCTAGAAAACCGTTAATGTGTACATAATCTAGCTAATCTGCGGACTTTAAAGTCGAGGAACTGATTTTTTCACTTTAGCGGAAACATTTATATATGTATTACACGAGCAATGTGATTCAACAAAATTTATAAATAATATATTATTATTACCGTTGCCAAACCTAGAAAACCGTTAATGTGTACATAGCTAGCATCTGCGGACTTTAAAGTCGAGGAACTGATTTCTTCACTTTAGCGGAAACATTTATATATGTGTTGGTAATTATACCAATGAACTATAAGTCACAAAATTGGAATAATAAATTTGATGATTTATTTGATGATATAAATAAATCATCAAATAAATTTGTATCATTGTTCTTGACTCAAGTCACCATCATAATTAATTTCTGACGCCTTTATAGAATCGTTAAATCGTTTAAAAATGAAACAACTCTTTTATGTATTAAAAATATTTTAAAATATATATTTATTTTGTTCCAAACAATATACATACTTCTTGAAAATGATTTTTAATTAATTTTGTAGATTATATCCTTGAAATGACTACCATTCCATAACCTCTAATGGTCTAATCATTTTTGTGTGAATCACCTTTGTATTATATATAGAAAATAAAAAGAAAATAAATAAATGTATAGAGAGATCATATCGAATGGATATTCCCAGCATTATTTTCAGAAGCAATATAGAAAATGTTATGCTTATAAATACGTTTGCAACGATACGATTTAGTTGATTTGTTATCTGGGGAGAAGGATTCACGTTCATGAAGGAAAATACGGAAAATCGTGGATGAAAAGGTTGTACGGTGAATACAAAAAAAAAAACACGTGCACAATCTCCGGAAATCTATATAAAAATATATCGAATCTTCAACTATAGAAGAGATTTTTCTTTACCTACGATGTTATTTCTGATTTTAACGGATAAATATTTTTTCTTATATTTCTCGAAGAAAAGATTCTAACGAGAAAAGTAAAATATTATTTTACTTTGGAAATATCTCGTAAAATATCGATTTAAATATACTTTTCTAAATTGTTCCTTACCCTTGTGGTTTATTGTTTTTCATAGTTAGAACATCCCCTTGCTATTAGACAGTTTGGTATGTGGATAACCAACGAACCCGTTAGGAGTATTATCCAAACAATCTCGAACCGGCAAGCAAACAAACTAGCAACCAACCAACCAACCAACCAACCAAGCCAGTACTTCGACTTGACTTAACAATAAACTGTCCTACCTTCTACGTAAATTTATAGATGTTCAACATATACGAAAATATATATGAGCCGTTTATTTTGAAAATGATGTAAGTCCATTTATGTTCGAGTCGAGATATTGAAGGGGTTTGCTGCGTTAGAATAAATTTAAAAATATAAATAACAGATGACAGAGTAGAATAATGTTTTTGAGTTTGTAAAGGGTGTCAAATTGATCATAATTAACATTATTTAAGAAATAATATGTTTTTGATGGCTATGATTGGACTCACGCCACTTTAAAAACAAACTTTTTCATCATTTCATTAAACAGCAAATTTTTATCTTACAAAAAATCTTCAATGATTATTAATATTTAGTAAGAAGTTGTTTCAGAATGAAAAGGATCATGTAAAAATGTAACTATTATTTATGTACATGCATATGGTACAATAGACACACGTCTTTGCGATCGTCATATTTTATTCTTTTCTTTGTATTCTCGACTATACGTAAAATGTAATATTTTTCTTATTGTTAGACAAATATTGTCATTGCTATCCAGTAATATAAGGTAAAGTTAAAACATATTTTCTCAAATTAATGTACGTTTCTTCTACGATCCATTTACGAAAGAAATTTTTCAAGTGAAAATGAAAAAGATGATCTTAAAAACGAAAGAGTATCCTCTTGGGTATCTCTCAAAGTTTGCATTTCATTTTGCCGCACATTCTACTCATTTCTTTTTTTCTATTTATCCTTTTTTGTACTCTCTTTGGCTATTTCACACTTTATTTTCGTTACCATTCAAAATATATAGTTTTTCTCCCTGCAACTTTTTCCTCTAGTCAGTGAAGAAGTTGATCCCAATATATCATATTTTTTGCCACGATATTTAGTTGCGAAGCAAAAATAGCGACTAAACTAACGAACGAACAAAAAAGAAAAGAAAAAGGAAAGATTTTCAAAAGGAAAAAAAAAAAGAAACAAATAGTCGATAGTTTTGATTTATTTATTTGCTTATTATTATTTTAAATTGGAGATAAGATCTTTGGTTGCATCGTTAAAGTTTTCTCGATATATCGGTTGCAATATTCTTTTCATAGAACGAGCTCGAAATAAAGCAAGTTTCTACGTGGAATATCCAGTGAGAAGATGGAGAGGAAGAAGAAGAAGAAGAATGCGGATGTCGGAGGTATTAAATTCCAAGGGTGTCGTGAAATGCACGACGTAGTGTCGCGACAGATCAAAATTCGAAATTTTTATCGTAACAGATGTACACTTATGGTATCGTATCTTTATCTTTCTCTACTTTTTTGCTACCTTTATTTTTTCTTATCCAACGAAGAAACAATTTTCGATTTTTCGATGAAAAAAAAAGATCGTTAAGACAACACGATAATTATTATATCGAAACACTTAATACAAAGATGTCCGATATTGAAAAGGATTTTTTTCCTAACCTTACTTTTTTATTTTTTTTAGGAAATCGTAGTTACGAAAAACTTTTCAGTGGAAAGAAAGAAAGGAATATAAAAGAATGAAAAAAAAAATATGGGAAAGGGGCTTCGTTAACGGGAAAAACCCACGCTCCTCGAGGGTTGTTTTATTTCGATATTTCGTTTTATTTTTCGCGTTTGTATCGTCATTGTTGGATATCTTCGTCCCCTTTTTTTCATCATTTTGGTTTTTAATTTCTTCTTCTTCTACTGCTCGTTAAATTCAGTACTCGTTCGACTGTTGAAAAAAAAAAGAATTGTCGAGGTCTTCGTGCTCATTTAAAAGTGGATCTTCGTGAGCATAAACCATCACGTGCGAGTCCCTTGACAATCGATATTACTTGGGTTATCAAATTAAATTTATGTTACATTATTGCGAATAACGCGAGTGTCATCATCGAGAAATAATGGATGAACTCTAATGATTTAATATATATTTTTTATTTATGTTAATGCTCAAACGATCGCGTGGTTATGTCATTTCGTAAAATTATTCGCAAACGTTTAAATTTTCCATGCGAACCTTGACACAGAAAATTTATGAAGAGGGATCGATAAATGCTGGGTTTAAAATTAGAAAATAAAAAAAGCTTCTTCTTCTTCTTCTTGAGAATAAGGAAAAGAAAAATAGAAGTTATAGGCACGTTTTTACAATATCACAAGTCACCATTTGTTTCTTGAAAATAGTCTAGTTTCATCCCTTAACGTTCGTTCTACTTTCATTAATACTTTCCGTTCTCATTTACTTTCGTTCTTTCTTTAACGTTTCTCGCGTGCTTTCTCTCCCGTTTCAATGAAAATTGCAATTAGCGGAGGTAGCGTGTGATATCTTCGTGAGAAGCAACCGTCTATGTATTTCAAACTGACTGTTAGACGTTTTGTATTATCGAGGGATAGAATTTTCCCTTACTCGTAATTCTAACGTTTTACGATTAAGACAGTTAAAACAGTTTTTAATCTACGTACAATTTTCTATAATGTAATATAGAAAATATTACTTATGTAATTGAGCAAGAAAAAATAATTTTGAAATTGTTCAAGTTACCGATTACTCGACGTTATAAACGTATATTTATTTTATTATTAATAGTATTAGAAATAAAATTATTGGCAGAGTTATTGGGATGGAAAGAAAGGAATGTTCGAGTTGATAGAGTTGACTATAGTTCGAAAAACAAAAAAAAAAGAAACAAGACAGCTTCTTCTTCTTCTTCTTCTTCTTCTCTTCCTATAGAATCAATTTGTTTTGGAAAGTTAGGTTAACGTGAAGGCAACGTGAAATACAGGAAAAAAAAAAGGAACAACTGACGGGTATTGACTGACGTGAGCTTGTAAAGCTTGTAAAGCTCACGTAAAATAATCCTTTTCGTTTACTGTGTTAGTTAAAAGAAAACACTCTTGATTGTTGGTTGAACCAAGCAGCTAAATTTTTATATTCTTCATTATTGATATTTATTAATTTCAAATTTGTATGTTCTATGTGCTTTGTCTTTTCTTTTCTTTTTGTTGTCCATCGATAAAAATACAAAAGTATTCCACTTTGGTCATTGGTGTTTTCTTTTCTTCTTTTTTTTTCTTTTTGTTAACCAATGTCACGACAAATAGATTTCCTCAACGCTTTTCCGTCATCGTCGTCCTGTTCGAAGTTTTAAGCTTCAGTTGAGTGCTCGTATATTTTTATCAACACGTTCTTTATTTTTCTTTCTGTCTACTTTAATTCTCTCTCACTTTCTCAAAAAAATACCTACACCTGCGACACGAATCTATGCTTCCTACGGTAGTATGTTTTTATTATTTGATACGTTTTAGTAGATCTATTTTGCCTCTCTCTCTCTCTCTCTCTTTTCTTTTTTTTTTGCATTAAAGTTTGTTCGGAGAAAAGTTTTCGATAACCGTCAAACCGGCATTTCAGCGTTAATGGAAGTTGGGCATCGAGTAAAGTTCATCTGTGTGAACTGTTAGTTGTTAGTTGTAATTGATTCTGTAGACAATAGACCTATTAAATTTATTCAATGGTATTAGAACTTTTAAACAATGTATTTCATTCTAAATCTTTCGAATCGTTGCTCTGAACGATGAAGAAAAAAGAAAAAAAAAAAAGGAGAGTATTTTTTGTTATGCTTATTTTTGTCTATCTTATAATATATTAAATTGAAAATTATTAAATTTAAAAAAGATTGTACAAAGAAATTGAACGTTGATCGCGTCCAAGTATTTTAATGCAGTCTCATGAAACTTCTATAAAAGAAAGAAAATTCAAATTCGATGAGAGGTATTATTAATAATCGCAAATGTAAAATATTAGTGACATATTTTCGATTCTCATACTTTATCCGTCCGAATCAATTCTGAATTGAATTTTCTCATCTTTCTTTTTTTCTTTACATCCGTCAATTTCTCATTCACGATAGAAGGAAAGAATATTTTTTACCGATTTTTAATCTTCCATACACGCCAGGTTGCTGACGATTGAGAAACGTACTAAGATTAAAAAGAGTACAAACAAACAAAAATAACATACGAAAAGGAATCTGGAAGAAGAAACGAAAAAGATATTCGCCAAGTGGACAAGAAAAAAAAACAAGATAAGTCGTAAATCTACGCTAGAGTGATTCCATTATCTCATTCCTTTCCCTTTGCATTCACAATTTTGTCGAGAACTTTGCTTTTTCCTTCCTCCTTTCTTCCCTTTATTTTTTTTTCCATTCCTTATTCCTTCGCGAAAAGAAGAAGGGGAAAAATAAAAAAGTAAAAAAAATAACAAGATTTAAACGGCAAACCAAAAGAACAACCAACTTTTAACTGCGACTAGTTCCCACGTAGTTCTGTCACTATAGTAATACATATTTTATATATATATATATGAATATATTTCATGTACTTTTCTATATACATGTATATATGTATATAAGAAATCATTTGGGAACTTTTCACACGAAATTCTTTCAACTATTCATGAAGTAAAACTCGTTCGTCTTAGATCGAAACTTCGTCGACGTAATAATATTGTCTTCCACGTCCTGTAAATTACGAGGATCCTTTTTTTCTCTATTTCTTTTTTTCCCTTTTATCGTTTATCTCAGTGTGATCGATTATTCCTATTCGAGTCTCTTCATTATCTTTTTTTTCCTTTTTTTTTCTTACTTTCTTTCATCTTTTATCCATGCTAACGAGATCCCTTTTATCAATCTCAATCGGTTTTTAACGATCCGAAATGGAAATTGAATTCGATCGGTTCCATCATTGTTCCACGATTGTTTTATTCCCTTTAAATACCTTTTTTCTTCTTCTTCTTCATTGTTTTTTTTTTATTTTCTATATTCAAATTTTATTCGTTACGTTTATTCTATAATTTCGTGTATTTTGTTTTATATGTGAGGTTAGATAAGATATTGTGCAAATGTAGGTTATGTTTGTCGAAAACATATAGACATTTACAGACAGAGTAACAGGTGGTATAACAAGACACTCCTTGTAACTCGACTATTTCGTTAAGAGCTTATAAATATCGTGGTATCGTTTCTAAGAAGGTTAATATAATGTGAGTAATATAATTTAAGAGCTTCCTTACACGTGACATTTATTATCTTTCTATGGAGAGAACATTAATTCTTTGAAACTGTTTGTTATCTCGTAACTTTTGTTGCTCTTTTCCAACCCCTTAGCGTGAGAAATATCGTTTAAAGTTTTTTTTACAAATTACATTTTTTTATTATTTGTGTATTTATATTATAGATAAAATTATTGCTGTCAAATGATTTGTACTCTGGTAACTTTTGTTCTTTTACAAACCCCTCAACGTGAAAAATATCGTTTAAAGTTTTATTACTAGCTAGATTTATTGTATTTTTACTTATATTACAGATAAAATGATTACTTTCAAATGATTTGTTATCCGATAACTTCATTTTTTTACAACCCTCGGTACGAGAAATATTGTTTGAAGTTGTTTTTAGATAAAATGGTTGGTTATCTTGTAAGATTTTTTTGTTATTGTCAACCATTACACTTGACTCGATATTCTTCACTCTATTGTGATACTTCCATTGTGTACTACCACTCCACGTTTTTGTTATATTTTTTTTATCGTTTTATCCATTTAAAAGCATGATACAGAGCTTTTTCGTGAGGTGCCTCGTGAATAGGTACTCTTTAGTAGATTAAAAAATATAGTTTCACGCTATAGAAAAGAGAAAAGTTCGTGGCGTCGCGAGAAAGTGGAAGAAGAAGAAGTAGAAGAAGTCGTAAAGCTCAAAGCTCGGTATCGTCGTTTTTGAAAAAAAAAAAAGAAAAAAGAAAAGAAAAAAAAAAGATTTCAGAGGATCGAGGTTAACGTAAACATTTGCTTTTCTTCTTGATGGTTTTTCGATTAAGTATATTTCTTGTATCGTTTTAAGTTCAGGTCTTAGAATGTCTATTAAATTCACTCGAATCACTATCGAAGAAATATTATTTCTTTTTTTCTTTTTTTATTTCCAATCTTCAATAAGATTCAATAGTGTGTCTTTCGAGAAACTTCAAATTAATCATATCCTAAGTGAAAAGAAAGTAGACAAACTGATCTGTTTCTTTTCAATCGACCGTTTCGAAAGAAAGATAGTATAGAGTGATATTGAGAGAGTGAGAGTGTGTGAGAGAGAGAGAGAGAGAGAGAGAGAGAAAAGCAAAGATAGAGATTGATTCTCCTTTGAATTTTATTCATCTCAGTTTGAACAGTTTTCCTTCCTATGAAAAGTTCTAATCTTTTTCGACCTTTTCTCAAGTATTTGTAATATTAACTATTATAAGTTCACAGATACGAGCTTTCTTTTTTTTCTATCGAATAAGATAAGATAAATTAAAAAAAAAAGAGAAGGAGATAGATAAATCCTTTGACATACAAATAAAATAGAATTAGATAAATATTAATTTTTTAAAAAATTATTTAATTTTATTCAACTAAATTAATTATGTATAACGATATATATTCATGTTATTAAACATCATTTAATGTGTTGTAGAAAATATGTATTATAATAATAACAAAAAGAGGGAGGAAAAATGTAAGCAAAATAAGGATAAGACATTGTAAAAGACTTTGTAAATTGTGAAATAAAAACCTGTTAACTAACTAACTACTGATAACAAATTATATACTTGACGACATAATACAATATTAATGGACAATATAAAAATAAAAAAAAATAAGTAGTCATGTTAAGTATGAAAATAGTGACGTTTTCTGTACGTCATTCTATGCCGATGGATTTTAATCGAAAGGAAAAGACAAAAATAAAGTAGGCTAAAAAGAAACAAAAATGAAAAAACCTTTGAATCCTTGCTGTGAATGAACTAATCGGAAAAGCCAAGAATACCAAACAGACTAATCCACATATTCTCTCTCTCTCTTTTTCTTTCTTTTTATATTTTCTCTCTTTTTTCTCCTCTCGGTTACTTTGAAAACTCTTTGTAATTTCTATGCTCTTTCAGTTGGGGAACCTTTTGTTACTTGAAAAAAAAAAAATAAAATAAAAATTTGTCGACCAGGGTTTTATCTACTATATTTCGAGACACGAGAAAACAATTAAAAAAAAGTTTCATTGAAGTATCAACTTTATTCGCATCACGCGAGTACTCAATTGAGAATTTCTATATAAGCATCTTAGAGTTGCTGGTGGTATTTTTATTCTTTTGTTACTTGTTTCTACGATACAAAAGAAACCAAACCTTTTCGAAAGCCATATCGTGTCAGAGTTTTAGCGGAAAAAGATACTGGCAGGGGGGTGAGGGATTGGTAGGTTGGTAAGTAGTGCACAAAAATTAACCCT
Organism: Polistes fuscatus; assembly: GCF_010416935.1. NCBI lineage: Eukaryota > Metazoa > Arthropoda > Insecta > Hymenoptera > Vespidae > Polistes > Polistes fuscatus. Next base: position 13,152,366 of record NW_025113140.1, on the reverse strand, counting down.
AAACGTCTTCTTTTTCTTCTTTTTCTTTTTTCTTCGTATCCTTTCTTCGAACAGGATCATGTTGACAACACCTCTCCCCCTTTTCTCTGATATTTCGTATCATTTCTCTTTTTGTTCGTTAGAGGCTTTTCTACGAATGGTAGAAAAATCAATTTGATCTTTCATTTTTTATTTTCATTTACTTTTTCATCCCTCTACTACCCATTATTCAAAAGCAAAAAAAAAGAGATAAAGGAAGAAAGAGAGGGAAAAAAAATAAATCAAAATTTTGGTTTTCTGATAACAAATCATTCTTGTTGACTACCAAATCATTCCCTTTTTTTTTCATTGACGAATCATTGCCACTTTGTTAACTCGAAATAATCACGCTTCGGTTGCTTTTACACGAATTAATTGATACGATTGATTTACACGGCGTTGATATATGCTCGAGTATCTCTAAAATTACAGAAAAAAATAGAGAGAAAGCGAGAGAGAGAGAGAGTAAAGCAAAGTCGTAGAATTGTTCGAAAACTAAATTAACGAGTATCATTTTCTAACTTTATTTAATTTCATTTTATTTTGATACGTTGTTGATATTGCTGTTGTTTCAACTATCAAAGTTTAATGATAAATAAAATATGAATACTGCATTTAAATACTTATTTAATATCAATAATTAAATTCTGATTAATAAATTAATCAAATCTGTTATTAAATTCTACTTAATTAATACCTTATTAATGTAATTCATTCTTACTCATCTTTTGACGTTCTACTAATTATAAAATAAAAGAAAACAAAAAAAAAATTAAACGATTGTCATAATTGTCATATGCGTCGACGAAAAATTAATTTATTTTGTTTCTCTTGTGAATAACAATAATGTACAGAATATAAACGAAACTAAAGCAAATTATTATAAACAACAATACGAGCAACACTTTCTTTCATGGTAAATGAAGATAAGAAAGAGTGAGCTTTTAAAAATTGTGTCGTGCGGCGACGATTAAACTCTCGTATTTTCTCAGCTAGCTATTGCTAGATAATGGAACGATATTTTAACGTCGTCGTCATTTTCTTTATACTAATGTAAGTACGGACGTTAATTAAAAAATTAATTTGCGGAAAAATAGAAACGCGAAGAAAATTAGATCTGACGTGTATTTCGTATATAATTTTGTGATTATTTATAATTATTTATATATAATTACCCACCGGGGACGCGTACATTTATTTTTTCTACGATATAATTAACGACATTTTTATTTGTTCAACTCGTTCACAACATAAATTTATATTTTACATGTCAAAATGTTAATTATTAACCGGCACATCGTCATATCGTTTCGTTTAATTATATTTTTCATTTGAATTTATTTGATTATTTTATTATATTATGTTGTTATTTTAATTGTATCACCAAAATCTCGTAGTTTTATTTTGTCATTAAGAAAATGAGAATCGTAGTTAAGGGTAGCCAGCCTTATATTAGGAAGGTAGGTAGAAATTGAAGAAGGTCACAGGAACGTAAGAGAGAGAAAGAGAGAGAGAGAGAGACTACCTACTGGGATTTTGGTTGGTCGTTGAGACGATAAGGGCGACTCATCACACGTGGATAAAAAAGAAAAAGAAACGAGGCCAATCTTTCTTCTTTTTTTTTCTTCTCTGACAAATCGATACGTTAGTTCAATATTTATTGTTTTTAGGTAAACAATTTCTTTAAAAGTGAATTTTAGCTTTTTCATTTAACTCGTTTAGAACATATTTTCTATTTTTGTCTCCTTTGTTTCTTCTCTCTCTCTCTCTCTCTCTCTCTCTCTCTCTCCCTCTCCCTCTCTCTCTCTGTTTCTCTCTCTTTCTCTCTAAAGAAAGAGATTAACATTTCCAACGCGAAATTTAAACGTTTAAACAAGACTAGATTTTAAGTACTTTTTTTTTCCTTCGTGTTTCTTTATCTCGCGTTAAGATTGTTGAGAAAAGTCAAGAAGAGGATTATTGTCAGGAATTTTAACTCCGACCAATCTTTTTACGTTTCTTTATTTTCCCCTCCCCCTACCCCCATTTCATTTTTCTTTCTATTTCTCTTTCTTTTGTGTATATATATCCTAACGGGAACGATATCCACGAGTAAAAACACTGAATTCTTGAAAGGTTCAAGTTTCTCGTCTCGTTAACCCGTTGACCTCGTTGTTATCAATTTCAGATAGAATTTTACCCGTGAGGAAATATATCCGTTTACTCTTTACTTCGTTATTTCAATAAAATAAGTTAACGTTTAGGTGCTCGATAGATCGCAACAAATAGAATTCATCTTATTTTTTTTTTCTTTTTTCTTATATTTTCTTTATTTTTATTCTTTCCACAGAAAACGGGGATCTTCTATTTGCTTGCATTAACTCTTTGAGAGTGTTGAATACTTTTAACTGAAGTATTTTCTAGTAACTGAAATTATTATAAACAGATTCTAATAATAAATTATATTTAATATGAATACTTTTAACTGAAGTGTTTTCTAGTGACTGATATTATTATAACCAGATTCTAATAATTAATTGTATTTAATATGAATACTTTTAACTGAAGTGTTTTCTAGTGACTGATATTATTATAACCAGATTCTAATAATTAATTATATTTAATATGAACACTTTTAAAACTGAAGTGTTTTCTAATGACTGATATTATTATAACCAAATTCTAGTAATTAATTATATTTAATACGAATACTTTTAACACTGAAGTGTTTTTTAATGACTGATATTATTATAAACAGATTTTAATAATAAATTATACTTAATATTTAAAGTGTGTCTAATAAGAGTCGAAACAATAATCAATACGCAAACGAACAATACATTATTTGCATTATATTGACGAACAATACATTATTTGCATTTATATTGACAAACATATATATGCATCTGTAGATCACATTGACAACTTTTATCAAACGCATATATGCGTTTATAGAAACGAAAGGGTTATTAAACCGTTGATATTTGTTGAATTTATCTTTGCTCGTCAAAAAAAAAGAAGAGAAACAAAACGCTTGTTGTTGACGTCTTATCAGCGATAAAACGTTGATACGTACGAAATGAAAAAGAAATAGTAAACCAGGAGCGTAAGTTATTCGTCCTTATAACGGCCCTACACAACGTTTTCGATCGATCGTCGAAGGACGACGCGAGATTGGAGAGCGGAAGGAAAAAAGAAAAAAAGAAAAAAAGAAAAAACGAAAGGAAGAAAGAAAGAAAGAAAGAAAGAAAGATAGAAAGGAAAAAAGAAAGGAGAAAAATAAAAGAAGAAAAACGAAATGTACTTTGCCGTTTGGCCATTTGGCTAGGTGACTCGCGAATGAAATCGAGTATCGAAAGCCGATATGTGCTGGCGAAGAACAAAAAAAAAAGAAGAAAAAATGCCTATCATCGGGATTACGTTCAACGCGTGCGTCAAATTACGAATGTTCGAGAAAGCATTTTCTTCCGAATCATCAAATAGATAAATATACCTCCTTGAGAAAATCACAATTGTACGCTTTTTAAGTTTTCATTGTATTGAAAAGATTTATCATCCTTTCGTTTATCCATCAAACGCGATCTATTATGATTGTCCTTGGTGTAGGAATTTTATAATTAAACAAAACAAAAATCAAACAAATTATCATTCGTTGCAATATTTTTCTTTAAATTAATCAACGTACCTTAAATGTTTTATTAATGAAGCACGAAATCCACACGTTTTTACTGGAAAACTTCGAGTTGTTGTTGTTGTTGTTGTTGATAGTTGGCGAACACTAAATTAGAATTAACGTTGATCATTTTAAATTAAAATTCACTTATATCTCAGCGTTTATAATTTCTTAACGTTTAAACACCTAGAACGCACGAAAATTGATCCTGATTCGTATTAAGGTCGCGAGTAACTAATGCTGATCCATTTCCATTTAAAGGTGAACATCTGTTAGGTATAATACCCTTCTTTCACACTCGGGAAAATTCGAGGAGTACATTAACACGCATTATCGATCATCATTCCTCTTTTTCTTCCTTTCTCTTTCATTTTTCTTTCTCTCTCTCTCTTTATTTTTTTGGTATTTTGTTGGATATTATTAATTTTTCTTCGTATATATATACATATATATGTATATATAAATTGGATTTGTGAGAATTGGATTAACAATTATCGACAATACGTTGTTATCGAAAATCTTATTCGATCGATATTATTATTATTATTATTATTATTATTATTATTATTATTATTATTATTATTATTATTATTATTATTCGATTAAAATCGTCGTAATCGTAATCCAGTTTCGATATAGTACGCCATCTAATACGATTATTGTATCATATTCGATTAACACAAGCACCAAATGCATGCGTGCGTGCGTGTGTTACTGGCGATAATTTTAGTCGAGCCACGAGGTAAATCGGTCGTACACGTTCGTTTGGGGTGGTCAATATAGTCAAGTACGAAGGGCTCCCGGTATACACACAGGATCCACCCTTTAATAAAATCTAGTCACGTTTCTATTATTTCTCTCTCTCTTTTTTTTTTTTATTTTGGAAATTTGAACAACCGCGAAGACTATGCCGTACGAATAATGATACTTGTATAAATTTTTCTTGTTCCTTTCTTTCTTTATTACACACCTATAAGGTGAGATTAATCATTAAACCTTGAAACATTTTCAAAAACCTTGAAAAACATTTCGTACTCGATTAAACCCAAGAAAATTCTTATCAAGTATTCTTCGAAGTATCTCTTCGGATAAAAGTAACAAGTTTATTTCGATCAGTTTCTTCTCAACTAACGAATCGTATAGTTTCGAGTTGTATCAACAAAAAAAAAGAAATTAACCCCTTCAGGCATCCCGTACTTTTTTGTTTTTATTTTCTAAATAATTTGTCCAAACGTTTCGCGAAATAATGATCTAGTTTGGCTTTGAAGTTTCTACGCGAACGCGTTTTTTTTTTTATTCTTGTCTTTTCGAACACACGTTGCTTTGTACCGCGTTATTTGATTTGTTTTTTGTTTTGTTCGTTACAAACCTTTCGTACAGTATTTGATTTTTCTAAAACCTTTTGACTCGTACGATCATCCCCTTTTTCAAAGTATTTTCTTTTTGCCTTTTGTTTTTGTTTTCTTCCCCCTTTTTATTTCGTCGGACGATTACTCTGTCAACTACGAGAGACAGAGGGTTTAGTTTTTTGTTCCTTTTTTTTCTAAACACACTTCGTCGTTGTTACGGTTGATACGAATTGGAATAAACAGAATGGTCGTTGAAATGTTGTTTGCGAACGGACAATAAATCACGTTGGTCGATTGGTTGGGAGGAGAAAAACACGTTACTTCGCAACGCGTTGTTTCTTGCGTATTCTTTTAAAAAAGAAATCGCATGTTCGTCGAACGACGGCTCTTGGCCGACTGATTGCGAAATCCTAAAAGACCACTCTCGCGGTCTTTCACTGCGCGCCACGGTATTATTCGAGCACATGCGCGTATTGCATTACACGCGGATCAAATTCTGACCTGAGAAATGGGACGACCTCGAACAAATTCATTTCTAGGTTCTGTCAACTTATTTCAAATCTTTTTAATAATATAAATCGTACCAGGTGTTCTTCATCATACCGCTATTAACATCTTGTCTGCAAGTGCTACAGTTATCCTTCTAATTGATTTCTTATGATTCAATCGGTTTACTGTTTTCTATCCCATTTCCATCTAACAATTAATAAATTCTGACGTGAAATAGAACAAGCTCGAGAAATTAACTTCTAGATTCTGTCAACTTATTCCAAATCTTTATAATAATATAAATCCTACCTGGTGTGTTCTAAATCTTACCGCAATTAACATCTTATTCGTGAGTGTTACAGTTACCCTTCTATAATTGATTTCTTACAATTTTAACAATTAAAAGTATGCAATTTATTTTATAACTTCTAGATTCTGTCAACTTATTCGAATTATTTTTAATAATATAAATTCCACCAGGTGTGTTCTAATTTTTACCGCAATTAACATCTTGTCTGCAAATGCTACAATTATTCTTCTAATTGATTGCTTACGATTCTTACGATTAAAAGTATGCAATTTATCTCATAACTTCTAAATTCTGTCAACTTATTCGAATTATTTTTAATAATATAATTCGTACCAGGTGTTCTTCATCATAATGCAATTAACATCTTGTCTGCAAGTGCTACAGTTATTCTTTGTATTGATTTCTTGTTTTTAGGGATCACACCATCTATAATTCCATCTTCAGTTCACTCTTTTTTCCCTCCTTTCCCATCTTACAATTAATAGTAAACAATTGATCTTATGATCCCTGTCAATAACATTCAAGTGTCTGATATTTCTTGTTACTCTGTTTTAAGTGAAAGTGTACGATTAACGATGGAGTTGAAAATATCACTAAAATATTAATCACGTGTCGAATATTCGCGAGCAAAGTGGCCTAGAAAATGGCAAACATAATTATGGAGGCACAAGGATGTCAAATACCTGAGGAATAATATTGCTTTGAGCACCAACTGGAAATGTTGATCCACTCTCTTTCTCTCTCTCTTTCCCTATTTTTCATTCTCTTTCTTTATTTCTTTCTTTTTTTGTTTGTATGTGTGTGTACGTGTACATATGATGTATTCTAACGAAAAAGAAAAAAGAAAAAAATAAAACGTCGTGATACGTATTGCCGTCTGCTAATTTCAAGGAAACCACAGTACATCTATGCTCTTAACCTTTTCTCAAGCTCCCAGAAAGGAAAGTAGGTTACGTTAAGCTCGTTTTAGAACGCGTATACATAACCAGGAAAATAGAAGATGCAAAATAGCGAAGATTTTACGGTAAAAGGGAAGTTCGTTTATAATATACACATATAAGATATATATCAATTTCTCTCTATAGGTCTCCGTGTATATCTAGTCGAACTTTGTGGAAAGTACACGAAACATTATTCGACTTTCCTACGTGTCCATCAACTAGAATTCCTTTGCACAGTATGGCTTCGTGGTTTCAATATAAACTATTTTCAAATATCACGTATAATGTCCTATATGCAAATGTATATATATGTTTTATACTTTCTATTTATTAACATATACAATAAAGATTTATTGGGTTTAGTATACACGTATATAAAGCATTTCATTTTTCATTTTTCATTTTTCATTTTACATTTTACATTTTTCATTTTATCTCGTACGAACAATCGGTGGCTTTATACTGCATTGATTTTTCCGAACAAAATGTGGTTGAGCAGTTTCCGGACCATTTCGAATGTTACTACATACTACCTTTTGCTTTTTTCCTATACGTGATATGCTCGTATAATCCCAACATAATCCACGGTAACACCATAAAACCGTTGCGTAACATCTACATCTGCATGGGAATGTATCTGGAGCAAGGAATATCGAGGAAAATGATGATAAAGGAAACTCAAATGGATCATGATATCCGAAAGAAAATAAAATCAACCAACGAGCGCGTATCTCTTAACATTTTCTATTTGCCTTTTATTTTTTTCTTATTTTTTTCTTATTATAGAAGATTTCATTTCGTCAACGACGCCATTTAATCCCTTCTAATGCTATGGACGCTTATATGCGTTCAACGTAAACGATCCGTGTGGACTAAGGACGCATGCATGCGCTCGAAATTCTGTTTCTTATTAAAGATAATTCATTGAAACAAAATTTTGTCGTTACGTTGTCCGAGCATACTTGTGTACAAAATGATTTATGCATGACCGAGCAAACATTTGGGCGACTCGATGTACACACACACACGCACGTAAAACAAGCCAAATAATAGACATATACGTGTATTGTGGTTTGCCCATATATACAATACACTCTCACTCAGCCATATATTAACAAACACATATACATACATTGAACTACAAAGAGACTCCGTACTACAAAAATTTCGCATCAGAAAAGGTCGACATCGCAAAAACTTCACACACGCATGAACGAACACATACATATTTGTTATACGTAGGAAATAGAAGTATGTATAATCAGTATCTACCTAGTATAATTTATAATCGGTTTTAACGGTAGATTAATCGGCATTCGTAAAGACGTGTCATGAATTTGCTGTTGCTAATCTGATGCAAACAAATGCATATCTTAAGTATCAGATAAACGCACACAAAGGATATTGTTAATCCTTCGTTGAATATTATGCAATATCTAAAGAGTAATTTTCTTTGAAACTGTGTTGTTATATTTCCTTTTCTAAGGAATAATATGATACGAAATTCATTGAATTTTCAATTATAATAATTATTTTAATAATTATCATATAAAAATCATATATATTTTAATAATTATTTTAATAATTATTTTTAATAATTATCAATTATAATAAATGACGTTGTTTAACCCTTTGAATGCGGAGCTCGACCTAACGATTGCAATCACACGGGGACGGAATGATTTTTCTGTTAATGTTTTATTATTTTAATAAAAGAAAGAAAAGGAAACAAATTTCGAATCAAGACAAAATATTGATAAGCGCATATATGCGTCCTCAGTATTGTATAAGCGGATTGCTTTCGTTGGACGCATATATAAACCCATAGCATTCAAAGGCTTAATTAATGTTGTATTTATTATTAAAGAATATTATTCTAGAACTCGATGTACGGATCGAATCATTTTGAAATTCGCATACGTGACTAGGATCTATCGTTTGTAAAGTAAAAAATAAAACAAAGTTTTGTAAGAATCTTTGATAGAGGATTTCGATAAATGGGCAGAATCACAAGCAGGACTATGAACACTGGACCTAATTCCTTATCGAAGCAAACGTGTCAGAAGCCATTAGGTCAAGAGACGAGGACATCGTAGAACAGTCGCTTAGGATACACCGACATGCAACGTTTCACGAATTAGGTTTACGAGCAAAATGGACTTACTTGTCTTCTTCGTGAATACGATCTCTCTCTCTCTCTATCTCTCTCTCTCTTTCCCTTTTGCCTCACAGCTTAAATAATTGCACAATAATTAATTCTCCGAGTTTTAATGATTTTCTTATATTTTCAAAGACTACATGAATCGTTTATCTTAACATGTCAGCACTCCCGTTATGAGCATTTTGCTCACGCTCGAATTAAAACAACGATAATTTTTTTTTTTTATGAAATGGATAGTTAAAATTTTTTCTATCTTCATGAAATTTTATCTATTTTCAAAATATGAATTCCCTAAATTTCTCAATCCCATGTAAAGTTTAAAAAAAAATTTTTTTTTCGTGCACCTCAGAAATTGTAAGAGTGTTTCTGTTCATGGGAGTATAGGTGTAAGCATAAAAAATTTACTCTCGTTAGCGGTCGGGTCAGTTCGTGCATCTTCGTTAATTTACGGTTATTCGACTGAATTCGGTATAATTCGTTACTTTTAAATTTTATCCGTTACAAGTGCAATTAATGTACATGTATACAAACAAAAATGTGATAATAATTAAAAATAATTATTAAATAATTTTAATAATAAAAGAGAGAGAGAGTTCGCTTAACTCAGATGCCGTTTATGTAAGTATTTTTTTCCTTTAGAATAACTTGTCTTTATTATAATTTTCACTGACAACATTGTTGACATGTAGATAACCTAAAAGTATATTTACTTTATACTTGAAATTTAATATTTTTTAAAGCAGAAAACTTATTAAAAAGTTATTAAACGCGCGAAATATTTGACGCATGCGTACAGAGCGTGAGCAAATCTCTCATCACGAGAGTAAAAACTACCGAAAAATTCACGAGAATGTTGACTGGTTAAAAGTAGTGCAAGTAAAAAATTAATTAAAAATAATTTTCAAGAAGTATCGCTTGAAACAAAATAAATATGAATTTTGAAATATTTTTACTAGGTAAAACATTTGTTTTATTTTAAAGTGATTTAATGATTTTATAAACGCGTCAGAGATTAATTATGACAGTGACTCGAGTCAATAACAATGATGCAAATTATTTATGTAATGTGCACATTATTCATACTCATTAAAGTGAAAATAAAATCTTTGGTGGAACGACGACAGCAACGTTTCTGTACACTTAAATTAACATAATGTTATTTATCTAAAGAATCATGTTCATATAAATCTAACAATCAAGAAATAAGTTGATCAAATAAATCTGACGCAACTCGTCAAAGGTTAGTTGATTTTGTCTACAATTTAATTTCAACATAACAATATATAAAACATTTCGAGAGAAAGAGAGAGAGAGAGAGATTTGTGCTTATGAACCGTTTAAAATATGTATAAAGCAAAGTTGAAACGACAAAGAAATATATATGAGATTACGTTACGTTGGTTAGTTAAAAAAATGAAACGTAACGATAATGCCCGTCTATGATCAGTTTTTTTAACGTACGAAATTTTGTCGAGAATTTTACGGGGAGAATTACGTCACTGATATCACCGTTTCAAATTACTCCTCGTAATTTTTCCTTTAGATCTTTTAATAAGTACTGAGATATTCCTTCCAACGGTGGTATTAACTTTACCTTTCTCATTTTTCTTTGTTTATCTTTGTTAATGCCACTAAAAAAGTTGATCAAAACGACTTTTTTTTAGCGTTCCTTTTATCTTTTATACCAAGGTTATTATCAGATCCTTGTGCATTCATTTGTCTTCATCCTTCTAATCTAGAATCGTATCGTTAAAAAAAAAATCAAACGAAATAAGTAAAACAAAGAATAACTTATCGGACTTGACAAGAAAGTTTGTTTTTAAGAAAAGAAAAAAAAGTAAAAAAAGACATTTTCTTCCCCAGCAAAAAGTTAAGTTACGATAAAGGATGTCTTACCTTTTGTCTGGTCCCTCAAATGATAACGAATTTTTCACGAAAAATAATATATTAACCTAATCGATCATTATTACGCTTTATTTTTTATCAATGATATATATATGTATTCTTCTCTGTTTTAATTATAATCAAATATATCTTGTTCCAAGCACTAATTATTAATAATAATAATAAATTAATTGTTAATATTTATTCGTTCATACTTTCTATTGTTTGTGTACAATAAAAAAGACTTTTTATTAAAATAATTGATGATTTTTGCATTGTACTAATGGAAAATGATTGAATTTGAAACCAACTGAATGGTAACATTACATTAAATGATGTGTTAATTGTGAAGGATCGTTATTTTCGTCAATTAAATTTGACGGGAGTAACAATGATGTGGGCAAATGTAATAATGAGATACATTCAACTGGAATAATTAAATAGATAGAAATAGAGAGAAAGATATATAAACAAATAGATAGAAAAACGTAGCCAATTGTAAAGTTTACGCCAATTTCTGATATCGGATTTCCGTTTGAACGAACGCCATGAGAATGACGTTAAGTTGAAATCGAAACGTTATTGCAAAAGTATTTCAGAAAATAAGAAAAGAAAAAAAGAACGAACGAAGAAGAAGAAAAAGAAGAAGATGAGGAAAATAATCTAAGAACGGTGCAAACGTGTCGAGAAATAGAATATCATTATTCGATCTCGAAAAATATCCGTGGAAACGTTTTTCTTTTTTTTTTCTTTTTTTTTATTGTTACAAAACCTCGACGGAGACGAAATGTTATAAAATCAATTTTCATTTGGACGTTTAAAACGAGGGAAAGACATAAAACCGATAGTCCTCATTTCCGACTTTTATTTACTTTCTTCCTAAGTTAATCTATTATCTTGTCGGAAAATTCGATACATTCATGTATACTCATTATTTGACATGTAAATTATGAAGGATTAGGAAACAACCTTTCTCAAGGATCCATATATATATATGTAATATTATTCCAAAAAATGTAGCAAGTTGATTGAATAGTCGTAGATCAAGTTTTATTCGTTTTGCTTTTATAAAAACGAAAGAGAAGATTAATTATAAAATATAACGTTTAATCTTACGTATGAAATTAACGAAATTTTTGATATTTTATGAAGCAATATTTTATTTCACTGAAAATATTCTGTCTCGAGAATAAATTTATATATATATATATATCATATTTATATACGCGTATGAAACATATCAATATTTCTATCTTCGATAAGCGTCGATGTGAATCGACATAGAATTTCGTTTGGTTCTGTTGCTAACAGCCCCATGTACGTTTGTCTTGTAGAAAATATACATAAAATGTTATATATATATATAAGATCAAATAGAAATACAAGAACGTAGAATATTCGCGTGTAGTCGAAGCATCGAAAATCAATTCCCGATAAACTTTATACGTTTTTTTTAGTATGTTTACACGTATATAATATTTAAATGTATAACACAATTATTAAAAATTCAAAGAAAAATATTTCGAAAGGTTTTTATTTATCGTTTAATCTCTTCAATGATTTTCTTTTTTCATTTTTCTTTTTTTTATTAATATAAGAATATACAATGAATTCTCAGCTGAGAATTATAAGTAATTTATGCTAATTTAATACATTGACATGATTTGTAAATTCGAAAATATGTTACAATGATAAATGTAAATATATCTGTTAGAGAATAATCATATTATTATTTAACAAAATCTTATTCCTAGATCACAAGTAAGCCTCAACGATGAGATATTTTTATTCGAATTAATTTTTATTTTACTATACGATGATCTATAAACAAACAACAAAAATATTCCATTACTTGGGTAAAAACCTAATTCGAACGTTTTCCAGTGCGTACTTATAAGAAATAAGAAAAAGAAACTATAATATTTCTATTCTATTTCGTTCTACCATTTGTTATCGTGTTTTTCAATTTTGGGAGAAATAAACGTAACCTGTCGATAAATGAATTTCATTTTTAACCTTTAAAATGAACAAAACGTATTAATTGAACCTATTCTCTTATACGTTTCTTTTTCTATATCGTTTATATTTTATCGACAGATATAATAACGCATCACAGGATGGGGTATATAAAAAAAAAAGAAAAACAAAGAAAAGAGAGAATGTTTCTTCTCTCCGAAGAATCGACTTGTTTGTCACAGTATATACTCCCTTTTATCTTATTTTTATCGATACACAAGAAGAACGAATGGATATAGAGAAGAATGCAATGCTATTTCTCTCTCTCTCTCTCTGTCTCTCTCTTTCCCACCCTTTTTTCGTTATCGTTTTATTTCGGTTTTTATTTTCAAATTATTCACTCGTACTTCCAGATCATTTGACATATCTATTTTACATCGAAGTTGTGATATAAAAAAATATATATATGTGTATATTTATTATTTACAGGATACATTCGAAACTCAACCCTTTTTACGAGTGTCGAAGGGTTAAAGATGCATACACGGTTAACGTATACAAAAATCTGTTCATTTGACGTTTAACGTTTCAACGATAAACGTTTGATACGTTTTATTCTATATCATCTAACAGAAATGTTTTGTTTCCCTTTCGTTTAATCCTTTGAATGCGGAACTCGCCTAACGATTGCAATCACATTGAACCAGAATGATTTGATTTGTTAATATTTCATTATTTTGGATAAGATAAAAGGGAAAAAAAAGGAAGAGAAACGCACATTAATCTACGCGGATTGCGTTGGACGCATATATGCGCCCATAGCACTGAAAGAGTTAAGGAACACGTCAGTTCACTTTTGTTTTGTCCAACCTACTTATTCTTTTTTATTTCTGATTCTGAAAAATTTCAATCAATTGATTAATAATAGAATATTTTTCTTTTGTTATAATAATATTATATTTTCTATACTATTTGTTAATAACCTACCATGTGTCACGAGTCAAAGAGGACGACGACGGCCAATAAAATTTGTATGGGTCCCTTCTATCTCATCAGTTTTTTTCCGGTAAAGAAGATCTTCAAAAGGCTTACAACGGGTGCTTCCAAAGCGATGGAAATGCAAAATGACACGAGGTAGGAAGCGACAAGGTTGCCAAAGTAAACGATGAGCTATAAAAGCACGAACGTATAACCTTCTCTGTGAGTTTAATATGATTTTGGCCTTTTCTTTTTTTCTTTTTTTCTTTTTTTCTTTTTTTCCCATGAAAAGATTTTCATTTTTCTTAGTTTTATCCATGCGATAACGCAAATAGGAAAACTCTAAAGAGTTTTAATACCCATAAAATAGAAATATGCATATGTCGAATCATGCGACGAGAAAACAAGAGCACGGTTAGAGAAGGAAACAAATGATTTTATCTATTTGATGCAACACATAACAATGTCTTTTACTAATTTTCTTTCTCTACTTTATCAAGTCTTTTCTATTTATCTTTCATTTCAAACTTTATTAGGTATTTAACTATACTTTGTAAAATTCGATGAATCATTTGCCATTGGCTTGTAAAATATCATACACCTAATTCTGTTTTTTAAACGAATTTTCGATCTCGCAAAATTTTGATTTAACAACAACAATTTTAAGAAGAACATTTTCCAAACTCACGATTTATCATATTCATTTGTTAAAATTGAAATTAATCTTTTATTTTGACACGAATTCTTCCAATAATTCTGTAAACGTATATAAACTCTGTAAAAATATAATTAGGTTTATCGAATCAAATGTTCTGATTAATTTTTCATTTCAAATTAGTTTCTAGAAAATATCTTATCGTTTCGTGTCTTAAGTCACTGTAAGAAAGAAAAAGACAAAAATCGAAATAATAAGGAGACAAGTCTTACCACAATCCCGTTATGCAGATGCAACGGGCCATCCATTTGACCAGCGGTGATCATCATGATGACAGGGTGAACCAAATAAGCGCAATAAGTTAGCCGCGATAGCGGATACATCAACCTCAGGGACAGAATGCTGTCTATCATTCTAGCTGAGCCTGTGCAACACTGTACAACGATGAAGGACACTGCAAGTGCCCAAGCAGTGTGACCCAAGGCCGCGTAAATGGAACTCACCACCACCGTTAAATTAGCTGGATATAAGCCGTACACGACTGAGAACATTATCAATCCTGACAGCAACCAACCCGTCAACTTAATATACTGAAAATAAAATAACAATAATTTAAAATTTGTATTTATTGTTTGTTTCCACGTTTCTTTTCTCTTACATTTAATTTATGGATTGTTTCGTAACTTTCGGGTGGTTAAGAAAAAGAAAATGTGAAAGACAAATATTCGCGAGATTACATTGGTAATATTGTATTTAATATTATAAAAAAAATAAGAATAGAGAATAAAATAATAGAAAATAATTGTCGTTTGAATAAGAGAGATCGATTTGGTGAATCGAGGCCACGTTTGGTGGCGTCGTCCTCTTAGAAGAGGCATACGCCATTCATACGGGATATAATACGCGTCCCGATAATATTCTGTCTTGCGATGCCCTATTTTCTACTTTTTTTTTTTATAGTACTTTCTATAGAATTCTCTTCAATTAGACTTAACGATATTATGATGTGCGACTAGGAAAGTTGACAATTATTATTGCACTATTTATACTTTTGATTATTGTACTATTACTTACTTTACAATTATTATTGCACTATTTATACTTTTTATTATTGTACTATTACACACTCGACAATTATTATTGTCCATTTAAAAGAAAATATATATAATGTAACTATTACTTATTCGACAATTAGTATTGTACTATTAATACTTTTTATTGATGTGCTATAACAAACCCGACAATAATTATTGTCCATTTAAAAGAACATATGTGCCCATAATTATAAAAGTGTTCTAAGTCAAAATTAAAAAAAATCAGTTTATTAGTTATTTCACATCACATTATTTTAAACTAAATTAATTCAATGTAATTTTCACGATATTGTCAAAAATGAACCGTTAGATAGTGTTTGTTATTTCAATATTATATAGAATTCATTTAATGTTCAAATGTAATCCTTTAAATATCTCGAAACTAGAAATATATATGACTTAGACCACTTTCATAATTATGGGCACATATGTAACTATTACTTACCAAAGATAATTCGATTTTGCAATTGGTCTTGAACAATAAATAACCCGTAATGGTACCGATGAAATAAGGTCCGGCTCTTAACCATGGTTTATCGTAGAGTTCATCGAACAGGGCGAACGGTTCTTGGATCCTAGATTTAGGAATAACTAACCGTTGAACAAAAAAACATTCGATCGAAAGGCAGGGGGAAGAAAGATAAAACGTGACGTAGTTTTTTGTTTTACCTTGCTACGTAATCATTCGTATAAGCTACGGAGAAGGTGGTGAAGCAAGAAGATACGATCAGGAATATCACCAAACTGATTGCTATTTTCTTATACTTGACGGATAACAGAAGAAGTAGTATACCAAGTACGTAGAATTGAGTATCGTTCGACATATACCAACTCCAAAGCATACACTGAAATTATTTTCATCGTTAACATTTAAATATACGAGAATGATGATGAAGATAATGATTATTATTATTATTATTCGAAAATTTATAAGTTTCGTAATTTTGATAGAAACCGTACAAGAAGTTTCGAGTCAGTGCGAAGATCAATTCACGAGTTTGAATATCTTCCAAAACTGTCGGAGGGGTTGGGTGGTTGAGGGTGGAAGAAACTAATTAACTTTGCTTCTTCGATCATTTGTTGGAAGATGATATTTGTTTGGATCATTCGTTGTTACGTTAGGTCGTGTCTCATTCGTCTCTCGAAACTTTCCTATCACCGATAGAATTAATTATTGGAAAACGATCCAAACGCGCCTCCGACCTCCCCACACCGCCCCTCCCCCTCATTTTCTACGTTCCACCGATTAGTGGAATGCATTCGGTCGACTTTGTTCGCGCTTAGAAAGAAATTTTCTATCACGCATATTTGAATTTTGACTGACAAATTTTAATAAGTATCGTTCTGTAATATGGACCGTTTATTTTGAAAGTGTGTGTAAATCCGAGGATAAATTAGCCCAAAAGAAATTGATAATAATCAAATTACATATCGATAAATGAATATAAACATTTGCCACAGACTTGACATAATAATTGAATACTTTTAAATTAATACGCAAAATCTTTAATACGCAAATCTTGAATTTTCTCGTAACAGAAAATGGAATTGCATCATTTTCAAAATAAACGCTCTACTTCATTTTCCTCTCTGAAATAAGTATGTTAAGCTAGTACGTTAATCTCGTTCGACTCAATTAAGGATTACATCGATCGAGATAAAAATTATAACAATTAGCAAATAGGAATAATCGATTGAACGTTAAACGATGTTTTTCTTTTTTTTTAGATCACAATCCGATTTGCAAGGTAATCGAGTTTTTTTACTCGTTCTACAATATCGTAATTATAATCTGAAGTATCGTGTTGGTTTTTTTTTTGTTTCTAGACTCGATCATGTTATACCTTTCTAAAATGATTCAATATGTTATAAAAGATCTAATGAGATTAACAGATTGATGTATTACGAAATCTACGAGAACATAGAAACGCTTACTTATTATTATTATTATTATTTTGTTTTTTCTTTACGTTTAATTCTACGATGAAAATGCATTTAATGACGAAACTATTATTACACGTTAATCGATTGTTTTATAATAATAATAATAAAAAAAAACTTACCATCTCTTTCCTAGGATAAAGTGAATTCAAGTAGAACGCATTTCTCCACCAAAATTGTTCGCAGTTCAAATGATTAGCAATTTCCGGTGTGAAAACGGTTCTTGCTTCAACTTGTTTTATAGAAATTTCGTTCATCCCGAGTACGAAGAGATAAGCCGGTGTCAATCTACGTGAAGTAGGAAAAAGGAACATAATATAGATCGTGGAGTAATCCTGACACGAAAAAAGTCACCTACTTATTTTGATCTTTTTCACCATCAGATACTTTCTACTCACCTAACAAATCTGTAGAGAACCATGACGATGAACTTGCTCGTGCTACTTTTGAGGAAATCGCTTTTATCGATTTTCAAACTACCCAATGATCGATAGAACAAGATCGTAACCAGAAGACCGCTGTACAATAAAATAAGATTCATTTTTATTTAATCTTTTGTTTTTTATTTCTCACCTGACCTCTTTAGAAAAATTTCTGTATTAATAAATTTATCCCCATAAATAAATAAATTAATTAATTAATAAATTAATCGTGATTATATACGCAATGATCGGTAGAACAAGATCGTAACCAGAAGACCGCTGTACAATAAAATAAAATTCATTTTTATTTAATATTTTGTTTTTCATTTTTTACCTGACCTTTTTACAAAAATTTCTGTATTAATAGGTTTATCCCCGTAAATAAATAAATTAATTAATTAATTAATTAATCGTGAATGGAACTGATCAACTTACCTAATGAAAAAAAACGTATCAACCGAAAAAGTAGCATTGCTGATCGTCTGAAACATAAAGTTCCTCTCGGTGATGGTGCGCAGCGTTTTATTCTCTAAGAAAAAAAGAAGAAGAAAAAAAAAGAAGTAACAGAAAATTTAAAAAAAAAAAGGTAAAAAGTATTTTTCCGACGTTAGGCGAAACGAATGGTGTAAGAGGTAGAAATGGTGTTAGAAAATAGACACTACGATAAAAATAATTAGGTTCACCTGCTATAGCAAAAACTTGAAGATACGTATGAACCATTACGACCCATCCTAATGAAAAGACTCGAAGACCGTGAAGGCAGGTCAAACTGTCTCTGGCAGCCGGTTCGGTACTGATAATTTTTCCACCATTTATAGTTGGACTAAAAGCCAATAGACACTTTACCCAAAATTCTGGAAAAAACCGTTTTCAATAATTACAAAAAAAAACAACAATGTTTTTCAAAGTTTGTTAATAAAATCTAACAAGGACATAGCAGGAATGACTGGTGTGAATATTGTTTTAAAATTCATTGTACTTTTAAACATAGCAATTTAACACCGTTTGCAAAAAAACGAGGTGGGAAGAATTTTGCGTAAAAATTCTTATTTATTAACTTATTTATTTTTCCTCGGTAGAATTAATAGTCGTTTCCTGTCCTTGATTTGTATTATAGGACGTTTGAATTGTCTTTTTTTTGTATGCTAAGGTGATTAATTTGATTAAGAAATCAACATTATTACACAAGTAAAGCCTGCTGTGCCATTGTAAAATATAATTTATAATTGAAAAACAAGACGCGAAAAATATTTCTATTCGAATTAACCTCTCTCCTTGATATCCTTTATCTGTGTATTTAAATCCTTTTTTTGTATATTATTCGATACTTTGTCGATCAATTCTTCGTTATTTTCTTGTACTATAGAAACACAACTGTCCTGTGTTAGATTTTTATCCGCAAAATGAATAACTTTCTCGTTATTATTCGTTCCGCTTGAGGATTCGATATCCGTGCTTTCTATGACGATATTTTGTTCGTAGATTGCAGCACACATCATTAAAAGAACTATACCTCCTCCGATGGTACTATAAGATTAACAAATAAAAACAATGAAATATTATTAATATTTATTTTCACGTAATTAAGTAGGTTAAGTTAGTATTCAAGTTAGATAATATTAATTTCAATTTTAATATTAATTTAAAAATCTTTTTAATAATATTTTAATTTTAGATAATTTAATTTTAATTTAAATTTTAAAAAGTATTATTAATTTATTAGTTAGATAATATTTAATTTTAAATATTAGATAATATTAATTTTAAAATATTCTATACCATTCAGAGAATTTCATTTTCATAGCTTTATAGCTTTTTATTATTATTCCAAGTGGTATTTCGAAAGGGAAAGTTTACTCAGGTTTTCCTCTTTTCACTTAAAGAGACACACCTAATACTCCTGACCTCTTGCAATAAATCTATGACTTGTCAAAGGATTTTCATATTTTAAATGGTTAAAAGTTTAGAAATACTCGTAGAACGATTGTTCTTTCTTCTTGAATATTTTTAAGGTTCATAAATTATGCGTCTGTAGTGTGCATGTGTGTCAATAAAAGGAAAATCTTTCGATTGGCCTTGAACAATACGAGAAGACCTGTTTAGGTCAAAGATAAATTAACAATTTTGCTTGTCTAATTGAATAAATGAAGATCGTACTTCATAACACTAATTTATTTAGTCTTGAAGTGATTTTAATGAATTTGCTTCCAATACTTTTGAATTAGAATTTAATGATGTGTGTGTGTGTGTGTGTGTGTGTATGTGTGTGTATGTGTGTTGAACGAATCAAAAATTCATAAGTAAATCGGGAAAAAATGTATTTCCCATTTTCAATGAATCGATATCGTTTATTCGAGAAAGATGTTACGTGCGTTTTCCAATATCCTTCTATGCACGTGAAAACTATTAACAAAATTAGATCGAAGCAATCTCTTATCTTACATTAAAGTAGATACTTTCAATAGATACTTTAAGATAAGTATTAACTTGAATATCGAAAAGAGGAAATTCTTTTAACGGGAATTGCAACTTTAAAAAAATTTGATTGAAAGTATTCGAACAAATTGAAATAAACAATTGTAAATAAAAATTATTCGAATAATTTATGTATTAATTATTCATGGTATCAATTGCAATTGAATTTTATTGAATCGTTGAAAGTATTCGAACAAATTGAAATAAAAAATTGCGAGAGTAAAAATTATTCGAATGATTTAAAATTAATTATTCATGATACCATATGTGAACTGACATGGATTTCCTTTTAAGCAGAAACAAAACTCTCACTCGGTAAATACATAGATGAACGTTTTACTATAAGACGACCTTCGCAATTACTTACTGGAACTAGTTCTTATCTAGATCTAGGAAGTACGAAAGTGAAAAATCGAAAAATAAGAAAAATAATCGTTTTCTTAAGAAACCAAATCGTTGATTTCGAAAGACGAATGGATTTTTGTCATACTTTTTGTCTATACCACGAATAACTACGAGTTCTCATTTCAAATAATTCAATACCATCAATAAATTTGAAAAACAAATGTTTTCAAATCAATGTTTTCATATTTTCAAATATTCTAATCATTTCATAGAAGGTAGAACAAATTTGTTTTAGAAAAAGAAAAAAAAGAAATGAATTTTCAAGCTTGATAAAAGCTGCAGATAAAATTGGATTCCCAATTCAATGGGTATTTTTTCTTTTTTTTTTTTCTTTTTATTCCGTTTAACTCTCAAAAGCAAATAACATCGATTCGAGATATTTATTTGTAAAATTATTTGATAGGATGAAAGATATTTGTATTTGTACTGTTTAAAAATAATACGTAATTAAATATCGATTTTTGTTTTGATTAAATGATTTCGATCAATTCGTAGAAAGTAATAAATTGTTTGAATCATTGAGAAATGGCAAGAGACGTTCATTAGTATTCTCCAAAGGCGTTCATTTCATACTTGTATTAGATTTTCCTTAGATTCTACAGTTTCCCCCCACCCACCAACCCCTTCCTCTTTTTCTCCCTCTCTCTCATTCTCTTGGGAGAGTCCCAAGAAAGATCCAGCAAGATACAATCTACGTTATAGCGTAAATTTCTCGTATCCCATGCATCTTTGCGGAGAAACAGATGGAAACCAAATTAGAAGTGTTACCTGAAAGAGAGAGAGAGAGAGAGAGAGAGAGAGAGATAAAATCCCAGCATCTCTATTCGGAAAATTACCTTCCATTGTAAGTATACGAGTTACTTTCACCAGCTGGTTGGATGAGTAAAATTCGAAATTTAAATATTTTCCACGCTTGTTGGGGTAAATCTAAAAACTTTCGATCCGTTTTGATAATCAAATCTTTTTTTTCCAACATTTTACAATACCAAGAAAGTTAAATTATCAAATTTCTATCGGCGTACGAATTTGGAAATATAAAAAAAAATTCATAAAATGTACAAACTATCTTTTTTTTTTTTTATTAATACGATTTTTCAATTTATCTTTGCGATTTATATATATATACTCATATATATAATAGTCTTATATATACATATACAATATATTATTAATATATTAATATTAATTAATAATTATATATATTAAATATACTATTAATATATATAAATCTTTCCGATTAAATATTTGTGTACCAGAGTCTATTTTATAGAAATATTCTATTCGACACTCTAAGACTTTTGAATAATAAATATCTACGAGATTACTATAGGATAAAATAAGATAATTAGTCTAATGTAAGAATAGTATGACACGCAACAAGGTAATAGTGCAAGGTTAAAATAACATTCGCTTAACCCATTTTCTCTAACGATCGAGAAGCATTACGGTATATCTAGAGATTTATGTTTCCTTTTCTTAACTCTAATAATTTTTTTCAAGATTGATCTTCGATAATCGATATCTCGTAGTATCATTATTTATTCATCACCGTGCCATAATTAACCCGATAATAGAAGCAAATTTCATATCGTAACGTTAGTTGAAAAATTTATTGACAGCTTAAACGCGAAAAATGACTTTCTTAAATATTACACGATATTATAATGAGATAAAAGTTCGTGCGTTTTTTTTTTTTATTAACATTTCCAAAAGTAAATTTTATAAAAAAACAATTCTTTTATGCAGTTTATGACACAATTAACAACCCACGAACTTTTGGAAAAAAGACGTTCGAAATAAAAATAAAATAATTGAATGGCAAATAAAAAGTGGCGTTTAGAGATTCGTAGGAATGATTTAACGTTGATTATGGGATTTTTGTTCACGTTAAAATACAATTCGATTTCATCAAAACATGTATTAGATGAATGGAATTCAAACGATAAACGTGGCCACTTTCACGAGTTGGATGTTTAAAGGCTTTCTACAATCTTACGTAATATTTAACTCTTATTGCTGTTACTGGCTGCTACTGTTACTGCTGCAAGCGAGAAAATACAAGAGAGACCAGTGTAAATAATCGTCTACGGTATATATAATAGAATAAACTTAAATCAATCTTTTCCTCGAATTACATTTCAGCCGCAAAACGAACTCGATCCTACCTAATACGTTTGAATCTATTTTTCATTTTCCTACCGATGATGGGTACGCGTAGGTTGAGGTCAATTCATTTAAATAAGTATTATAGTAATACATTTTTAATAAATTTAATAATAATAAATATTCTTCGTGTGTCAATTCATTGGAATTTCTTTCGATTCTTTTTTTCCTTTTTTCTTTAATCAATGAAAAAAAATGACGATTGAAATATTAACCCGATGATACACTCGATGAAGATTTTAATATTCGACAATTCGTATTTTTAAAATTAATTTCTCATTAGCGTCTAGATAAATGTTTGATAAATAAATTCATAAGTTTTAAATACAATCAGAAATATAAATTTGAACTAATCGTGTTTTGATAGAAAACTAGAGTATCGTGCAGAGATGAAACGTAATTTAAAATTTTCATAGGATTAAAATTAATCCGATTGAATATACGGGAATATGAAATCGTCCATTTGTGTATTCTCCGAGATAGACGGGATTATTAATCGTCGTATCTGAATGAAAAAAAAGAAAAGTAACGAAAAATAATAATAATAATAATAATAATAATAATAATAATAATAATAATAATAATAATAAAATGATCGAATGTTTTTGCGTATCGATGGTGAAGAGTAAAAAAAAAAAATTAAAAAAAGAAAGAAGAAAAAAAATATATAAAATCAAAGAGAGAAGCGTTTATTAAAAAATTTGAAATAGTCAGGATAGATTAAACGATCGATAACACGACTACTAGGAAAACGTAATTGAACGAACTAGGACAAAGGGTTTTTAAAAAGGGTAAAAGGAAAGAGTATTATTATTTATTATTAGAAAATTCATCATTCTTCGAATCTCGATTAGAAAAAAACTTCAAAAATACTCACCCTTCGACACGATTTTTCTCTCGTTAATAATTTGAATACTTTGAAAAAAGAAAAACTAGAAAGTACGTTGAGAAATTTTCGGTATACTTCTTGATTCGAAATTTTCCAAACTATCACGAAACAGGAATTAAAGAAGAATTATCGAATTATTTGAACAATTTTCAACTCTCTCGTACCATCGTATTTCCAATGTAACGCGCGAATAAGAACTTTCATAAATATTAGCGTGAAACTCGAATAAAAAAGATTATTTTACTGAGAACCCCGGTTTAAAAACTTCAGAATCATAACGTTGCTTACAATTAGATTATAATTTGAAGTTGAACGATTTTCTTGGATTATTATTTCGTTTCTCGACCGTCGACCGTATCCGTAAATTGTGATAAACGAAGAAACACGAGAACATTTGGATTATAATTTATTTATCCAATAACAATATCGAAATAAATCAATTTCGATGAAAATTCGCATCAGACTAAATAAAGTATTGGTAAACCGATGAAAAAGAACAGGTTTCTAAACACCTATTAGGAGATTTGACGCTGGGGATTACATAAATGAAAGCAAACTGCTCATACTACTTCTCATCTAAATAAAGAAATTATCTAAAAAGGTATAAGCTTGTAAACATATGATTCCAAGGATCAAACGGTGACAATGAACCGTAAAAGTAAAAGCTCAGTTAGTATTACCAATAGTAATCGTGATACCTGCATACAAACGTAATACGAAATATACGATCATCTCATTAATGATTAAATAAATAAAGAAATTATTTAAAAAGGGACAGGTTTGTAATCATACGATTTCAAGGATCAAACTGTGACAATTAACTGTTAAAGTAAAAACATAATTAACAGTACCATAATCGTGATACCTGCCATACGAACATGCAAAATACATTTGATCATTTTATTTCGTACAATATCCTACTTACTTCTCGTATTATGCACGTCATATCTTTTTCTTTTTAAAGGTTGTAACCTTTTTGAAAAGAAAAACACTTAGAAAACATAAGTGTACTTTATTGCACGGGATAAAAGTAATATTATCATTTCGCAAGTATTGTAAAGAAAGGAAAAAAAAAATCGTATGACCTGTCCGATCAAACAGATACGAGTGTACGCGTAATATCGTTTTATTTTCAACATATGTTTATTGTATGTTATTATAAAACATATAGAGACGTTAAAAGTTTTTCAAAATAATTCTACTAACACCGTTGCATTCATTTCTAACGTGCAATTACTAGCACTACTTATTATATTTACGTTGGTTGAAATTAATGTCTCCGAGTATTCGTCATTATGCAAATTTCACTCGCGTAATAACGTTAACCATCGATAACGTTGTAATTCTTGAAACTTGTCTCGCGTTACGAGACACTTGCATACTGATCGCAATTTTCTAACATTTCTTACCATTACATGTATATTTATATATGTAAAATTTCTATTCTTTATCTTCTACTCTCTTTTTTCGAAAGTAAATATGCAAGATTTTCCGCATGCACAAATAAAATTGCTATTTTGAATCCGTAAAACTAAAAAGATAAGCACTCGGTTCACTTTAGAATATAGTTCGGAAGTTATTTTTAACGGAAACGTATTTATAATAATAATATTTGAAAGATTTCGTTTTAAAATGCGATTGTGTTTGTTGGACAAGTTGCTGATTTCTCTCTCTCTCTCTCTCTCTTTGTTTCTTTATCTTTTTTAATGAATTTGGTAATGCAATATGCAAAATATACAAACTCAGAGAAAATTAATTATAATTATATTCTCTGGCAAATTACAACGCGTCGTAAGATAAACGTAGAAACGAACACAAAATAATTGAAAAGTAAATTGAATTATCTTAATGTAAATGAAGTAATGTAAATGAAGAATGTAAATGAATTGACTGTTATATGTATATATATATATCTTTTTTTGATTGAATAATGTTAACCATCGTCATTAATTATAAAAATCGGTCAAGTTAGACGATTATTTAATTTTCGCGACATCGTTAAAATAACGTTCCAATGAGGGTAAAAACAATAAGATATAGTGGGTTATCCAATTACCACGATAACCCCCCTGCTATAAAATATAATTAATGAAATGAAACGTCAATCCAATGGTTAAACATAATTATGCATCTCATTAATTTATCATTTTATAATTGTTCAAATGTCGAATTGGTACGAAATGTGTCAATGGATAATAAGATCGTTTGTTTCATTAAGAAATTTATTGGAGTTATTGTAAAAATAATTAGGAAGGGAAAGTGCAACGAAGCTAACGAGCACGTGTTACTAATGCACGTTACGATAGGTAATAATTTCAGTTACGTAGAACCAATCAATTAATAACTGCTTTAATTACACCTACACACACACACACACTTATACTGGTTTCTGTAAAGGAAAAATCACGTGTGGATTAAAGATGCATATATGCGCTTATCTATTTTTTTTGTCTACCCACCACCTTCATTCGAAATTCTTTTCTTTTTTTTCTTCATTCAGTTTTTCCAACGATTGCAATTGTTAGGTGGATTTCACCCTCAAAGGGTTAACTTATTTTAGATATAGGGTAATGTAAATTTGAAGAAGAACTAATCCAAGGAAGATTATCGTTATACTAAACAATATCAACACAACTTTGTTAGTTGGTTATCACGATAAAGGGTATTATTAACATCACTCACGTTAGCACGTAGAATTTGGGGTCTTGCCAAACGGTGTAGTCGCTTAATGGCACCGGTTTCACCGTGAAAATGTGAATCTTCGGGCCAACCGATCGATATGTAAAGTTACCCTCTAATTCGACTCGATCTGCACTGGCTCTTAACATCGAAGTCAAGGATTGTCGATCGCACGAACTTGGCAAGCACAAGCCCAAAAATACTTGTCGTGTCTGAAAATTAAACGAGAAATCAATAAACGTAATAATTGTTAATTAATTTTTCCATTCTAAAAATTATAACAAAAATATAACATATAAAAAATAATATAAAAATATAATATAAGTAAAATTGTATACAAAAATATTTTTTAATTTTCTCTTCCTTGTTATTTTATTAACAGTTTATATCGTAAAAAATTATATCAAGACTTATATTTTGATTTCATTTTTATCTTCGTCCGTCCCCTTAAATACGTATTCTTATCTTTTTTTTCCTTCCGTTAATAATCTTACCTTTTACAGAACTTAAAAATATAAAGAGTTGTATAAGCCGATTATCGTTTAACGCAGGACTTACTACTTTCTCTTTAACAGAAGAGAATTTACTTTAGACTGCAACTGAGTTTGAACTTTCAAGCTTCTTCGAGGGTATTTTAATAACACAGTTAAAGCTTCTGTTTCTCTAAGTGCTACTATCACCATTTGTTATTTCTTCTTCGTCAGTCACGGGGCAAAATCGTTATGATAATCTTAAGAAAACTTTTCAACTGCTAGATCTTACGAATTCATACGCAATAATAATATTTAATAATTAATAATAACAATAATAATGATAATAATAACGTGCTTTTTTTACCGAGTCATCTTTCTAGATTTTCTACGTCGGTTAAAAGCATCAAGATAATACCCTGAGGGTATATTTTCGATGGAAAATTCATTTTTCCCTTCGGATGTGGTACTTTAAATCTGCATGAGCGTTCATAACTTAGTTTTCCCTGCGGTTACTATCTTCGGTATATAGTAGAAATCCATTATACCGGGTAAATTGAGCTTTAGCTCGCGTTTTACCGTATACCACTGTCTTTTTATATTATTATTATTATTTTTTTTTTCCCTTCCTTATCATATTATTTCTCCATTTCATATCTTACTTTGACCATTTCTATTCATTCATCAATCACAAATACAACTAAACTCACCGATAATTCAAGTTCCTTAGGCAAAGTCAAGTAGATCCTAGCCACGTGAAAGCTTACTTTATATGGTGGTACACTTTCCGTTCCACCGGTCAGGTTTTTCTCTTTCGTAATGTTGATCTCTTTGCAAAGTGTACTAGAACCCAACCAAAAACCATTTCCAAAATGGAATTGAGAGGAATAACGGCCGCTTGCGTCGGACACTGATTCAAAAAAAAGAACATAATAAGGATCGTGAACAGATCGTTGAACATTTAACGAGGTATTTTATGAAGAAAATAGTGATACGGATAATTTGAAAGATAAATAGAAAGAAAAAGAGAGAGAGAGAGAGAGAGAGAGAAAGAGAAAGAGAGAGTTAACGGATCTCAACGTACGTACGAAGGTTCGATTACGTCGTCTTAACTTTGAAAGGTTCATTACCAGTTATGTAAACTCTCGCTTGAACAATTTAAAGCCGATAGTATCGGATAGAAAGTGCAGTGTTGCATTGAACGAGATGACGCCAATTACATCGCGATGGCTCGAACGTTCCATTGAACTTTTATTTTCTTCTACGTACAAACAAACACACACACACACACACACACGTGTGTACGTACGTACGTACACGTAGAAATCTATTTCTGTGTATAAATCGATATACTTTCCATCGATTATCTCATCTTGATTACAATCTAAGACTATCATCATTATTTCGACATGCTCGATACGCTTAAACATTTTAATAGGTAATAAAAAAAAAACAAAAGGAAGAAGAAGAAAAAAAAGAAAAAGAAAGGCAAAGCGATAAAAATGAAAGAGGGCAAAGAAAAAAGAAAAGAGAAAAAATAAATAAATACACGTTAAAAGGTAAAAGTTAAAGGTAGGTAATTTCACAAGTGTAAGAATGTGTAATCGTAATAAAACGAGCACGTTCTGACTGATGTAGCTATATTTTAAGAATCATTAAGAGAAACATTATGAAATAATTCATAGCGAGACACGAAGTCATTCGACGAAGAGGAAAAAGAGAATTGCTCAATAATGCAACGACAACGAACCGCGTCGCGATTCCAAATTACGATGTTGCTGCTACGAAATGTATTACGATTATTATTATATATATATCTGTTACTATTTTCTAGTTTTCTCTTCCTATTTTTTTGTTTTTTCTTTTTATTTGTTATTTTTTTCTTTTAAAAATAATGACGAACCAGTCAATGACCCAGGGAAAATTTCCGTCTAGGTTTATTATTAAAAGGATCGATTCTACAACGTGTCTGTCTATCTGTCTGTCTGTCTGTCGTGAATAATTGATATGCAGAAAGTGAGAGAGAGAGAGAGAGAGAGAGAGAGAGAATATTGTGGTATTGTTCGAGATAATCAATGAACATAGCTTAAAGCTCACTATCTTCCTTCCTAACACACCTACACACGTAGTCATATTATTCCGTGACACGCGGAATTCATTTGACAAGCACCTGTGCACACTCTCTCTCTGTCTTTCGAGTTTCATCATTCGCATCGATAGGAGAGCTATCGTTTTACGCATAAATTTACAATGTTACGAAGAAAGAAAAGGATGGAAATTCAATACTAGAACAGAATACTATTTTGCAATATTCTACTCTACCTGTATACCTTTGAACCAACCTATTTACGTTCACTCGTTTGTTCACTTTCTCGATTTTTACATAATATATTTTTTTTTAATCTTATGCATATGTCGATTAATTAACATTTACAAGTGTCTCTCTTTCTCTGGTTATAACTTTTGACCTTTAATCGGCTCAAGGGTTTTGTATCTGTGTGTGTGTGTGTGTTTTTCTTTTTTCTTTTTTTTCTTCTTTCTCGAACTTCGTACGAGAGTTAAATTACAAATTCAAGTTTTCTATTCTCGATAGAATGCTATTTTAAATACGAGGAAAAAGGGAGGAAGGGTACAAACCATTTGAATTTATGTTAATAACCGGCCGTCAATGTTTCCATAAGTTTCCACGATGATTCATTCCAGTTTTTATTCAAAAGGGAAGAAAAAATTGCGAACGCGAAAATTCTTTAACTTCGTAAAGTAATTTACGTTACGAAGTTAAAAGAAAAAAAAAACAATAGAAAATATGAAAGAACAGGGGAAGAAAAATCGGAAATAAAATTTCCCTTTTCTTTGACGCGCTCCATCGATGCGTCGCGAAAATAAAACTGGTAAAGCAATTTATTTGCTCGTGTCATTACCGTGTTACAATGCGGTAAATTATGGAGTTTCCATAAAGTAAAGACAAGTTTTATGAAATCGTGAATCTAATCGATCTTTGTCTCGAGATCAAATCTTCTTGTTCTTCTTCTTCTTCTTTTTCGTATTTTATTCGAGATAAGTTTGGGATATCTATTAGGATGAAGCAAAAGTTCGCGTGTTTATTGTCTTATAAATTGCACAATGGATTTTTTTTTGTAAAATTTCATTTGGAAATATTAATTTAAAAATATAAAATCTTTAGGTTCACCCTAATATATCTTATGATTGATAATATTTGGCACAATATTTGAATTAAATCGAGAAGATCAATATTTGAATCAATGAGAAACAAGCTTACTTACTTTTAGCAGCCCAGAGTTTTCCATCTTTAAGGGACTTAAGAAACGAATTCATATCCTTCCTACATTCATTCTCAAGTTTTCCGGGTACTCTCTTCCATTTAAGAGGATCGTATAAATCCGAAAGCCATTGAATGCTGTTCGCAGTACTCTCGATCTTATCCTCCATAAAATTAACATCCAAATCACGCGGTACTTCTTCATTTTCAGCTGCGATCTTAACGTGATTTTTCCAATCCAATTCAGGATTGTTCTTACTATACCCAACGTGAGATTCCGTCGATATCATTTCTTTCATTTCTCGTTGATAATCGCTGACATTATTAACATGGTTACTTTTCACTACGGTAGGTACAACTTTCTGAGGTTTACTCAATCGTAAAATGTTCGATTCGTTTCTCGAAACAACCAAATTACAAAATCCTAATATTATCAACGAACAACTCAAATATCGAGCCATATTTATTTCACTTTGATATACGACTAAAGTTAATCCAATTTCTATCTATCTAGTTTTATTTCCTCGAGAAAACGATGAGAACGTATTAGATGACGTTATTACACTCTTGAAAGATTATGTTGATTAACGTTAACAAAAATGAAATGCCACTTAAAGATTTTCACGATAGATTATTTCGTTGATTAATCTATTCGATCGTTCGAACATTCTTCAATGATCCTCCTTCAAGTTTTCAATATACTTCGATCCTTTTTCCTTTCCCTTCTTTTATCATTTTTCTTCGATAAATAATTCGGCTCCTTGTTTCCTTATTTGATTACTCGAATCTGAATGAATTTTGTAGTGATCGATTCATTCATGAATAAATGAATCATATCAATAACTAACTAGATTTAACACTCTTCTTTCTTTCGGTTTAATAACAAAACGGATGAATTTTGTTGTTGTTTTCCTTTGAAGTTTATTAAATAGAAATCTAAATTAATATCTTGCTAAAACTTCCGATTAAATTCTTTCGTTAATCTCGTTCCGCGTAAAGAAAGGGAACGTTTGCACATATACGTTAAGTATCACGCACTGAATGATGCGAATCGGCTCACTGCTAGTTTTAGACTTGGTTCCCCTTTCTCTATCGGCAATGCACTTTACCGCCGATGTATTTCCTTCTTCGGCAAGCGAAGAAATGTCTCCGTGGATCACGGTAATTGTCCTAAACGTTTACTCAGTACAATTAAATTAACAAATATTTTCGAATTTTAATTACCAACGCGTGCCAGAGTTTTGTCTTTGACCAATACGAAGCTTGCGGTGGATAGTTTCATTGAAATTTTCCCTTCCTTTAATTTGAATTGAAATACGATATTTTTGTTTCGTTTGGAAATGAACCGATTGTGAAAAAAAATACAGTGGATTATAAGAAAAAGTTGTCACAAGTACTTGACTATATTTCAATTTTATAACTTATCAGAAATATACCCTGAAAGTAGACTAGAAACAATGATATGATTGATATGAACAAGGTAACGAGTGAACGAGAATTCTAAGTGACAACATCTTCGCTCTTAAATGAAAAATCATTCCGACGATCTTTCCTTTTTCTTTTTTTTTTTCCTAGATACGCGAAACGCTCAACATATCACATCTTTTATTCTTAATGTAAAATACATGATATAGATACGTATAAGAAGAGGACAAGAAATATGAGCAGTCGTTTGGGAAATAAATGTCACTATTCCTTTCAAAATACGATAAGGTGAAAAATGAAACATTTTATCCGAGTGCTCTTAGCGATCTTGTAGCTTTGAAACTTTTGTGACACGTTAAAAAAGGACATATGAACGAATAACGAAAAATCATGATACTTTTGGAAAAAGGAGAGACTATCCTAATTTTCCGTACTTCTAAATTATTGTATATGTACAAAGTTAACAGATCTTTTCTTCGATTTCTAAACATTTCGTGCTACGATTTAGTTAAATGTAAAACGTTCAAAGTAATTTCAATCGTGTAATTATAAAGTTTCATTTACCCATATCAAACGTGTTTGGTAGGATTTTTATATTTACGTAATAAAATTAAAAATAAAGTTGTTACGAAAGATTTTCAAGAATCGTTATCTCTTGCAATATGCATCAAATTATTGACAAATTATTACAAAGCTCGTAGTTTCTCCAAAGTTTTAATTCTATTCTTTGATTTTTGTTTTGTATAGTCGTAACATTTCTTCTGTTTTCCCTCACATTTTTTACACGAAGTAACATAGTACTTCTCGAAAGATCCGGTTACGACTCTTATGCAACTAAGCTTTCTAAGTGACAGAACGTATGCGTATACAATTTGCAATCGGCCATAACTCGGAAGTGAAAGATCTCATTATAATATGTTTTTATTAGTTTACTTTAATTACCATTAATTTACGTATTAGAATATTTGATCTCATATCTAATTACAAACAAATATTTCAATAATCCATAAAATGTCTCTATCTTTCTAATTTTAGTTTATAATTAACAATAAAAATATAATGTACATATTTATAATTATTATTATTGCATATTATTACCTGGAAAATTGGCGCCTATTTATATGAATATTATATATCCTATATATAGTTTTAAATATATAATATTAAAGTGTTGCCTTCTTTAAATTTTTTTTAAAAATCAACACAAATTTTTCGAACAATCCGATATATATAATAAATAAAAACTGAATATTATTTATATCGAATCGTAGTATTGCAAAATTATTTTAATGTCCAATTAAAAATGTTATTAAAATATATTAAAATATTTTTAATTGCTACGTTATTTGATTAATATATGTGGGGTTGGGGAAATTCGAGAAGTGTGCATATCGATATTCCTAGAATTATTAACAAACGATTTCTTTATAAGTATTGATAAGAAAATATTATTCTTTATTTGCATGTGTGTTATGATATGGGTATGAGTGTGTGAGAGTTTATCGTAAGATGAAAAAGAAAGAAATTGTATCTGTAAACGGGAGTATGTATTTTGTTTGTAAGATGACACCGCTTGGACCTATCGCTTTTTGTGTGGTCCCACCGACGTCTCTCAAATGTTTCTGATCCGGAAGTGCAGAAAAAATCTAGAATTTCTATGATCTGGATTGATCGGGAAGTTTCGCAAAAAATGCAAGGAATGACGAGGACGATGGAGGGGATATTAAGTATAATGGGCGACAGAAAGGGCCAGCAGGTGCATTCTGATACAGTTCATTGTTTATATGACGAGTGTTGGGTGTGAAAGAAAACTAGGAAGACTGAAGACAACGGAAGACAATAGAAGACGATAAAAAGGGATACGAAAGACGATGGTAGACGACGAAGAATTAAGTACGACGTGTCCTTTGTTAATTACGACGTGTCCTTCGTTAATTACGATGTTATCTTCGAATTACGACGTAACGAGTAATACCTAACACCACGTGGCAGTGATACATTGTGAATTTAAATTATAGATATTTACCATTCTATCTCATTATTTAATATCATTAAATCATTAAATCATTATTGAACGTTATTAATCGTTTGGGGCTACCGGAGGGTTTTCAAAAAACACGATCGAGAAAAGCTGAGTGACGCTAGACCACCGTCAATTATCTGTATCGACAAAATGCGCTAGCATTTTTCGACATGAAATCTGAAGAGCGCGAAAGCGGCACGTGGTAGCCAAACGGTTAAATAAATAAATTAAATTACAATTTTTAAATAAATCTTTGCAGATATATATCCAATTTTCAATTATTATTTATGAAGGAATTTAATGCTGTTATGGCATTTAATATATTTTTTAACATCAATAGGGAAAATATTACAATCAAAGAAAAATTCATAATGTCAGAATGGCCGAGCGGTCTAAGGCGCTGCGTTCAGGTCGCAGTCCACTCTGTGGGCGTGGGTTCGAATCCCACTTCTGACACTTACATTTTTGTTCTTTTTTTATTACATTTTTTTATAAAAATCCTTTCGAAATGTAACTCTACGTAATTACGTCGAAGAACGATGAAAAAAAAATGAAAGATATATCAAATAACAAATCATAAAAAACAATGTTCAATTTTCTAAAACAACTTACAATCGTATATATGTATAATATTTATTTTTTTAATTGTTTCCATTGAAATTATATTTCTTGCGTTTAAAATATTAACCATTTGATCGAATTTTAATTAATAAATTATGTATTATTAATTCGACTACTAAATCAAAATAATTTTTTTAATATGTTTCCCGCGTCTACTGTCCTATTAAGGTTCCATCTATTGGAAGATGATAACAACTTTCACTTGGACCGGTTCGCTGACGAAATCTTCGTAACCTGTTAAAAGCAGAAGGTCGAATTAGATAAAATATATTATTAACTTTTTTTAAATCTCCTTCGTTGTTTGTTAATCAAAAATTAATTAAAGAGAAAGTATATAAAATTCGAGGTTTAAAATGGAGGAAGATAATGAACAAGAAATAATAGTCGAGGATGACTATTACACATTTCTCAACATCCCCAAAAATGTGAGAATAAGTTTAACAATTCCTCTTACTTTAGGACTTCCCGGCGATAAATTATTTACGATATCTTCACGTGACACCTTTTAACAATGCTAACATAACTAAACATGCTTCTTTTTCTTCTTTTTCTTTTTTCTTTATAACATTTATTAACAGTTAAAAAATTCTGATTAAAAGTCTTTTATTATGGAATCTTGAGCTGTGTTACTTTTGATTCGAAAATGCCGGGAATGCCGGTGACAAAAATATAAAATAATATTAATGACATAATATGAATGAAACATTTCTCTTTACATTTATTTTTCATCTTAGTATTAGTTTTTCTTTTTGCTAAGAAAAAGGTTAATCACGATGATTAAACTTTTTCAATTGAATTCAAACTATTAACATTTTATGAATAATGTTTAAGTAATGAGAAAAATGCTACTTTACAATCAACTAATGACAAACAGCATTTTGTTAAATGTTACAAATTTGATTGTTAGGCTACTCCGGATGAAATTAATAATGCGTATCGCAGACAAAGTAGATTGTATCATCCCGACAAGCATGTCGACCCAGTGCTTAAAAAAGAAGCAGAAGTATTGTTCAATCGTACAAAGAAAGCATATGAGGGTACGCATTTCAATTTGTTTATATCAGTTAGATGTTTTTATCTGTATTGTGTTATAGATTTAAAGCATTACTTAATAAAATACTTAATTTAGTATATTTTGTATTTTGTCCTTCAGTCCTTAGCGATCCTCATAAGAGAGCGATCTTTGATACCGTTGGAATTAAAGGACTAGAAACAGAAGGATGGGAAATTGTTCAAC
This sequence comes from Polistes fuscatus, assembly GCF_010416935.1. Taxonomy (NCBI): domain Eukaryota; kingdom Metazoa; phylum Arthropoda; class Insecta; order Hymenoptera; family Vespidae; genus Polistes; species Polistes fuscatus. The sequence goes on along the minus strand of NW_025113140.1, from coordinate 13,116,849 downwards.
GTACAAAAACACCTTCCGAAATAAGAGAAGAATATGAACGATTAGAAAGGGAAAGAGAAGAGAGAAGACTTCAAGAACATACAAATCCAAAAGGAAATGTAACTGTGTATATTAACGCTACAGATTTGTTTAGTAAATACGATGAAGATTACAATAATAGGTAGTGAATATTTTCTCATTGATATTAATTCAATCGTGTTATATAGAATATTCAAGTATTTTAAATAATCTTCTAGTTTGGATATATTTTCATCTATTGAAGTCAGCGGAATGTCATTTACTCAATCTATCGAAGCACCTCTTACCTTAAAAGATACCGTAACTTTATATGGTTCGTTGGCTACACAAAATGGAACTGGTCATGGAACCATTAATGTTTCTGCCAAAAGATTGGTGTCTTCCAAAGGATGGTTGGAATTAGATGTAGGTGCAGGCAACGGTCCGACTATATCAGTAAAAGGATTTCGAACATTAACAAAAAGACTTTTTTGCGATGGTGAAACAATATTACAATTTACAGCGCATGGTGTGAGACCAGGTCTTGTTGGAAGTACGTTTTGCTATTTCTTATAATGATCGTTTCAAAACTTCAGCTTGAACAAATTCTGTACTTTCAAACAATATGAAAATATTTAATCTTTTTTTACAGCTTTAGCTATGCAATTAGATAAACATACAGTTGGATATCTGACGTATAGAGCAGGAATTCAAAGCGCAATGAGTACAATGCTTGTAAGAGACACATCTCGTACTTATATGTCAATTTTAATAAACTTAGGCATTGTACATTCTTACATTAATCTTAATTATGTATATAAAATGAAAGAAAAGGAGCTCAAAATACGTGGTAATATACGGTTAGTAGGGAGAATTATTTCCATATTTTCTTATACCCTTTGTAAAAAACTTAAAGAATATATTTAAAATTATTCTTTCATACAGAATAGGCACATTCGGCGCATTTTTAGAATATGGTCTCGAAAAAAGAGTTTCTCGTCATAGTTCGCTTACAGCTGCTGTACGAGTTTCCATAACAACAGGAGTTACATTAAAAATAAAATTAAATCGAGCATCACAGACATATGCATTTCCAATTCACATAAGTGAAGAAGTTCTTCCAGCACCTGTTTTCTATGCAACTGTAGTACCATTAATAACATGGACTATTGTTAAGAAATTTGTTGTTGACCCAATAGTCAAAGAGAGAAAGGAACGAGATAAAGAGAAACAAAAAGAAATGAATAAAACAAGAATGTTAGAAAAACAGAAAGAGGCTAAAGCTGCTATTGAATTAATGAAAGCTACGTTTAGTAGAATAAGAGCGGAAGAAGAAACCAAAAGAGGATTAGTTATAACTAAAGCTTCTTACGGACGATTTGTCTATCCTTTGCAAGATAGATCAACTGTGGAAGAAACTAGACGTAACAGAGATGAAGTCATAGATGTAACAATTCCTTTGCAGTGTTTAGTAAGAGATTCTAAACTGATTCTTCATGATACGTCAAAGGTAATTCATCATTATTTTTTTATCGATCGATTTATTTCTAATTTTTATTTATTCTATTTATAATACATCGTAATATTGCAGAGTCAGTTACCTGGATTTTATGATCCATGTGTTGGAGAAGAAAAACAACTTTTAATACAGTATCTTTTTCATAACCAAACACATGAATGTATTATAAAAGATACAGAACCTCTAAGGATACCATTACCTTGTAAGAACTATATAATTTAACATTACGATATAATATTAGAAAAATATGAATAATTATTTGAAATATTTTTCAGCACACAAAGTAAATACGACATGACGTACAGAACAAATCGAATATACTAAAAGATGCCGTCATATTCTGCATTGGTGACTTTAATCATTTCGACCAGATTTTGTTCAATTTTCAAAAATACAACATCACTTTCAAAAAAACCTACAATTTCATTAATATTTTGGTAAATACTTTGTATGTTTTCATTTGTTCTTAATAATGATGTTCTTGTATGATGTAGCTATCAGTTGTATTTATTAAGAAATTAATTCCATATATTATTGAGCGAATATGGAAAACCAATGCACAAAAAATAATTTATCCGAAATTAAGACGATCGATTTGAATCTATATTATCATTTCGGCATCGTGTAAGATTAAATTTGGACGTAATTATTATATTACTTTTCGTCGAAGCAAAGAACGTAATGACTGCCTTTAGAGAAATACGAAAATTTATCAAATATATTCAAATATATGAAAACTTTAGAAAATGGCTGACATTGAGATAATGTCTGGATTAATAAAAAGAAACTAGTTTACGATATCAGTGATTAATGTATAGAATACTTCTTCGATTGAAGATAGTATACATATGTAATTATGTAGATAATATTTGAAATTTATGAAAATATAATAAGCAACAAGAAAGGTAGTATTCTAATAATAATAAGAAGAAAAGAACACATAAATTGGATACTACTTATATCAAATAATATTATAAGTTTCAAATAAATCCTGCTTTGTTGAATTGACTATGATTTTCAATTGTTTATATATGTTATGTATTTTTTTTCGTTTTCAACAATTTGTTATTCTAATAATAAACGCAATAATTTATTTAGAATTTATATTAATAGCAAGTGTATCTAAACTATTATTTAATGTCGCATTATTCGATAGAAGTTTATTGAAGATACTTAATTCATTATCTTTACTATGAATATTGGAAACAGATGTCCACGAATGATCCTGTTCTAGTCTGTATGATCCTTTATAAGTTTGAGATGGGCCTGAAGTACCCCATTCCTATAATATACAAATATTAAAATAATTATGAAATGCCGTTAAAATAGAAATTATTTTTAATACTTACTTCTGGACTAATTCTAGAAAAATAGCATTGACCTGACTCGCGTTCATATAAATGATATACTTGTCCAGGATGTTTTACGAAATTACAAGCGATATGATTTAGTTTCATATTTTGATTAACTTCTAATAAAATATTTTCGGCTTGTTTACGAAGGAATTTCATTTGTTCTGCAATAACTTGCAACTTATTGCATGCATTAGCTTTGACAAAACTGTCGGCCTGTGAAATAAATACAATTTATTTTTTATATTATTTTTGTATATTAATAAAAATATGTATATATATATTTTTAAATAAATACTTTTTGTATTTCTCTTGCTAATGCAACCAAATCTTCCTTTGATGATTTAGTTACAGAATTTGGATCAATCAGTTGTATACCTTGCGGTGCGTTGTTTCGTTCAACAAGGGCTACTATTAAAATATATAATATTAAAATAACAAATATATTTCTCTCTCACATAACCTTAAAAAATAATAATTAATCAACAATACATTTATTAGGTAACTCGTCGCTGTTATCCATTTTTGTACAAATGCGTTTCATATATATGTCAAAAAAGAAAGAAAGACACACAAATAAATTTCAAATTATGCTAGTTCGTATATCTTTTTGCGTATAACAATCATCATAACCTCAAAAAATAGTTACTATCTAAGTAATAGGATGTTTTCCAACTCTCCGTAGATTGTAGAAACTGCCTTTATATTATTCAACGTACTAGGAATAATTCTTAATTGATTTCGATGAACAAGATCTCATTTGAAAGATATAGATTCAAATGAAGAGACAGACCTTTCAAATTCTTAAAATATCTTTATTTATAAATTAATAATATCGAAAAAGAAAACAGTATTTTTTAAAAAATAAAATCAAGATTGTTTCAAATTCAAAAAGTCTATTTTTTTGTTTGAACTTTCATCTTTTAAACGAGAGGTTGTTCATTAAAATCAGTTAAGAATTATACTTGATACGTTTAAAGGATATAAACATTATTCTTAACATTTTTTATGTAAATGAATTTCCCACAATGGCGCCCCTAAAAAGCTGCAATAATATAACAAGTTTTTACCCCTTACTACTGACTTTCATATACACTCTTGAGAAGTGTTGTTTGATTTCATGAAAACGATCATGTTTTCAGTTGTATGTCAGCCTACTAACACGACTATATTTACTTGATTATTAGGTTACATGAGAGAGAGAGAGAGAGAGAGAGAGAGAGAGAGAGAGAGAGAGAGAGGAATAACCTAAGCAAACATAGAAATTGAACCAATAAACCGTATGGTGGAGACACTGTTTCTTACTTTCGCTTGTAGTTCATATTTTGTTCATACTTATAACTAACGTCACTCTTAAATTTCGAATGAAAGATGATTAAAAAAGTTTATTAGAAATGAAAGTACAATGAAACTACGTAGAATAGTCAAACGATATTATTTAATTTTACGACAACGAAATAAAATAAAGTAAGTCACACAATCTTGAAATTTATTTTTAAGTGATTCATAAATAATACATATTTATAGTCAGTTTATATATGGATGATACATATTCACATTTACAAAATCAAGAACATATCAGCTGTTGTGTGTACATAGGTTATATACCATTAAATGATAATGAAAATAATTAATACAAGAAAATGTTAAATAATTAAATCGATATATTAATTTTTGAAGAATTGATTTTGTACGAAGGAAGAATAAGTATTTTTGTTTAAATGTTCATATAATTCTGTTAAATATTATTATCAGTTATTAAGAAATCCTTAACAAGGAGGAAACTTCAAAACGTGGAATGGATTATGCAAATGTCGTGGACGAAGCCATCAAGCAGTTTTATGCTGGAGGAAATAATGAAACACACAATTGGTTGCTACAGGTCCAAGCCTCCCCCGAGGCTTGGAGTTTTGCATGGCAACTTCTTGATCCTTCAAAGGTTAATACAAATGATATATGATACTTATATGTTATAGTATTATTATTGATTAATTATATAATATTAATGATTGCAGTCATGGGAAGTGCAGTTTTTTGCTGCTACAACGTTACATGCCAAAATATCTAAACAATGGGAAGAAGTACCTAAAAGCGAATATCCAATTTTACAAGAACGTTTACTCAATAGTATTAAGCAAGTTAATACTCCAAAGTTTGTTCTTACGAAACTGTGCCAATCGGTAATTTGTATTATTTTATACTACAGTTTATATAACATATTATAAGGTATTTTCTAAAATACCTTGTATCAGGGCTTCTCAACCAGGCTTCTTTTCCTGAACAAATATGGTCGTAACTCTAAGTATAGACTATACTATTTTCTTTTTTACTATACATATTCAGTTTTTACTATACATATAGTGTTGTTAAATTGGTTGTAAAATAATTTTCGAACGTTGCTTTTATAGGAATTTCTTAGTTTTGCTCATTCCTAAATTTAGGAATTACTTTGATAAGTCCTGCTTTATATTATATTAATATAAGATATTATAATGTATATATACAAAATATCTACAATATTATTCTCTATAACATTACGATTATTGTTTACGTATATTTGATGTGCAATAATAAAAAAAATATGTATTTGCAGTTAGCCGCGTTTATGGCGTACAGCTATATTGAACCTGAAAATAGAAACAAGGAGAAAAGTTTAGTCGAAGAAGTAATGGAAATTTTACCATACGATTCGGCATCTAAATTAGAATTGTTATTAAAAGTATTATCTTACATCCCTGGAGAGGTAATTATAAATCATTTTAACGAATATTATAATGTTTTACATTAATTTATACATTTGTATTATGATCTTATTAGTTTGAAGCAAAACAGAATATAAGAAAAAATGCTAAAATTAGGGAAGGGTTAATTAATAGTTGGGAGAAAACAGTTTGGCTTTTACAACAAGTCTTTGCATCATTTAATCCAATGGCGCAGGACAATAATACATTATATCTTTTGGGAGCAGATTGTACCCTTTCTTGGCTTAAAACTGGTCTATTACCTCTCGAAATAACTGGACAACTTTATCCTTATTTATTAGCTGCTGCAGCAAATTATGCACCACTTAGGTAGATATAATAAATATATATATATACACTTCATAAATTATAATATTTTTATATATATCAAACATATTATATAGAATTTGAATTTGTATTAAAGGGAAGATTCACACGAGGACAATACTGATAGTTGGGAAACGGTACAAGACTGCATAATTATGATAGTGACGCATCCTGATTTATACAAAAGGCCACAGACATTTTGGGAATGGGCGACGAGTTTAGTTAAAATGGCACGGGACAATAGAGGAAAATCTTTTTGTGAGATTTTAACAGCTATGGGAGAAGCTTATAGTAGATCATTTTTACTTGCTCTCGCAGGTGAAGGAAATGATACACAAAAATGGACTTCTCAAGGATTAGTTGAATTACTCTTGGAATGTGCAGAACAAGAGGGACGATATCCTACAGATGAAATTCGTAGTTGTATTCCATTTGGGTTTTGGTTTACATTACAGGATGATTTATGTACAATTGACCCACCACTTGAAAGTAAGGCGATAGATGCTTTAAAACCAATATATGCACGATTAGCAAACGCATTATTAAGGAAATCTACGCTACCTTTGTCTCCAAGTGATAGTGGAGATGCGGACGAACAAGAACTCTTTCGATGTTATAGGCAAGATGCTGCAGATACATTGGATTATTGTTATAGAGTTTTAGGAGAAGATTTATTAATACTTCTTGGACAAAGATTGAGCGAGCCACTTGACAATCCAGAGAAATGGGTTGATGTAGAATCCACGTTGCATGCTTTCGAAGCATTAGCAGACAGAGTCGGTTTGAATGAATGCCATTACATTCCTGCTTTAATGGATTTGGTTGTATCTCATATACCTTATAATCTTTATCCCGAAGAAGTAAGTATTATTTTAATATTAAATAAACACATCGTATATATTCTAAACGATTGTTAATATATTTTGTTTCTATTGTAGGTACTTGCATGTTCTTGTTCAACAATGGGTGCATATGCCGAGTGGATAGGAGAAAATCCTGATCCTTGGCTCGGAAGAGTATTAGAACTTGTAACATTAGGTCTTTGGAAAGGTCCGATTACAACACCTCGTGCAAGTATGGCACTGAAAGATATAACAAGAGAATGTGGAGTATTTCTTGCACCATTTGCACCAACTATTCTCAATACAATAGGACGAACTCTTCCAAACGTAACGTCGGAAGGAGGAGAAGGTCAACGCCTTATGTTTGCTGCTGGAAAATTATTAAATACACTTTCTACGGTTGAGGAACAATTAACATATTTAAATGCAACATTAGGCCTATGTATAGTGAAAATAAAAGATTTGTTGAAGCAGCCAATACTCACAGCACGTTTAGCGGTTACGAATCAATTAAGAATGGCCACTATGCTATTTGCAACTTTGGAATCACCTATAGGAAAGGCTGTATTAGATGGACTCTTGCCGATATTTAATGAAATTATTACACATCCTGAGTGGAGTCAAGACAATGCTACATTAGAAGCAATGTACATATGTTCGCAAAAATCATTGTCATGTCTATCAAATCCAGAAATAGATGCGCGTCCTTTACTTACTATTTTATCAACTTCTTATAAAAATTGGCCCCATCCTGCTGCATTGAATTTATTGAGTCAGTTGGTGATATTATTTGGCAAAGATCGAGATAGCATTATATGGCCTGTTTTTGCAGAATTAAGTTCTCTAACGTTAGGTGGTATCAAAGCATGCCAGTCGGTACGTGGGGATTTATCTGACTGGTCTGATTTGATGGAAGCATATTTATCATTACTTGCTCAAATTTGTAAAAAGAATGGTGAAATGTTACTTCAAGTGACCGATCAAATTCCTGACATGTTACGATGCGGTAAAATATTTCTTTTAATTCACATCTCTCTCTCTCTCTCTCTGTGAAAATGTAATGAAAATGAAAATAATTATATTTATTACGTTTACATATGTTCCTTCTTTTTTTAGGTATTACTTGTTTGGTACTTCCAGAAACGGGGACAGCAAAAGCAGCAGGATGTTTTCTTGTCCATGCTATTATGCAAACTCCGCGCTTGCAAAATTTTATTCGACCAATTGGACAAGAACTAGTTTTTGTAATCTTACAGTGTGTTGGTATGGTATAAATTAATGTTTAATATTTTAACCTCCATTGCAAAGTTATATCAAATAAAAATTATATGTATAATTTCAGCAGGGGAAGTGGTTCGAAACAATTTAGATCCTCATGCAGAAGTTTTATGGACATTGAATAGAATGTGGTCATCAAATATGTTAGAATGGCTTCGTGTTCCACTTGAAAGTCAAAATGGACCTATAGCTAGTAATATTGATAAAGAAACTTTTATGCGTGCGGTTTTACGAGAACGGACAAGTAAACGTCGAATTTACGAACTGTTGAAAGAATTTAGTCTCAAGTGTCGGCAAAAAACTATTGGACTGTAACAATGCGCTTTTTCAAATAGATTTAGGAGTACAAGGATCTAGTAAGAACTAATATTAATCATGAAGAAATTATATCTTCATAATATATATATACAAAATCTAAGAATTTATTTCTCTATGTCAAAAAAGACATATTTATATATATTTTTAACTTCATTATGTAATTAATTAATTATGTGATTCTATTAGCAATGAAAGTAAAGTTAATTTAAATGAGTGATTGCATAAAATATTATTTTTATTTAACTTATGTTTCAAATCATTATTTTGTATACTTATAAATTTTAATTTTACTTCCATATTATAAAATATCTCTGTTTACAGTTAAAAATCACACGTCTTTTAAATTAAAAACGACTGCTAAAAAAATTTTTTTAGTTCTAATACAACTGTAGTATTTGTTATATACTGCTAATTCACGTTTATTGCAACATTAAGTGTTACAAGTATTTAAGTATAGTATTGTTGTCAGTGTACCTAAAGGAAAGATAAAAGTAAAAATTAGGGATGTAAAAGAATGTATCATTTCAGGATATAATAGTTTTACCAAAAAAATGCGATGAGATGAATATATGTTCTTTTGCATTTGTATTCTGAAACAGATACATTCTGATTATAGTCATATACAACAACAACAAAATAAACAAAAGAGCAAATATATATTCTGCAACTTGTAAAGATTATACATTTTAATTTTTTTACATTTGCAAAATATCAAATTAAATGTAAAATTCACTGTTCGTCTTTTCTTTTGTCCCATTACACAGTAGAAATAAAAATAATAATATTTTGAATGAATACTATCTGCAAACTATCTTGATTCCAATTTTATTAATAGATATTCTAACTAAAAAATATCTGTCTTGATGATCACAATTTTTATAAACATTTTCTCCGAAACAACAAAAGTTGTTGACTAAATATAAAATACATTATTTTCACCATATACTTTCGTATAGTTACATATAATACAATAACTTAATTGTGAATAATAATGAGCATTAAATTATTAAACCTCTGTTTACAAATATTCACCCCGTACAAGCATGCATCCGGACGGAAAGTTTCATTTGTATACCGAGACTTTTCAAAATAAGAATGATTGTGAGACATGTTTTATAAGAACTGCTAAAATAAATGAGTCAATTATATCCTACACATCTTGCAGAGAAATAGAGAAATAATGAACTCTATTGGATAAATACAACTATATTTATATATATTATGCGACACCCTACACCACTTAAATTAAAAGTCTTTACTGTCCACTTCCATTAGTCGCTGGAGGTGAAACAAATTTGGCAGCAACACGTGACCGTTTAGGTCTTCCAGATTTCGGTAATTTTGGCGAAGGTTGTAAATTATTTTGTACACGTACTTCTTTTTCAAGAGTTTTGTTAACACTTTGCGTTTTCGGAGGCTATATAAAACATTTCAATATTTTTATTCAATAAGAATACTCGTACAAGAGGAATATTATGATTTAAAACATTTGAACATACCTTAGGGAACGTTGTTTCTTTCTTTTCTGGTTGTTTAGTTGATTGTTTGTTAGTTGATTGAGAATTGCTTGTATTATTTTGCAACGTTTCCTTGTTAGTTTGTCTCGTATTAATTTTCCTACTTTTCTTTTGGGCTTGCAATGGTACGAACGACGTAGCATTTTTCACTTCGGATTTCGATTTATTTGTCGTTTGTTTCTCTTGTATTTTAATTTGACTATTATGGGGCGGTGGTGGTGGTGGTGGTGGTGGTGTCATAAGGGGAAATCCTGGATTTTGTTGAACTTTCATATTCCATTTTGAACAATGTGCTATTGGATTTTCTGACGTTTGATAAGGTTTCGACATATATGGTAATACCACAGGAGGTGGTCTTATATTTTGTAACCAAGGACTATTTTGTCGCATATTAACCCATTGTTGCGAAGGTTTTAATAAAATGTTCGTATCAGGCTTCTTTACCTTATCTAAATTTAATTCCTACATAATACAATAATGTTCATTAATAATATAATGTAAGAAAACAAACAAAAAAGGAATCATCGTATTTGTTAAATTGCATATATTTTACCTCATATACTTTTTTTGCAACGTTTTGTGTTGCCTGTGGAAGATTCAAACCTGGATCTCCTACAAATACTTTCGCGTCTGGTAAAATAATTTGAGCTTGTATCATGTTAGTCTGTTTATATACAAAATAATTATATCTTGGTACACCCAAACCAAGTATTTGGTAATGATTTAATAAAAGTGTATAATAACAAATAGAGTTTTTGTTATCTTTGATTTCTTTTCTCTGTTGTCTAGCGTACTGCAAATAAAAAAAAGAAAACAGAATTAAAATAAAGAAAATAAAGATAGAAACACAGACACTCATACAAATGTTAATGGCAATTTGTGTTTCGAGCATAAGAACAATATTATGCTTACATCGAATAATTTTTGAACTAATGGTGGGGCATCCGATGATTTTGGGGTTTGAGATTGATTTTGATTTGTGGAAGTACCACTTGATTTACTTGGCAAATTTATCTTTGCGTTGTCGTCAGATATTTTCAGCACTTCTTTCAAGAAAGCACTGGGATCTTGTGACTGAAGGTTAGAAATATTGTTAGGATAAATTAACGCTATACTTATCATGATTGATTTATATAAAAAAAAAACTCAACAAGGGATAAAAATTCGGTAGGTTTAGTGTTAAAATAATAACGTTAAATATGTTCTTTCTAAAATAATAAACCTTTTCTGTAAAAAATTAAATATTATAAAAGATTCTATAATAAAAAAAATAAAAAATTATATATTCCTATAGCATAAAAATGATAGTAAAAACATAATATCTATAAAAATGCATAATAATATCTCATTAATGCACATTATTATCATTTTACATAAAATACTTACTATTTGTTTACTTTTTTCTGTAGTCATTTCGTTAGATTTAACGATAGTTGCGGTGGGAGTTTTTGAAGGTCCACTTGAATCCTACAGGGTATAAAAAAAAACATAAAAGATTTATAAATGTGTACAATATTTCTAGGAATTATTAAACTGACCTCTTTTTTATGCAATTCATTCCATAATTGTTGAAATTCCGAGGATAATTGCTTTGATGCTTTTAATTCATTAGAAGGCTTATTATGTTGTGTTATAGGCTTATTATTACTGTGCATTTGAATTTTTGTATTTTGATGTCGCCTCCAAGACATCTCTGTTGTCTCATTGGATGGATTCTCCATTCCTGATTTTCCATGTTCTACTCGTTCGCCATAACTAATGTTAATAAAGTCAGTTATTGCTAATTTGTAACCACGATTCGCGGAACATCCATTAAAAGTTAGTCCACCTTTATAAATGAAAAAAAAAAACAAATATAATGAAATACAAAATTAATTAATTAGATAAATCTTCAAGCAAAGATTGGCAAAGAGACTTTTAGTTACCTAAAAATGATTTATCAAATAATACGTCATAAACACTATCTATAGCGACCTTTGCTTCCTGAATTCCTATAATAGTTCCTTTATAACCAACTGGTACAGTAAAACTTCCTCTGACACAGACAATTCTATCTAATAGTCTTGTATGACATTTTGGATCGGGTGGAAGTTGACGTGAATATAATTCAGGAATAAAAAGTAATTGTGGCTTCACTTGCATAACTATTTTGTTTGAACGATTATACACTCTATAATATTTATCCACCTCTTGTTCTATTTTTTGTACTATTTCTGATTCCAGTACATTCACCCCGCAGGGACGACTCTCTACTCCTCGAAAGTGTTGTTCTTTTAACCAAGCTACTATGCTACTTAATTCATCTGATCTATAAAAGTACAGAATATTTTTTTTAATGCATTATAATATTACACTAATTATGCGATAGTGAAATAATAACACGTGTTTGTAACGTACGATTTATCAAATAGCTCTTCTTCGCTAAAAACATCGATCGTAATACTTTGAGCCAATCGTTCAAATAAATTAGGAAACTTTGCCATATAATCACGTATAAGTTCAACAGCCCTTTTACTGTACAACCATTGACCATAACCATATTCTTTCTTGGTATAGCCTGGTACCTGTGAGATTTTCATATTTTTAGAATGATTTTAAATTCATAGATGAAATATAATTGATGATCATTTAAGATTTCACGAAATTACTTACTTCTTCATTTCTTTTATTAAACTTTAGATTTAATCCGATATTAATAACTTCTCGTGGATTATTCTGCGCTATATAAATTGTTCCAGTAATTCTACTTAAAAGATGACTACTTATTCCTAATCGCTGAGCAGCTGTGCTACCATAAATATATTGTGTTTTTGATTCTGTATGTGCTTGTTTCACCGCTGTAAAATTTGGTTCATTTACAACTTTCACAGATATTTTTATTCTGCCGGAGTTTATATTGATCTTTGGTCCAACGATCTATTTTATAAATAATTTCAAAACGCATATAATATCAAGAATGTAGAAAATATGTTAACAAAAATAATGTAATTAAAATACCTCTCCCATTGCACCATAATGCGGATGGCCTAACATAAAGCAATTATTTCCTGGTATAAAAATTTCATCGATTGTTTTATACAAAGGAATAACAGAATATGTAGGAATATTTTTTAGTATAGTTTGATAAGCATAAAACATTGGTATTTCTTGCCACTGCTTTTCTACAGACAATTTTCCTTTTGCTTCAAAAATGTATTTACTGCCTATTAATGGTTGTGCATAAATTAAAACATTAGTTTTTCCAATGTCTATACCAAAACGATTTAGATACCTGTTCATACAAAAATAATTTATGATACAATAACTTGTATATAAATGCGCTTGATAATAATTAATTATTTTTCTTACGTTTCACTAATAGATTTGACTTCTGAATTCCATTGAGTTAAACAAGCTCCTTTTAATTCTTCCTCCAATAAATTGCTAGAAGAATATCCTAATTGTGGAGTAATTAAATGTATTCTCTTTTTAAAATCTGATACACCAATGACGAGAGCTTCTCGTAAATAAGGCCACTCTACAAAAACGGTTGTATTTAATAAAGAGGCAGCAATTACTCTTATATTATGTTGTTCCTCTTGTTGTTGTATATATAAAATCATATTGTCATTTCTTGACGCTTGTTCAAATATTTTCACCTATTAAATAAATTAAAAAATTGTTAGAACAATAAATAGGAGAAATCCTAATACAAAGATAATAGATACAAAATAATACTTTTAGTTATTAAATCCGGATATTTGATTTTTATTTATATTACTCAATTAAAATTTTGCGAAAATAATATGTTCGATAATATTTATAAATAAAATACCTTAGCTTGTTTTAATTCTGCTGTATGTTGAATATATTTTAGAGTAGGAAATCCAAAATAATATACATCTAAGTTCACACGTGGATGCAGTCCTTTTACTAATTTTTCTTTAGGAACATAGATATCTTTACGATTTATTATTTCTATATGACTATGGCTGTCAATTACAGATAAATTTCCAAGTGCACGGCATAAACCCAAAACCTCTTCATCGTACGAATACATATACATTGGACCATGCCTATTTCTTTCACGTTCTTCCTTTGTCAATTTTTCATAATACGGCTTCATAGCTATTGACAAATATTTTATTATATTCAAACTAATTATTATCAAAATTATTACACTTATTCTATTAATATTATTACTACTACTTCTGTTAATACTATTACAAATATTAATGCTGTTAATTTATTAATAATTATATTAATTTTATATAAATATTATTATTTACCATTTGTTAAAATTTTCTCATCGATAAATGGTATAAGTACAACAGCTTCCCAGTCTTGTTTTTTCCCATTTAAATCAGTTTTAAAATCAGATGGATAATAATCAATAATAGGTGATTCTTCTTCAACTAACAATGGTTGCAAAGCCTCCGGTAATAATTTTCTGCTATACGGCGGTAATACTGCTAATAATTGTTGAAACGGCTCAAAAGGTTCTCCCAGTTCAAAATCTAATTTTATGTTTCTAAATCCTTTTATATCCGAGATATATGGAGCATAATGATGTGGATAATACCAAGACCAACTACAGCATCCATCGTAATAGTAATGTAAATTCCATTGAATAGCTCTTACATATACTTCTGCTTGGGATCGTAGAACATCTCTAAAAAGCAACTGCATTGTATAAATAATTTTCAAAAGAATGTTCAAACATTCGTTGCTTAAATTGAAATTGAATATACTTTAAATTTATATGGAATATAACAAAAACACTTACTCGTTGACATCTTCGTATTCTAGTTTATTCATATAATAATCTCGTTTATGTAAAATAAATTCCGTACTATATGTGTCACTGTCAGACTCATCATCTAATTCATCTTGAGAATAATTTGTTTTTTCCTCTTCCAAATCTTGCTATGAAATAAAATATTAAACAAAAGTGATTATAGAATTCAACCAGTTTATAAATATTTAAATATATATACATATATTATACGTTAAAATAAATACCATTTCCATATCTACAAAAGGTTTTAGTACATTGTCAACTTTTATCGAAGGAGAACAAGTTTGTGAAGAATCATCATCTTTTAAAGAACTTTGTCCATCGTTTTTTGTATTCTTATATTTATTTATTTTTGCTTCTAAATATTTAAAATCACAGTAATATTCTGTAAAGTTTTCTACATCAATGCGACTAAGTCGTTCCATGAATACTTCAAAACGATCTAATCTTAGTTTTCCTGATTCGTTTATATAACCTAAATTGATAAGTTTTATAATTATTATTGTTTATACATATATATGTATTATGTTATGATAATATTTAAAATATATATTACATACCATCTAAAGTTGGCAAGACTTCCATATACGCATGATACAAAAGTGGTAACGCACCACTATGAATATTTAAATTTGGTAAATTGGGAATAAAATCATTTCCCACGAGAAAGCCCATTAGTACCCAATCATCGATAATATGTTCAATATCAAATGGAAAAGATAATTTATCTTTAATGGGAGAAAATTCATGACTTAAATAATCCCTTAATAACGATAAATGAAGAAGACAAAATTTCGTTTCTTCTGGTGTTAAAACTTTTTTTTGCTTTTTTCCAAATTTAACTTCTTCCCTTAATAACGAAAAATTTCGTTCGTGTGTACAAAGACCCAACATTATTAGGTCTGCATCTAGGCCATATAAGCAATGCCTAGTATTGGGATTATAGTTTTCTTGTGATTTTAAATATCGTATATAATCCATGATTTTGTGTTCTCCTTCTCCTACTACCTAAAAACATTTCAAAATAAATATTTATTTCTTTTTTTTTTCATATGCCTATATTATCTCTTTACACTCGAGGGTTTTGAAACAGAGCCATTTATATTTAAATACATACAATTTCCATATGCATGGCAATATGACAAAAACAAATCGCAAAGTAGCTGATAATAAGAGTAAAAAAACCTTAGAGTGCAAAAGATTAAAATATAAAAGCATTGTAATGAATACCTCTGAACCGCTAAATAATATTTTACACTTTTGCCAAAGTTTATCCGTTGAAACTTTGTACATTATAAAATCTCTTAATTTCTTATTAATTTCTGACATAAAAAGAGTTCCTGGCGTTATACAATTGGAATCAAATATATCATCCTTATTGTAAGTACCATTCGCTATTTCTTTAGCCTCTTGCATCTCCGAAGCTTTTGCAGTTCTAAAACGACGAGCTCTTTGTTGATTAATCTTGGCTCTTGGAGCGACACCATCAATAGCAATAAAAAATAACTTTTTAGGTTGAATCATACCAAACAATATTTCAATATAATGAAATATATTGTTAAAAATTTCATCTTGCGTAATACGAAAACTTATATCATTGTCGTTTGGATGTGAACAAATATGTATGACGCCATTCATATCTAAATATAAATTATCAAATTCTGGAATCTGTGTAAAGAAACAAAATATGTAACTTTTTCTTAGACCTGAACATAATATGTAATTAAGAAAACAATATTTGAACATTTGCGAATGAATTTAAGTTTAATAATAAAAAATACATACAATTAGAAAATAAATGAAAGAATAATAAAAATTATAATGGTATGTAGACAAATGATTTTCAATTAGTAAACATAAATATATACCTGATAATCTTTCAACATTTCACTTAGACAAGGATATCTTTCGCTTATATATCTAAAAAATTTGGGTATACCCATTTTGGTCCGTGCTTTTTTTTATTCAACAATAATAATAATATTTCAAATGATATGCACGTATATTACAATGATTTCAATCGTTTATCTTTTTAAATATTCGTATAAAAATTAAAAACTTTGACTATAAGTGTTTTATACCAACATTAATATACGTCTTCAATAAAATGGGTTCCTAAAGATACGAAAGTCGGTGGATTTTGTTTTCAACGCAACCTGAACATGTAAACGTTGTTCGCTAGTTATACCTTGCTTTACCATATAACCAATCATAACCAACATAGATTCATTAAATATTTCTGAACGACCAATCATATTTGATGGAATTTCGTAAGATTTTAATTTTTATTTGCTTTTTTATTTTAAAGTTATGAAAATTTTTCGAAATTGCACAACTAAATTGAATGTTAATTTAAACAAAAAAAAACAATTATCACTACATACGATAAGTAAAAATTGTTTAAATAATTTATCAATTTTTATAACTTTATTTTTTACCAATGAACTTACTATTTGTTTTTTTTCTATTATTAATGATAGTGTTGGGAGCATTTAATGTATTTAATTAATAACATATATTTAATTTTATCTATCCTAAATATAGATTTCACAAGCTTCTAGTATTCTTAATCAGTTTGTATTTGCATAAATTATTTTTAATTTATATTTAAGTATTTATATGAGAGACAATATATTTATAAAGTAAATATATCATATAAAATATCAATAGTATATTATTTCTACAAATGTTTCTTTCTTTAGTATGTCTTATGGAGTAGATTTTTCTGCTTTTAATAAAAGATCTCCTTTTGGTTTTAATTTGCTATCAAGAATTTTTTGTCGTTCTTCCTCTTTTTCTTGTTGTAATCTCTTATGTCTTTCAACCGCATAATCTATTTCTCCAACTAATTTATGAATTTTTGCCTAAAACATCGAACATTATCAAAAGGTTTTTATATTTTCTATTAAGAAATAACTAACAAATATATTAATTAATAATTTTTGTAAGTATAATATACACACGGCATATTCTCGTTGTTTAATCATACGCGCTTTTTGTCTAACTCCAAACGGTGTAGGTTTTCCATCAAGAAACGAATAATCTGGCTTATTTGTTAAAGGTCCAAATGCATTCGGATTTTCTGTTAATCCTTTACTGTAATAATGAACATATAATAAATAGGAATAGAATTAAAATAGAAAACAATCAACGGGACAGAATAGCATACTTCCTTCTCCAATCTTGCTTTAATAAATTTATGTAAGATGTATGAAATTCATTGTTGACAATGTAAAAATCTAAAATGAAATAAAATAATAATCTTAAAAAGTGTTATTGATCATAAAATAGATTATGAATTAATATACATAAATTAAATATATATATACATATGTACAATATATAAAAACATTTTCTACTTTTTATTGTAATAAGTAATAACATTTGTATACTAACTTGCATAATTATTACGGGCAAATATTTTTGATATTTTGGTTAACATTTTGATGATTTTGATAATATATATTAGATATTATTAAAGTTTTCTTTTCTAATAACACATTCAATTATTATTTAAGTTATAATTTGTCACTGACTGTAATTAACAAGATAAAATTCAAAACATTTGTTTATAAAAGCAAAGAATACAGAAGTACATAGAAGCTCGCAAGTCCACCTTTCGCGTAACTAAAATCATCTTAGTTAGTACCGGGACTACCAGTGGGCGAGAGTAGGTACTCAACTGTAGCGGAAGGAACCAGGAACTAGAATTTTATTGGTTCAAAAACTGATCGCCACTATTATTTTTATTTTTATGTAACATTTATTTATTCATAAACTATTACAAAACAAGAACGGGTAACAAAAATGCGCTATTGATCGAGCACGTGTAATTAACTTTCTAGTAAATTTTTCCATAGCAAACATTGTTAGCCGTGATAGAGTACTAGTGCCAAAGTGGCTTCGACAAGGAATTAGCGGTGAGGATAGCAGCGCTAGTCGTCGCATAGGATAAGGTAGAAATCTGCTTATCGACAGCAGGCCGCCACAGTACTCCACCCCGAGCGACTTAGGCTAGTCGAAGTCGCGAAACGTATCCTATTCTTAGGCAAGTACGTTTTAGGTTGGTTTGAGGTCGGAGATTGGCTGTTGTTGTTGCCCTCCATGGTCGGGGTGATATCCGTTTGCTCAGTGGCCTCGAAGAAAGCTGGTTTGAGTCGCTCTGTCGAAATCGTCGACGGTCTCCCATTACCGTTGACACGGAAAACGCTGTCCGACATCCTTTCTAACACCTCAAACGGGCCCTCGTAGGGTTGACAGAGCAGTCCTGAAGAACCTCCGATCCTGACAAACACGTGGGAGCAGGAATGCAGAGTCCCATGCGCAAACGCCCTAGCCTTGGAGTGATGTGCAGCTGGTGCTGACCGAACTCGACGCATTCTCTCCCGAAGAAGCTCGAGGAATATCTGCGGATCGTTAGCAGGTTCGTCGCTGAGGAAGTATTCGCCAGGAAGTCTTAGCGTCGTTCCGTAAACGAGCACTGCTGCTGTTGCTCGAAGGTCTTCCTTGAAGCTGGTGCGTAGTCCTAGCAAGACGACGGGAATAACGTCGACCCAGTCTTGTGTACCGTGGCACATGATTGCAGTTTTAAGCGAACGGTGCTATCGCTCAATCATTCCATTGGAGGCGGGATGATACGCGGCTGTCCGAGTACGTTGGCAACCTAACAGTTTCGTTAAAGCTTGAAAAAAGGTAGATTCGATCTGCGAACCTCGGTCTGTGGTCACGATGGCGGGTGCTTCGAAGCGAGCGACCCAACCGCTGAAGAATGCTTTCGTGACGCTATCGGCTGACATATCGGCGATGGGGATGGCTTCCGGCCACCTGGTGAAACGATCGATCATCGTAAGGCAGTAACGGTAACCTCTCGATAACGGCAGTGGTCCAACGATATCAATATGGACATGATGGAAACGTGTGTCCGGTATTGGAATTCGTTCCGAAACGTTCTTCGTGTGTCGTTGAATCTTGCCGCGTTGGCACGGCAGACAGGTGCGTACCCAACGGGTAATATCGCCGTTCATGCCGGGTCAGACGAACCGTTGCGCTATTAACCTCTTAGTAGAACGTGCGCTGGGATTTGCCAGGTTGTGCGAAGTATCGAAGATGCGTTTTCGCAGCGTCCGGAATGTATGATCGGACATCGGTTCTAGAGACGTCGCAGTAAATGACTGTCTCGGTGTTATCGACGCGTAACTTTCGTAGTACGAGCGACGTTGTTGCTCCAGGATCGATCAGTGCAGCGAGTTCCTCGTCTATCGCTTGATGTTCTGCCAAGTCCTGTGTGCTGACAACAACAGGCATGCTAATTTCCTCTACCCTGGAGAGCACGTCCGCGACTGTGTTCTCGTCGCCGGCGATATGGATGATATTGGTGGTGAACTGCCCAATATAGTCCAATTGTCGTAGTTGTCGTGGTGACGCCTTGCTCGCCTTCTGTCGAAATGCGAAAGTTAATGGTTTATGATCAGTCCTAATTATTAGGTGTCGTCCTTCGACCAAGAATCGGAAGAATTTGAGGCTGCAATAAATTGCTTGTAGCTCTCTATCGTAAGTCGAGTATCTGGTCTGCGTTTGCGATAGCTTTTTCGAGAAGAAACCTAAAGGTTGAAATTGATCTCCACTCCGTTGCTGCAAGACTGCCCCTATAGCGTTGTCGGAGGCGTCCGTCTGCAGGATCAGCGGTGCATCTGCAATAGGATGTGCAAGTAGTGATGCCTCAGCGAGTTGTCGTTTGCACGCATCGAACGCGCGCTCGGCGTCCGGAGTCCATTTGATAAGTCGCCTGTCCTTCTTCCTGGCGCCTACCAGATAGGTGTGCAGTGGTGCCTGCACCGATGCGGCGTGCGGAATAAAACGACGATAAAAGTTAACAATTCCCAAGAATCTTCGTAGGCCGCTCATGTCCTTGGGTTGTGGATACAGTTGGATGGCATCAACGCGCTCCTCCACTGGACGTGTACCTTGCGCGTTGATCTTGTAGCCGAGGTACTCGACCTCGCGGGAACCGAAGGTGCATTTGGATACGTTGATAGTGAGGCCGAATTCGCGTAACCTCTCGAATAACGTGCGAAGGTGCCTTGTGTGCTCCTCCGGCGTTGACGACGCTACCAAGATATCGTCGATGTAACAGTAGCAAAAATCCAATCCTCGCAACGCGCTGTCCATAAAACGCTGGAAAGTCTGTGCTGCGTTCCGAAGTCCGAAGGGCATGACGTTGAATTCGAAAAGGCCAAACGGTATGATGACGGCTGTCTTTGGGCGATCCTCCGGAGCTACTGGAATCTGATGATAGTTGCGAGGATTGGATTTTTGCTACTGTTACATCGACGATATCTTGATAGCGTCGTCAACGTCGGATGAGCACACAAGGCACCTTCGCACGTTATTCGAGAGGTTACGCGAATTCGGCCTCACTATCAACGTATCCAAATGCACCTTCGGTTCCCGCGAGGTCGAGTACCTCGGCTACAAGATCAACGCGCAAGGTACACGTCCAGTGGAGGAGCGCGTTGATGCCATCCAACTGTATCCACAACCCAAGGACATGAGCGGCCTACGAAGATTCTTGGGAATTGTTAACTTTTATCGTCGTTTTATTCCGCACGCCGCATCGGTGCAGGCACCACTGCACACCTATCTGGTAGGCGCCAGGAAGAAGGACAGGCGACTTATCAAATGGACTCCGGACGCCGAGCGCGCGTTCGATGCGTGCAAACGACAACTCGCTGAGGCATCACTACTTGCACATCCTATTGCAGATGCACCGCTGATCCTGCAGACGGACGCCTCCGACAACGCTATAGGGGCAGTCTTGCAGCAACGGAGTGGAGATCAATTTCAACCTTTAGGTTTCTTCTCGAAAAAGCTATCGCAAACGCAGACCAGATACTCGACTTACGATAGAGAGCTACAAGCAATTTATTGCAGCCTCAAATTCTTCCGATTCTTGGTCGAAGGACGACACCTAATAATTAAGACTGATCATAAACCATTAACTTTCGCATTTCGACAGAAGGCGAGCAAGGCGTCACCACGACAACTACGACAATTGGACTATATTGGGCAGTTCACCACCAATATCATCCATATCGCCGGCGACGAGAACACAGTCGCGGACGCGCTCTCCAGGGTAGAGGAAATTAGCATGCCTGTTGTTGTCAGCACACATGTCTTGGCAGAACATCAAGCGATAGACGAGGAACTCGCTGCACTGATCGATCCTGGAGCAACAACGTCGCTCGTACTACGAAAGTTACGCGTCGATAACACCGAGACAGTCATTTACTGCGACGTCTCTAGAACCGATGTCCGACCATACATTCCGGACGCTGCGAAAACGCATCTTCGATACTTCGCACAACCTGGCAAATCCCAGCGCACGTTCTACTAAGAGGTTAATAGCGCAACGGTTCGTCTGACCCGGCATGAACGGCGATATTACCCGTTGGGTACGCACCTGTCTGCCGTGCCAACGCGGCAAGATTCAACGACACACGAAGAACGCTCCGGAACGAATTCCAATACCAGACACACGTTTCCATCATGTCCATATTGATATCGTTGGACCACTGCCGTTATCGAGAGGTTACCGTTACTGCCTTACGATGATAGATCGTTTCACTAGGTGGCCGGAAGCCATCCCCATCGCCGATATGTCAGCCGATAGCGTCACGAAAGCATTCTTCAGCGGTTGGGTCGCTCGCTTCGGAGCACCCGCCATCGTGACCACAGACCGAGGTTCGCAGTTCGAATCTATCTTTTTTCAAGCTTTAACGAAACTTTTAGGTTGCCAACGTACTCGGACAGCCGCGTATCATCCCGCCTCCAATGGAATGATTGAGCGATGGCACCGTTCGCTTAAAACTGCAATCATGTGCCACGGTACACAAGACTGGGTCGACGTTCTTCCCGTCGTTTTGCTAGGCCTACGCACCAGCTTCAAGGAAGACCTTCGAGCAACAGCAGCAGAGCTCGTTTACGGAACGACGCTAAGACTTCCTGGCGAATACTTCCTCAGTGACGAACCTGCTAACGATCCGCAGATATTCCTCGAGCCTTTTCGGGAGAGAATCCGTCGAGTTCGATCAGCACCAGCTGCGCATCACTCCAAGGCTAGGGCGTTTGCACATAGGACTCTGCATTTCTGCACCCACGTGTTTGTCAGGGTCGGAGGTTCTTTAGGACCGCTTTGTCAACCCTACGAGGGCCCATTCGAGGTGTTAGAAAGGATTTCGGACACCGTTTTCCGCGTCAACGTTAATGGAAAACCGTCGACGATTTCGACAGAGCGACTCAAACCAGCTTTCTTCGAGGCCACTGAGCAAACGGACATCACCCCAACCATGGAGGACAACAACGACAGTCAATCTCCGATCTCAAACCAACCTAAAACGTACTTGCCTAGGAAGAGGATACGTTTCACGATTTCGGCTAGTCTAAGTCGCTCGGGGTGGAGTACTGTGGTGGCCTGCTGTCGATAAGCAGATTTCTACCTTATCCCATGCGACGACTAGCGCTGCAATCCTCACCGCTGATTCTTTGGCCAAGCTACTTTAGCGCTAGCACTTTATCACGGCTAACAACGTTTCTATGGGAACGTTAATGTTTCCATAGTTACAAGGACTTTTTTCTTCCGTTATTATAAATAAAGAAATGAATTAAGAAGTTACACGTGCTCGATCAACAGCGTATTTTTGTTATCCGTTCTTGTTTTGTAATAGTTTATGAATAAATAAATGTTACATAAAAATAGTAGTGGCGATCAGTGTTTGAACCAATAGAATTCAAGTTCCTGCTTCCCTTCCGCCACACAACACGATGACGGTATGATAATGTATAATATATTCTTTGATAGTATATGTAATATAGTTATATTATTATTTTTTTATTTATTAATTATATTATATTATTACAATATATATATATTGTAATAAAATTTTAAATAATTATATTTAATTTTTAGTGCATAAGCATCTCTCTCTCTGTATGTATTCAGAAATGCATTTATATATATATTTTAAAAAATAAAATTTACGTGTGAGAAAATTGCATTCATAAAATGCAGTGTATGTCGAAAAAATTTATGTTTCGTGTGTCTGTACTACGAATATCTTCATTTCTATGTAATTTTTTTAACGCTCCTGAGCAGTGATAACTTCGAGGGTAAAATTCTTCTGTAATATAAGTAGAGTGCATTAGTGCATTAAAATCATTGTTAATTAATCGATGCAAGTGTCTATTGTTGTCTAAAAGCTCGGAGTATATGTCCTGTGTCGTCCTCTTCGAAATTCTCT
The DNA here is from genome assembly GCF_010416935.1 of Polistes fuscatus. Classification (NCBI taxonomy): domain Eukaryota; kingdom Metazoa; phylum Arthropoda; class Insecta; order Hymenoptera; family Vespidae; genus Polistes; species Polistes fuscatus. Next base: position 13,092,885 of record NW_025113140.1, on the reverse strand, counting down.
TTCAGACCGGCATGTTGTCCTGTATGAAAGTTCTTTTATTAAATATTGTTTACATGACTTTCGGAACGTAGCGCATGTGCATAAAGGGAATAATCTATTTAATAAATAGAATTTAAGATTGTAACGTTCTGATTTTAGCATTTTTTTCATTTTTATCATGTTTTTCTGTGCGATGTGATAAAGTTTTTAGTGTATATTATCTTTATTCTATTCGTTATGTTTTCAATATTAACAAGATATGTATACCTCAAATAGAAAAATAGAATAAATCTTTGATTTATTTAATCAATAAATTACAATATCACACTTGATTAACGTGGTTATGAAGAAAGCCGAATTACGTACGGGTGACGGCAAGCTTGTGTGCGTGAATTACATTTCTAATTGGTTACTTAGAATTTCTAATTGGTCACTTCACGTCCGATATAATTATCAGCCAATCAGCGCTCTTTGCTGATTTTCCTTCTTTCTTTTCACGGCGTCGGTGCAGGAGATCGCACGAAAGTTTTGTCGTCCCGCTTAATTCAAGTAATTAAAAGATATTTGTAACGTACACCTTCCTATTATTTATCAAACGATAACAATAAACAAGATTTTTATACGTGAGTGTTTTCAAAACGAAATATTGATAAGTTCGACAGATATCCGTGAAAATGTAATCATCCATGTACAACCATCCAAATTTCACCAATGTTACTTAATAATATTTTTTTCTAATTTCGAGCATTTTCTTTACGGTATCGATACTTACTACCATCTCTAATGATTCTCAAATTAATCATTTTTCATAATTATGTCTTCAAAGATCGTATTTCGTATTAAATTCGATGTTTATCACATACACATACATACAGGCATATATACATAAGTATAAATAGCTCGCATACATACAATATACACGTATTTGTTTTTTTTTTAAATTGTACTAATGTATTCTTATTTGTTATTTATTTTAGGTTTCCGAGCATTGGGAGAGTCCAGCACGAATACATATACTCAGTCTAACAATTGTGTTTACTCTTTTTTATCTTCATATTTATCGAGGTAAGCGTTATTCTTTTTTTAAGCTACGTGACTTATAGAAATGTATAGAAAGAATGTGAGAGAGAGAGAGAGAGAGAGAGAATTTCTGACCGGTTACGAGTTGATAACAGCAACAATAAAAGGACTAAGAAGGATTCTGTATTATCAAATTTCGAATATTATATATATATATATTATTATATAATAATATTATATATAATTAATATTAATAATATTATATATAATTAATATTAATAATAATATCGAATTATTATCGTATTATATTATATATCAAGTATCTGTATTATTAAATTTTAAAGCTTAAATAACGTTTGGTAAAAATTACGGTAATTTCTCTTTTCTCGTTTCGTCTTAACAATTTTTTACTGCGATCATATTTTATTAAATTTGCAATTTTTCTTTTCTATGTAATACAGTTTAAAAGTATTTCATAATAATAATTAGATATTTTTGTTAGTAACTTAGTATTTTTACTTTTCCTATTTCTTTATATATATTTTGATTTATTTTATGTAAATATAAAATCACGCGTTTAAATTGAATTTCATTATAACGGTAAATAAAGATTTGATTAAAATAAATAGAGAATTCAATTGAAAAGTGCATCTGCAAATTGGACAATTTATATGTCAGGCTATTGTATCACTTGACTGTATGACTAATATAGTTTTCTTCTTGTTACAAGTGATATCGTGGGATTTAACAACAAATCTCTCAGATTTTCTTCTATTGGAACGCCTTAAATGACTCCTTTTTAAAATATATGTTTAAATGCATTTCTGAAGGTACACACATGTTTATACTTCCCCCCCTTTTTATATTAGATTAAATATAATTATTTAATTTTTAGTATATTACAATATAACTATACTATATAAACTATCATATACTATCATAATACTATCAAAGAATACCGTATTTTTTGATAGTATTATACTATCATCGCATTAAGTACCTACAATTGCCCACTGGTGGTCAGGTAACTAAAATGAATGTGGTTACGCGAAAAGTGGACTTGTGTGCTTTTATATGTACTTATGTATTCTTTGATTAAAGTAATTGCACTATATGAATAAAACACAAGAGGTCGCTTTTAGATCTAGATTAGTTCCTGAGGAATATCAATAATTGTAGAGGGCGTGTCGTACGTGTTGTACACTAACCACTAAGTGAGCCTACATTGATAATAAAGACTGAATACAAACTTTTCTTTTTAATTATATTGAATTTATGAAGTTAAAATATGTCGGATACTTCGGATGAGGAATTAGCTGGTGGAGAAGGAAACGAAAAATGGGTTTTATACAAAGATCGTGATGAATGGAATGACGTGACTCCTTTATCTCAAGACGATGGTCCTAATCCAATTGTTGCTATTGCATATTCAGAAAAATGTAAGTTGCATTTTTCAAATTTAATTTCATATCTCTCGTATTTTATTAATTTAAGATGTTATTTAAATTTAACCGCAACATTAAAATGTTTCTTTCATTTCTTATTTATTCATGTTTACTCTTCCATATATACTTTGTTTATATGTATCATTTATTAATTTGTAGTTAAAGATTCATATGATTATTTCCGAGCAATTTTAAAATCTGGTGAAAAGTCTGAGCGTGCATTAGGATTGACGGAAGATTGTATTTGGTTGAATCCTGCGAATTACACCGTATGGCAATTCAGAAGAGAAATACTTAAGGCTTTAGGAAAAGATTTTAAAGAAGAGTTAAAATATATCAATAAGATTATTAAATATAATTCCAAGAATTATCAAGTTTGGTATCACAGAAAAGTTATTGTCGAGTGGTTGCAAAATGCTTCAGAAGAATTGGAATTCACTGAGTTTATCTTAAAAAAGGATGCTAAAAATTATCACGCTTGGCAACATCGTCAGTGGTGTATTAAAACGTTTAAGTTAGTATGAATGTTCTGTTGTCGTGTTTATTGTTTACTTTTATAGGCACTTTCCTATAAATTATAGCGTATTGTCTTTAATTGCAGTTTATACGACAAGGAGTTGGAATATGTAGAAGAGTTGTTAATGGAGGACGTTAGAAATAATTCTGCGTGGAATCAACGTTATTTTGTTATAAGTAATACAACAAAGTTCGAGCCTAATGTCATCGACAAAGAAGTTGATTTCGCTTTGAAGAAAATTTCTTTAGTTAAAGCAAATGAAAGTGCCTGGAATTATCTTAGAGGGTACTATCATATTTTATTCTTATTTTACCTGGTTATAATTACTTGCATCATTATGCGCAAGAATATCATATGTTATTCTCTTTTTTTTAGTATTCTTATGCAACAAAGCGGTGGTTTAGTTCATAATGACAAAGTACGTAAAAAATGTATAGAACTTTATGAGGAAGGGTATCGGACCAATCATTTGTTAGCATGTATCATTGATATTTGTCAAGAAAGTCATGTAAATGACGAATCACCTGAATCAATATTTCACATAAACAATGCTCTTAAGGTAATATTTTAAAAATACGAATATACATTGTTTAACTATAAAACATTTATTCCTTGAATACTCACAAACTTCATTTTGATATTTATATTATTTATAGTTGTGCAAAGAGCTATCCGAAAAACACGATAAGATAAGGAAACGATACTGGAATTTTATTGGCAATCAGTTATTACAGAAGTTAGAAACTGTCTAATAATATTTTTAAAATCTATTCTTGTGGTTTTATCAAGAGGTTTATATAGGTAATCGTTACATAGTTTTACTATTGAAACTTTTATAAATTGACTTTTATCTTTAACAATGATAAGATGTATATATTAAGACATAATGGTCACAAGGTCATTTTATTTTACAAGATAACTTTTAAGATTTCTTATGTTTCTTAAAATATCTAATTTTTTTATTTTTAACAAATAAAAAAGATGCAATAAATCTAGCCTGTATAAAAAGTTTGCATTCAAACAAAAAAATATATAACCTCGATCGTGAGATCTTTTAAACGAAAAATAAAATGTGGAATCTTTGGGAGAGACAGTAGTGTGCAGTGACGAACATTAATATCTATTTATTTATAAAATAGTTACAGATTCCCGTGTATAATACATAATTAATTGGCAATAATCATTCATTATAATAAACAGCTAGGCGTTTGCATAAACTAATCATAAAAACCTAACACACGTTTTAATATAGCATTTCTATTATCAAAAGGGATGCTAAATTTGATAGTACCCTTTACCAAACTTATAGAAATCTTATTAAACCGAGGCTTTGTTACTAAAAAACGTGAGACGTTTTATTTTTTTTTTTCATCTCAAAATAGTTACATATGCCTTTTTTTCAAGGCAGTAGTAGCGGATCGTCTGAAACGAGAAGCGATTTTCGTTGCGGACAAGCGACGGGCAGTGACTGTGTTGCTCGAGCCGGACGATTCGCTTTTACGTCTAGATATGAGAATTTGCATCCTTTCTTTTCATTATTCTTCGCATTTTGAAATCTTTTTTTATTAGTTACTGGCCCTCTTGTAGGATCTAACGATACCCTAATGATATAGGAAAGCATACTTTTTCAAAATTTCTATTTATTTCGGCTAACGTATGTTGATAATATAAAAACACAACACACTTTTTCTTCTATCCTTCGAAATCTTATCTGATGAGTAGCGTCACGAACTATTATTTAAAAAAAAAAGCATATGAAAAAAGATAGAACAAATAAAACACAAAAATAAAACGTCTCGAGTCAAATTTACTCGTTAATTTTTATCAGTTGTGACGTTCGATAAATAAAATACGTATATACAAAAAGATATATTTTTTTGTCAGCAAATATTACGTTATTTGTTAAACATAAAAACCAACGCTCGATCGCTGCTTCGTTTTTACCGACGATCATATTATTTATACAAAACCGCGGAATAATAATAATAATAATATTAATAATAATAATAATAGTAATAATAATAATAATAGTAATAATAATAATAATAGTAATGCAATTTAAAATGAAGCTCTCAGTATAGATTTGTCTTCATTGAGAGGGGATCCTAAAGCACGGTTCATCTATCCTAACATTTAACAATCAACATTCAAACGATTATTCCTCTGCGCAATCTTATTTCTTTTCGAATGGACCTTCGCTTTATTTCTTTCATTTGCATTTATGTTAGATATATTTCATATATAATATATATATGTATATACACACATATATTATATATACATATATAATATATATTTATTTATTTTCTTTGTCGAATGGATTCAAAATAAGCGATGTCTCTTCGAAGAAGCGCAAAGGTTCTTTCCATCGTTACAACGACAAGACACGTTGAATCTATGAGATACGTAGTCTTATCTCAGGTTTATATACATATATATATATATACATGTGTATATATATGTATACATACTGGATTTACACTGAAAATATATCCTTGTCTGAATATTCTTTCATCCTCGTGATCCTCATGATCATCATTATCATAATCATCTTCATAATCATCATCATAATCATAATAATCATCATCATCATTATCATCATCATCATCTTCATCACCATTATCATCAATATCATCATCATCATTATTATTAATATTTCTATTATAATCTTTCGTTTAAAATCCGTCATATTTAACATCGTATAGTGATTTCTGTCTATATTATTATTTATAGTGTTTAGATACGCGCCACGTATAAAGTTACAAGTAAAAAAAAAAGATCTTTTCTCTTTCTTCTTTTTCTTTGTGTTCTTACATTTTATTAATAATAATGCTAAGAAAGTATTAACAATTTCGTGTGTCGTATATTTTCTCGTTATTTGTTTAATATCATCTCTTTTTATTGTAATCTATTTTATTACTTATTCTATTTGATCTTTTGTTTTGTTTTTCCTTGCGTTTAATACGTGCCGCGTATTAAAAAAAATTGTTAGGCTATTCTTTTTAAGTTCTCGTTTATGCTTCCCCTTATAATAAATAGTCTATGTTTGGACCATCTGTCATCCATTACAAGCACAGCCCGATCATTTAATATTCCTTTGAGTTAGAAACATTCGAGATCGTTTTAAGGATTTTTTTTATAGATTTTCTTCGTCCACCTTTTTAATTTTTCTTTTATACTTTTATTTTACTTTAAATTTCTTCATATCTTCTTTTTCTTGTATTTTGTTTTTTAGTGTTTATTTTTTTGTTGCAAATAATCCCATTTTGAATTTGTTTTCTCGTGGCCCTACCAAAGGATGGAGTCGAAGTTTAATTTCTTCCTTTTCTGTCCAGCAAGATAACGTGTAAAAAAGATACCATAGGGAAGTAAGTTTCTCATTTGAAGAATTGATTTATACTTCGTGCTAACTATTTCGACAAGGAGATAGATTTTGTTCTATAGAGAAGATAGATCTTCACAGTTCTATATTTTATCTTTCTTTTTTTTCTTTCTTTTTTTTTCCAATAGAGAGAGAGAGAGAGAGAGAGAGAGAGAGAGTATGTGTGTGTTTCTCACGAGTTACGATATTAGATATATAAGATAATACACGCGCAATTTGTACCTGCTTTAACACTAAACATACAGAGATTTAATATATATATATATATATAATTTCATATATAGAATGAGATTTTTTAGACAATTGGATAGTGAACAATTTATCTTCTTTTGTTTAGAAATGAATAATGTACATTTTATGAGTTTTCAACGAATTTTGTACAAATTATAGGATTTTTACAAATTACAGTACGCGGTCATTTGACCGGTTATTGTACGTTTAGTGTTAATATTTTTTAATCATTCTAATTCTCTTCTTCTCTTTATTTTTTTCTTCAAGATTTTTCTTTTTTTTTTATATTCATTTTCATATTCTCGGAGAATCATCAAAAATATTAATACTCGAAGCAACATCATCGATTATATTCAATATCGTGTAAATAAATAATGATGATATCATTTTATTATATAGTAGATAAAGATATTCGAAGAAGATATTGAGAGATATTAAGATTTTATTAAACGTCGTTTGACGGTGTACCCTTTTTATGATCCATCTGTCATCGTAATAATACGTTAAATAGAAGGGGAAAAAAAACAAGAAAATATAATGATACATCGATGAAGTTGCTTGATAAAGGTGACGTTGCATTTGGAAATTAATCGAATGTGTACATACGCACATACATAATTTTAAGATCATAATTGTGTTCGTGAGTTTTTAAGCCGATTTGTATTTTAAAATGTTCGTGCCCTTTTTCCTTCTAATTCTTCATTTTCTTCTTTTTAAATGTTATATTTATCCCGAGAATCCTAATCGTTGTGCAACCATGCGTGCACGTGCGTGATGATGCTTCCTTTTTATTTTTTTACATTTTTAAAAAGATCTGTGTGCTGACAGGCATTTTAAATTACTTTTACGAGATAGTTAAGAGTAAACGACAGACAAGAGAAAGATATTTGTTCTAATTGTAGAGACATTAGACGTTACATATGTAAAACCACCCTCTATGAGAGAAACACTGCAAAATGTATGGTTACTTAACACGTTTTCTACCCCGTTTTCGGTACGTTAAAATGTACTTGTACGTCAAGTTGAATATTTTAATTTGAGATGTTTTCATTTAAAAGTAATTGCTGGTAACACTGTCTTATATGACGTTATGATGTTTACAGTAATTTTTGGCCTAGAAATGACATCTTCTCATAAACAGCATGGCAGGGAACGTGTTAAGTAGCAAATACGCATGATCTATGTGAATATATTTGCGTCAGTGAAGTATAATGAGTTATAAGAGCTAACACGCAATGAAGACCTTCCATTTTACGCCTTCTTCGTTAATATTACTATTATTTACTATTATTATTATTTATTATTTTGTAATATTATCATTATTATCATTATTATCCTTCGTTAATAATCTTGGTCTAACGTTACAAAGATTATCAACTTTTAACGACAAATTAATTATTTTCCCTTCCCTTTTTTGTCTTTTTGTTTTTTCAATCTCTTATTAGGTCAATCTAATTTGGCGTAAAAAAAATTTTTTTTCAATGCTAAACTCTTCGAACCACTTAAAAATACGTGATCAATCGTCAGAATTTAGGACAGCGACTATCGTATTGAAAATCCGCTGTTCGTTCGTGTACGTGTGCGAGAGCGTGTATGTTTCTGCTATGTGTGCGTGTTCAATCTATCGCATTTTTCGATTAAAGAGATTATGGACAAGAAAGTATCAATATATCATCTAATTTTCTAATATACACCCACGGATCATTTATTTAATTTCTGTATTTTCTTCTTCTTTTTTTTCTTTTTTATTTATTTCTTTTTCGTCTGGATTTTTTTTCTCTTTTTTTTTTCTTCACACAAGATTGGAATCGAAAATATCTAGACGACGTAATTAGAACCCCCATCCCACCCGTCCCCCTAATTTTAATTAAATCTTTTCTTACGATCTTTTTCTCCCCACCCCAACCCCCTTAACATCTTTTCCACCCTCCTCCCGAACCCCTATTTTGTTTTTTTCCCGGTTCGATACACTTACATTAATTAACTTCAAAGACATGCGGTAGTGATCGAGTTGATATGAGACAACATTCGATGTTTATCTCAAAATAGTATTATATTATTATACACATAAATCTTATGCTCTAAAACTATAGGCGCTGCTAAAAATCGAATAACAATATTAATTCGTTTCTCCGTTTATAATAACGTTTCATTTTCTTCTTTCTTTTATCCGTTCGTATATAAGCACTTTTCCTTTTCTATCACGACTAAAGGCCGGAAATTTTCTTTTGCAATTTTTTTGTATAGACGACTTCTTAGAAAAAAAATAGACAAATAAAGGATCCCCTCGGTGGAGTCTTTTTCAAAAGTATTCAAAAGTAATAATAAATATTTCGCGCGCGTAACTTTGATCTTTTTTTTTTTTATAATCCTTTCTTGCATTAAATTTTTGTTCTCTTATTCTCTTTTATCGTTCTTTGATTACCTTTCCTTAATTTATAGTTAACCAGAAGTAGGCAGTGATTGGAAAAAGATCAAATATACATAAAACACACACATACACATATATATTAGGCCTACCGAAAAATTCTGTTCGATAATGTCATTCTCTTTTGTCTGTTCATAATTGCTGCTTCTTTTCATCATTGTATTTTTACATATGTGCTCTCAAAAACGATGTTATTCAGTGACATTCGTTATATCGACAATATATTATTTTATTTATTTCGTTTTTTTTACTTCTTTTTTATTTTAATTCCAAAACGGACAGATTTTTCCGGTATATATCGGTATATATAATATATGTATATACGTATTTATTATAATCTCTCTCGTCTTGGTCCATTTTCCGCTAATCGATCGGCGACCGCTCGACAAAAGCTTTCACGTATTTAATATTTTGTATGTGCGTGTGTGAATGATAATAACAATTATGCACGCGGTTTTTCTTTTCTTTTTTTCTTTTTTTTTTTTTGATCGAAGAACATTCGAATGGAAAATTCACGGACCCCTTTGCCGTTTTCCGTGTCCCATATTTTTTCTACCAATTTTCTCTCTCTCTCTTTCTTTGTTTCTTTCTTTCATTCTGTTTCTTTCACTTTTTATTTTCATTTTCATCCAAATTTCATCTTTAGCAGCACGCAGTCTTTACGAGCTAAACAATTTCTTATCGAGGGTAACGTTTGCTTTACCTTTTCACAAAAATAAATGCTTTTATGTCATTTACCCCTATCTACTTATTACCCTAACTATTTTAATATAATTATTAGAACAATAAATCCCCTGCATTCTTTATAGACTTTTTGCTTTTATTTTATTCATTTTTTCTTTTTCTCTTTCATTTACTATTCTTTTATTTTATTTATCTTTTTTTCTTTGTCCTATATACTTGGCAGCAAAACGAGATTTACCAATAGTTTTCTTTTTTTTTATATCCTTTTCACGCATTTTAATATTATATATGTATATATATATATATATATAATTTTTTTTCTTTTTCTTTATGATACTCGTTTCTTTTTATTACGTTCCTCTCATACTTTTTCACACGCACATACATTCTTCCTATCTCTCTCTCTCTCTCTTTCTCTCTTTCTCTTTTTTGTTTAGTTTTCGCACATTTAGTTTATAGGCGAAATTGCACACAACAACTGTCATTAAAAATCGTATGAGTGTCTACTTCTACTCGTTTTGATCTGACATACCAAAAATTCTACTAATTACGTTTACATATTTGTGCCGAGGTAATTATGACAATGGACTAAGTCACACAATTGGAATAATTCATTTTATGATTTATTTTATATTACAATTATTTATATCGCAAAATAATTAATCATAGAATAAATGTTTCTTTTCAATTATTTGACTCGTACTATTGTCATTATTATCAACATAATTATATATATATATATATATATATATATATATATACACATATACGTTTAGGAAATTACGCATTGTTTTTTACGATACAAATCGCAAAAAAAGAAAATAAATCGTTCGTCTCTCGAGTGACTTTCGTTTACCCGTCGCACGACCATTCGCGGTTTGATTTTGAAAATCAATAGGAAGCGCAAATTATGTCAATTAAAGACGTTGTTGTCAGGCGTCGATGCGTCGCGATTTTATTATTAATTAGATAAAATAATCATTTATTTATTCGATATGCTCAAAAAAGAAAAAAAACAAAATTAAGGAAAAAAGATAGGATTATATTCCGCGTGTCTACACTGAAAGAAATCTCGATTCTGTAATATTATGCGGTGTAACTTTATTATTATTATTATTATTATTATTATTATTATTATTATTATTATTGTTATTATTATTATTGTTGTTATTGTTGTTTTCTTTGCTCGTTATAATTTTTTCATTTCTGTTCTATTTTATATCGTAAGCTGCTTTCGAGTGAGTAAGTAATTAATTAATTATTTACTTTGGTCACGGTTAACTAGGAAATTACTATTTTCTTTTACAACGAACCTTTTATCTTGTTTTTTCTGTATTTTTTTTTCTCTTTGCTTTTTTTCCTTCTTTTTTCTTCGTTTTAATCTTACAATATCGTAGATATTATAATTACTGCTTTTTCGCTAAAATTAAATACCACCTATAGTTAACTTGGTCTCTCGTGTCCGCTTGTTCTCTCTCTTTCTCTCTCTCTCTCTCTCTCTCTCTCTCTGATATTATCGCGACGATAAATACGGTTTAATTAAATCATTTAATTCAATATAAATAATACAATAATTATTTAACGTTAGTTATATCATGCGTAGGAATTATTTTCGTTAATTTCTCTAGTTACAGCAACGTAACGTATTCTTTTTTCTTTTTTTTTTCTCTCAGTGTAGAGGTGCCCATTAAATAATTAAATTAATCAGTTCTTGTAGATTTCATTTGAAAAATTCGATCACATTATTACATCATTTACATACATCATTACATACATTTGTCTTCCTTATATCAACCAATCAACGAACGGTACTCGATAATCGTACGTTTTACAAACGATTTACGTATCTTCATGTACATAACGATAATTTTTTGGCACCCATATAACAAATAAAATTAAAAATCAAATTAAAAAAAAAGACAAATACAAAAGAAAAATCAAATATTACATATTGATATACATCGGTCTCTTGTCTCTAAACTGTCCTCTCTCTTTCTCTCTCTCTCTCTCTCCCTTTTATTTCTTTTTTTTTACAACAAAACTACGTACGCCTTTACATGTAACATGGTAAGATTTATCGTTAAAACATCATCGGATGTGAATCCAAAATAGTTTTCTCATCAGTTTAATCTCTTTTCAACAACTGTCTTCTTTTATATATATTTCTCTCTCTCTCTCTTTCTCCTTCTTTCTCTCTATCTCTCTTTTTTTGCTTTCGCAGGATCTCAAAGAACAAAGTATACTTTATTCCTATTTTGTAAAGAAGAAAACGTTCGAGGCGTATTCTTCGAAAATTCCCTGAAATCTTTTGGCTGTTCTCTCTTCCTTCCCCCTTCCTCCTCCTCCTCCTCCTCTTATCCGTTACATACATACATACATACATACATACATACATACATGCATACATACATACATACATACATACATACATACATACATACATACATACATACATACATATCATCTACATATATATATATATATGTATATCTGACGTAACTTCTTCTTGTTCCATTTGTCTCGTACACTTTTTATTTCTTTAAACGAGATCAATTCGAAAACGACGTGCGAATAAGACAGCAACTTTGGAATCCTCTGGGGGACACAACTGACACGGAGATTCGAGTCTCCTTCTCGTGAAAGATGCTTCCTATGTTCCAGGAAGTTACAATGTTCAAATGCCAAACGATCGATCTCCAGCAGCCAAAGGACTCTGACCCTCCTTCAAGTCCATGGTGTGTATCGTGGTCGTGCCGAGTGTCAGAAGGCCGTGTCCAATGCCGCCATGCTCGTTGAAATATCCGGATCGGCCTGACATGCTTCCAGAAATTCGGACAGTGTAACTACACCGTCCTTATTTCCATCCATTTTCTAAAACATACATGGTTTTTTTTTTAATAATCCGTGAAATAATTTTCTTCTTCTTTTTTTTTTCATATCATATTTATTTATTAATTTTGTTTGTTTTTCTTCTTGATTATATTTTCCGCCCCCTGGACAAGTAAATAAAAAAAAAAGAAAGAAATCACGGCTTATAAAAAATGTTTTAATTTATCTTTTATTATTTATTTATTTATTTTTAAATAATATTTAATAAAATGTAATAACAAACTTAAAGTACAAATGAAATTTCTTTATTGAAACTGTCAAACCGTTAAGCGATCTAGTAGAGGGATATTACGAAAATTTATTTTCTAATTGAATATCCATTGACATTTCGTAAATCATTTAATTATCAAATGTTAATTAGTTCCGTCATTATCTATAGGAAGTGTGTTAGCGTTGGTATAGTTTGTTTATGAGAACCGCAACACGATCTAAAAGTCGGCTAGGATTCTTCGTTGTTTGGGGGTGGGGAACGACAGGAAGGTGAGCTCATTGGTGGATTTTGCACGACCACTAAATCGTTAGACGACAGGAACGAATCGTGAAATTATTACCGTGCCTTTAGTGATACACAAAGCTTCGGGCATGCTCGTATCGAACGACGAAGTACGTTTTGTGGTAGTGGTAATGGTGGTGGTGGTGGTGTTGGTGGTAAACGATGTAAATTCGTGTTCCGGTAGGCGTGGTTAATTGAAATCTCGTTTTACTACGAGTTACTGGTTTCGTCATCGAACCTTTCCAAATATCATTATAGTTTATAACGTTTACCATTCTATTCAATTTTTCCTGTTAACATTTTGTTAGTTTTTTTTTCTTTACACTTTCACACGTATTTCATAAATATTCTCTTTGAAGTAAAATCAAAATATATGATACTTTGTTAAATTATTTCAATTAATTTTGTTGTTGTTGCAAATAATCTGATTTTAAAGAAATACTTTGGAATGTATATATATTAGATTAGACGGAGATAAACTCATGTAAAAATATTAAATGAAATATTTATCCTTTAGTAATACATTGCTGTGTCGTTACAGATTAGCAAATCTTTAACTATAGGTTCTAAGGGAACCGTTTTAAGATGGACACACAAGGTCATTGTGAATGATTAGTCGTGGATCGTCGAGCTTAAATCTATTTAGTAATATATCTCATCATTTGAGGGTGATAACTCGTTTATAAGCCCGTCAAAATGGCATTTTACTTCTACCTGGCCCAGTTTTCCTAACATAGAGACTAACTATATTTATCATAGTAAAAGGTACAGAGTTATTCATTGGTATTTATCGCGTAAACAATCTCTTGGCTAATGCACCATTAAATAACTCATTAATAAATTTATTCGATATGTTAATTAAAAAGGCAGAAAATAATTGTTCGTTTTAAATACATTTACATATATAAAATGATATTGAAATGAATTTTGATTGAAGATGTCAAGTATTTGAAGTAAATGTTTGTAGTATTTGAACGAGAAGAATCAGAATTTCAAATTTTGATTAATGAAATTTTTCAAAAAACAGTACAGGATATTTACAAATTAAAAAACGCGATCATTTGATGATTGGTCATGGTACGTTTAGTATTAAAGTAAGTTCACTTTCACGAAAATCGAATGCTCACATTCGTAAGAATGTTTAAACACGTAAGTGGTGATCGTATCGACGAAGTTTCTCAAATTGAAATTCACGACGACAAATCTTGGGACGAACTTGAGAACGATTCGAAATATGCACTTTATCTAGGACAAACCCAATCTACGAACGTTTCGCACTTTGCGGTTCGGTTAGACCACGCTAATTTGCTTTCGCACTCAACGTTAACCGCGAATGATTCGAGTTCACAGTTTGCATAATTAGACGTCTTCGGTCTGTCGTCGAACGTAATTTCGTGGAATCGATTAACAATCGAAAACTCATTTTCGATCGATTAAACAAAATAATCAATTTTGTTAAAGTTGTATGTAGATTGGAAGACACGTGATTCAGTTTCACGCTTATTCTTTCTTTTTTCTTTTTTCTTTTATTATCGTTCTTCATTCTACTTTTTCTTTCTTTTTCCATTGGTTGCACTTTTCGCCATGTTGCACTGGTCTCCTCCATGTTGCTAACAGCCTCGTGAAGTCTCGGCTCTTTGACGTGTTATACATCTCCGAGGTGGGGTAAAGAGGTTCACTCTCAAGAACGTTCATGTTACGCGCATCATGAAACGGTGGTGGTTGGAAGCTTTTGCTAAAAGCTCGTTTAAAGCGTGGAAAAGTATTTTCGTCTTACGTCAAATATACTCCCTCTCTAAGGTACAACCTAAGAAACTAGTTTTATTCTTCGTGCAATTAATTTATTGCAACCTTCAACTTTAGTTCTTGTTATTTGATAGAAAATGTTAAACATATACCGATGTAAAGGATTCGTTCAACTTTTAGCGTCGATTGTGTCCAAACATTTTTCTTTTATACTTTTTTTTTATTATTATTCTTTGTTTTCTTTCCTTTTCTATTCTTCTTTCGAAAAAGAATATTACACAGCAACAGCACATTTCGAAAGCATTTGTATATTCTACTCGAAACTAAACTTTTACACTTCTTCTTGAATAATCGTAAAGAAAGAAAATATATATTTAAGAAAAAGTTAATATAATTTGTTGTATTTTTGGTATAACAACGATATCGGATTTTCAATAATATTCATGCATTTTAATGGCAACGTCGATAAGAAAAGTTTTCGTAACTTCAACTCTTCATTATCGAATAATCGTCGAATCAAATTATTGAACTATTTTATTTACTTGCTTTTTCCCTCCCTCCTCCTTCGCCGTTATCTTTTGTACTTTCATCTTAGATTCTTAAGATTCTTCTCGGTTTATTACATTTTATTTTATTATCCTGATAGTTGAGAAACGACAAAGTACGTAATATATTATTCCTTTTACATAGTAAAATTATTCTTGAATTATGCAGTAGTTTCTCGATCAAAAGAAAAAGGGTATGCTACGAAAATCTTGTGTTTTCTTTGATCGAGAAACGAATTCGTCGTATCATTTCCAAAATGTTCACCTACTATATTAATTATTATTGAATTATTCTAACAAACACAGGGGAGTTTAATTATGATCAAAGTTTAATTCAAAACGAAAGTTAACGAAACTCGTAATTCATCGTTTACTTTTTCACATATTATAAATAAAATGAAACCAAAGAAAAAAGAAAGTATAGAATAGATGCGACAATAATTCATTCATAGTTCAATCGGAAACTTACACGGGCGAGAAAATTGCATTTCGTTTGAAACGAGGTCTCGTTTTGTGTGTATGCGTTCTTTTATGAAAAAAGAAAGAAAAGGAAAGAAAAGAAAAAAGCACAAAAAGGACAACGAGACAATGAGAAGAAGAGCTTTGGGTTCAAGCTTGTTGTGTTTAGGTTGGTAGGAAGAAGATATAAGCGAAAATACCACAGACATTGTCATACACCGCTAACAATGTGACAAGCTGATACAAACAAATCTTCGTTTCTTGTATCATCCAACCTCGTGAGGGTATTTCCTCCGTTCTCCCCCTCCCCCCTATTCCTTTTCTATTATTACTCTTTGTATTTCTTGTTGGTTTTTTTTCTTTCTCTCTCTCTCTCTCTGTCAATTCTCCCTAACCCTCAACCTATACTCCTTTAGACACTAGTTTTCTATCGTTGAAACGAACGAATGAAGTTGTTGGGGTGTGTTCCACTACGCCGATTGTTTCCGCGCACTGTCATTTCGTATATGCCAAACGATGAAGTATTATTGATCGTCCAATCTTCGAGTTTTTTCATCGAGAGGAGACCGGATTCGTACAAAATCAAGAAGAAACTTTCTCTTTCGATCATTTTCTATAGAAATTGATCGATGATTTTATCACATCACTCAATAAATTTTCGGTTCAACTAATCCAATAATGTCATGTAATATTCGCTATCGATAGTTTCATCTTCCTCAAGATAGTTGATGAACAAAATACGGATGCCATAATCTCGCTAGCTGATTTTTGAGTTTTGGACGACTATCATCGGCTGCTGTCTACTTGGTTGACGATCTTTTCCATCCAGGTGTGTAATAATGGATCCATGTTTCATCCATTATCACATACTGCTCCAAGAAATCCTTTTTATCTCGCTTAAACAGCTCCAAATAGCAGCTCTGAATCGTTGACGCGTTGTTGTTTTCGATCTGGCGTGTGCAAACGCAACACGCACTTCAAAAGCTACTTACGTGTGCTCAAATTGTCGTGTAAAATTGTAAACACCCTACCTTCTGATATCTTTAAGGTGTCAGCTATCTCGTGCAATTTTATTTTACGATCTTTCAAAACTATTTGGTGGACTTTTTTTTTTAATATCTATCGTGTACAAATCAAATTCAATTGTTTATATCGTCAAAGAAAATTAAACACAAATGAATCATCATTTATATTTTAAATAGAATTTTTACACGTGTTGAATAGAAATGTTCATTTGAAATATTATTTTCATTTAAAAAAAAAGAAAAAAGCCTTAGTTATTTGTTTTTTTATTGTTAATCGGATATAAGAAAACGTCAAAATGGCTAAATGAGAGCAACCCTAACACCTCGAAACTGTTCTAACAGAGAGAAGGCATTCCGCGTAACTAAGGTAACTCAATTTACTCGGTAATTCATTTAAAGCGCAGTGTCTATACCAGACAGCTGTTACTACTGCCGTCTGACTAGAAAGGACTGTTACTACTACAGATATACTTGCGGAATGTCTTTTAAATGGCGTTTCAAATCATTCATTTTCATCAAGAATTGATGTCGTTAAAGGTTCTATAACCTTTCGAACAAATTTATTTAGAAAATAATTTCTACATTTGGTTACTCTTCCAAATAATCTTTATTATTCTCGATGAAATTCGTTTGAAAATATTTTCTATGGATTTAATCTATTATAATAAATAATATTTAATATTTATATATAAATATTTTATATGGATTTAATTCTATGGATTTTTCATCTTATATTCTATAGGGATATATTTAATATTTTCAAGCGAATAATTGTATATATATGGTGTTCCATTTAAACCGATCCATTTAAGTATTTTCGAAATTATTGATAGTAGAAAAAAATGTATTAGACAAAAGTTCAATGGTTCAACGGGTATACGTTATCTGATATTACTAGTTTTTATGTAGATGAACGCGTAAAAGTTACACGAAGGTCAACTTCGATTTTTTTAAATGAAATTATAGATTTTTAATGCATGCCATATAAGTTTTGCATATAACATTTTTCTATATTATAACAAATAAACGGAAATATTTAAGTGTTAACAATTACTGGACGACCCTGTATAACAAAAGGGCTAATATCAAGATAACGAGTTCATTACTTATACCTAATATAACCATTATACAATCGTAAAATTTATTTTTAACGAGTTGCTTTTTTCTTCTTTCTTTTTTTCCTCTCTTTTTTTTTCCTTTATCTCATTTGTCTCACCTGAAACATTCGGTCGACCTTTTCTCTCACGCCCTCGTGGTCCAACGTCGGGTCAGCAAATTTTCCCATGAGCTCGTAGACTGCAGTTACTATGTCCGTCATTTCTTCTCTCGTAATACAGCCATCCCCGTTGATGTCGTAAAGGGAAAACGTCCACCGTAATTTTTCGTCTATCGAGCCACGTGATAGTATGCTCAGACCGATGACAAAGTCCTGCGATTATAAAAACAAAATTGACCTTCTTTTTTTTTCATAGGAGGGAGGGAGAAGGGAAAAGAAAAACCAAAATGGTATATGTTCATACGGTCGTGAACTGTTTCTCGCTTATTAATTATTGTTAGGGTGAACCAAAAGTTGAGACATTTCAAAAGAGATTCTTGATTGTTGTAAACTGAGTAAATATAATTAATCCTTTTCGTGAAAATAACCCTAATCCTTTGGCATTTTTATAGCTCATCCGCGATAAATTGGTCATCACGGTCAAGAATTGCAATTAATTCGGTGCAATTAATTCCTCAGCTTTTTTCGAATTTTGACGGAACAGAAAGGAAATATATTTCGAGTTATTTTCTTTCTCTTTTTATTTGTCTGTCTGTCTGTTCGAGGCATGGTAATCGAACGAAGCAAAGTGGTACTACTAATTGGGTAAAAAAAGGACCAAGTAAAAGGTGAAGATCAATGCTAGTGAAACGAGATCGCTTTTCTACGAATAAAATTAAAATGATATATATGTGAAAGTATCGATATAGTTATCTAGGACGATGGGAAAATGGTATTTCATGATTGAGTCGCTAACAAATATTCATTAGTGAGCATCCTATTTCAAACTTTATGACTGGCAATTAGAGTTCCTCAGATAATGAAATATAATAGAATATATAATATACTTATATATATATATATATATATAGATCAGATTACATCGTTCCTTTCATAATAACTAACGTGAAATTTATAACTAGTCGTTGGGAAATAAAAGGACTTACTTACTTGATAACGATACTGTATTTAATTATTATTAAGGAAAGTGTACTTTGAAGTCTTCGTTAATTCAATGACATGAATCATTTTGATATAAAAAGAATATATATATATATAATTATAATTATACAGGGTGTCCCACATAAACTCTAGTCACGATTTTTCAAGTACTTGCGATAACTTGACAAAAAAATATTTTAAACAAAAGTTGATCTATTTTTGATTAACTATACATTGCAATAAAAAATTTTTTTGAATGTTTTTTAAGGCTACCTTTATTTTTTTAAATAGCATTTAGTATTTTTGACTTAATAGTATTATAGCCCATATAAATACGAATTCAACGATATAGTATACTATGACCTTTGGATGACCTTGAAAGCAACAAAATAAAAATTTCAACAAAAAATTATTTTACTTGTCGCCGGCGAACAAAGGGCACAAGTGCTTTTAAAAACAAAGAACTTACTTATGTGTGTAATTTATTGTTACTTAAACAAAACAAAAACAGTTCGCTTTATACAGGTGCCTCTCTGGGTACTTTGCAGCATACAGATTTACTGCTTCACGTGCATTCCTTTTAAATTCGCCAAATATTAGCAACATATCAACCTTTCCACTGTTAGTCTACATTTTCTACAAGTTAACATTAAACTGCGATTTGCTTCCGTGAATATACTTTTAATATTTTTTTATACTTATAGCAAGCGGATTTTAATGATTTTTATATTAAATTAAAGTACACTCTTTTTTCTACGCGTAGAATACTTTGTCGAGTTATAAATCGATCTGGAAAGGTTCAAAAATGTCAGAGAAAAGTTGGCGGGTTAGTCAATGTGAACAATGCCTGGCGGGTCAGAGTTATATGGGACACCCTGTGTATATATATATATATATATTATATTATATTATATTATATATTATATATTATTCATATATATATGTTACCGTCAAAGTCGGAAATCCACCATTGCTAGCAATTCCTAGGCATTGTCGACAATGTAAAGCGCCTTTAGACAAAGTCGGAAATATGACTTCTTACAGACTTTTCCTAAGCATTAAACATAATACTTTGAATAGAATGCAGGTATAAAACATTTTGTTCTAAACCCGCTTATTTTCCAATACGATAGTGAACAAAAGATACAAATTTTCCGTGGACATCTCTACGAATATCTGTCTAAACATAATATAATCTTCTTCTACGATAAGTAACAGTGGACCCTATATAATAACACACCAACATTAACTAAGATTCAGTTTATAGAGGTACGTATAGTATAGCAACATGCACAATCTCAACAACCTTCACCATGCTCGCTTTTGTGTGTGTGTATGAGAGCGGGGTATGGGTGGTTTGTGGGAGGGGGGGTGCGTATGCTGTGTGTCCTGTGCCTGATAATGTATTCTTTTCAACGTTACTTAGATAGTAATTTGATATTCTATAGGATGCCAAAGTATTATGTTCAATGCTTAGGAAAAGCTGTAAGAATTTTTCTGTTTCCGACTTTGTCGAAAGGCGCTTTGCATTGTTGACAATGTCTAGGAACTGCTAGCAATGGTGGATTTCCGGCTTTGATGGTAACATATATATATATAATTACAATATATATTGTAGTATATTATTAAAGAAATTACAGAAATATGACTATATAAAAATAACGTTTTTATTATTAATCTAAATGGAAGTTTTAGTTGGAAGTAATATCTAACGGAAGGGTTCTGTAATTACAACGTTCCTTTCTTTCTCTTTCCTTTGAGTACCGAAGAAAACGCGATGGTACGTATTTCTCGGGATAAAGTTACCGAAGTTACCCAACGGTAATCGAATCGAGGAAAATGGTAAGACTATGCTACTAAAGTGGAGAGGATTATTAACGTAAAATGCGAATAAACCACACGCGAACGAAAAGAGGGCTAGCTACGAGGGTGAATACTTTTCACCGTTTTGCCGTAACAATTAATATGGAAATGCTAATGAGTGGGTTACTTTCTTTTCACCCTTTGACTGCTATGGATGCATAAATGCGTTTGGTAAAAGTTGTCATCGCATATACGTGTTCGTCAATATTAATGTAAAATAATGTAATGTTGATTTGCGCATTGATTATATTTTTGAGTCTTGTCACATGAATATTATATTCAGAAACAAAAACTTTAATTATTAAATATAATTTATTATTAGAATCTGGTAATAATAAACTATTACGTCATTACAAAACATTTTAGCTAAAAGTATTCTACACTTAAAGGGTTAAAATAAGAAAAAGAAATGGAAAGACAGATGAATTGCTTCAAGTTTTCTTAATAGTAGTTTCCATTGTAAAATTTATTCAAATTTGGCTCGATCACGTTACTGTTTCGTCATTCGCATAAGGTTTTACGTTTAACAATACGTTAGAGTTTCCGGCACGCATGCACAAAACGTTTCGTCGAAAAAAGAAAACTTGGCAAAGTATTTGCGGTTACGAGTCGTTGCATTTTACGTAACGCTTTTTTCGAGTCGGATCAAATCGCGCATACGTTGAAACCGTTAAACGTACAAAATGGCCTTTCGAAATGGAAAAAAAAACAAATGGTTGTTGGGTATAAAGCGCGATACGCGTAAAATGCGTTGTTGACTTCGTAACGCGGTGAATTGAATTTTATTTTGTTTTTATTTTTTATTATTTTTTCCGTGATTTGCAAAAGAATTGCGGTGAAATCATCGTATGTGACTTTTTATGAAATATTTCAATTAAATATCAATACTGGATGGAACATTTGAATAAATATTAAAGTCAAATGAATTCAAAGTCAAAGTAGTCAATATATTTTTTTGTAGCCCGCCCAGGTAGCCAATTTATTTGCATTGTTTAACGATATTTATTTACCTCTTATCTGTAAATTTTAAACCCCTTAAATGATCTCGTTGTAATGTTGTACTAGAAATGACTACTTACGAAGCTTAAATTTTGAAATACGTTTGTAAAAAAAGAATAAATATAAAGAAGAATAAAGGAAGAATAGAACAAAGGTAGCAGAGAACGAGGTAAATCGTTGAATGTTGTGTAAATTTCGATGGAACAGGTAAAGCTGGGTATAGATCGTACCTGTCGACACTAAATCTTACTTTACTTCCGACAACCAAACTTTCCAAAGTCCTTTTGTCTCAGTACTTATCTATTTCTACCAAAACGCGTTAACTTTGATATCTTATCCCTATACTTATCTTTGTTAAATGTCATAATACATCTTTATTACAGTTTTCATTTAACTATATCTATTATTATCAGAAACGTATATTCTATAGTTTGATAATCATTCGCTAGTTTCAAAGATAAATCAGAAAACCACTAACTTAAAATTACGATTTTTGGGGAAACGACGAGAATAGTAATAGTAGTAGTAGTAGTAGTAGTAGTAGCGAAATAATACTAATAAAATAAAGTGATCATAAATAATCTTCTCGGGAACGATTTCGCGATTAAAAACATCTGTTAGTACCAGAATCCGTTATGATATCTCGAACGATCATTTTCATTCGTCATATTACGAGCTCGGCCTCATTATCGGATACAGTTTGCTACGCAAATGATGTAGGATAATCCAGAATATGGTGTGTCTTGTCGTACTCCATCGTCCTTGTTATTTCGAGCTCGGTAATGTAAACGTAACGCGAGAGGTACAGAATGGGGATGAAAGAGAGAAAAAGA
Source organism: Polistes fuscatus (assembly GCF_010416935.1). Taxonomy (NCBI): domain Eukaryota; kingdom Metazoa; phylum Arthropoda; class Insecta; order Hymenoptera; family Vespidae; genus Polistes; species Polistes fuscatus. The sequence goes on along the minus strand of NW_025113140.1, from coordinate 13,070,150 downwards.
GAGAGAAAGAAAGAGACAGAGAGAGAGAGAGGAAGAGAGAGCAATATCATACGCTTGGATAGATATAACGAGTTTGTTATTTCCCCCTATCTCCCTCTCCTCTACCCCGCCTTTCCTCTAAGTTTACAATACCTACTTGGAAAAAGCTTTCATTTACGTAATGTTCACGCGTTATTCTTTACTCCCTCTTTCCCCTATTTATTTTTTCTTTTTTTTTCTATTATTATTTTTTGTGTTTATTTTTTTTTACGGGATAAACTCATTAATAAAGAATTGATAAATAAATTTGAATAAATGTTCCAATCATTGGAGCTATCGTTGATATGAAACGAGTAGTTATATGGATTCCTAGCGATTTTCGAATTGAAAGGTAACTCTTGCGTATTGTCAGGAATTAGGTATACGTCGCTGTGTATAGCTTTGCTATCAGTGTAATCAAATGATATATAACGGTCCCGAAGTAGGAATTCCCAGTCCGCAAATACGCCGATCAGCGTTTACACGGGCCTTAACGGTAAACAATTGCTATAGGTCAGAACAAATAGCGATTGTTTATTTAGGTCGCTGTGATTATGTCGTCGAGAAGAGAAAGAGAAAACGTGACTTAATGGAAATAGAAAAATAATTAGGTGTACAATTTTGTTTTCGTTGTTTTTCATATAAATTGATTTAAACGATGAGTAAGTGGTCGCGAAATGAATAGATTATAGATTATGTCGTGCAATCAATTTGGGAACATCTGTCAACGCAATTCCGATAGAAACAATTAATGCATCATAAAGTTATTTTCGATGTTTCGAAAATGTCGAAATGTCGAAATATTTCATGATTCTATTATCATCGTTCATCATTCTATAAGTTTCAACTATCAAATATTGATGATGAGACCATTATTAGTGAAAGAATGTGTCGTAGTGGTTTCGATGTTTCAAGAAACGTTTGTGTACTGTTTTCGGTACAGTATTAATTGTAATAATATATATATATATATATATATATACGACTTATTTCATTTTATTAAAAGTGACGGGCAATTTGTACACATTTTATATATTATATTCAAATCAATTAATTAATTAAATTTACTATTAAATCCAATTTCTAATTTAATTTAAATTAAATTATCCAATATTAATAAAAAAATGTAATCCATAAATTTCTCATATAAACTATATTTTAACTTGAATTTAATTAAAATTTTAAAGATAAAATTTTACTTAATAAAATTTTTGAAACTGCAATACATAAATAAATTCTTATAAGTTTTTCTTATCGTGAATCATCAATTAACTTACAGATTCCTCTAATTTTATAAAATACCGCCAAATCTTATAAATTTAATTATTTGACATTTAATATTTTATTTAAATATTTAAATTTTAATTATTTATTATAATAGAGTATCTAATTCTAGTTTATTATATAAATTAACATATATATATATGTTTGCATGTTACGCGCTAACATTATAGGTAGTAAGTAATATAAATAATCAAAAGTTAATTATAATTAAATAAACAGCAAATTAAAACAAACATATTATAACAAAAATTAAATATAATAATAATAATAATAAGAAGAAGAGGAATTATAATATTTTGTAACTTGCAAGAATTGAATATTCGTTGATAGAAAGATAGATAAGAAGATAATTCACGAAACGGAAAATTTCCATGCAAATTATTTACCAATTTGAAATTAATCCTGTTTGTCCCCAGTTTACGTATAGTTGATCTATAATACTTGACATAGATAATAATGCTATCCAATTAAAAATGATTGTTAGTACGAATGATTGTCTTCAAAGTTTTCGATATAATTTATTAATCAAAAAGGAATGATCTCACTTCAGATGAAGTCGATGGAAATTATGAAGATTATTAGTTGACTATAATCCAAAGAAAATGAATGATAATTCGTAGTAGGAAGAGGTACAATTCGAACTTAAAGCTTAATACATGAAAATGCTTTCTAACCTCTTGGCCCAGATCCACATGTGAACTTCGCGGTATGCAAATGACTTTGATGCTGTTATTCCCCCTTCCCCCTACTACCACTCACCCCATCACTTTTCTACTTACTATTACTCTTTGTCTGTCTGTCTGTCTGACCCCGCCTGTCTTTCTCTTTCTCTTTCTCTTTCACCGTATATACTTCTACTTTGTTTGTCTCCATAATTTAAGGTCGACATTCAGCTAAAGGGTCTAAGTTTTACCTACGGAATACTAAGTAACTTTAATGTTTTATACCAAAAAAAAACGTACGATTCAGTTGTGTGTTTTCCAAATGTGAAATTGTAAAGTAAGTTTAGTTTTACTTTTACTTTTATGTTTACTTCAAAATTACATTTCAATCGATCGTCGATCTATAATTTAATATAATAATATATAATATATTATTTTTATTTATTAAAACGCATATAAAATGTACCTTACTCGTTTGTAAATAAAAGAAAATATTTAGTTCACTCTCCAATTGGCTGAAATCTCATTCTATATTACGATATATTTGTTGAGGTACCGGTGCCTTGCTAGGTACTACGTTATTTATTTATCGTAAATAATGCCGTTGTAATGTGATATCGAGTGTTGTTGCGTTGTCGTTCGTTGTTGAGTCGTGATGTGTCGAACGATACTCCGACGATGCGCTGCTTGATGACTTCGTTGATTGTGGATTTATAATGTGTTGCTGTGATGCTTCTCGTGATCTTTCTCGTTGTTCTGCTGTGTCGTCCGGGGCCGATGCGTTCTTCTTCGTGATGTTCTCGTTGAATGTGCTTTCTTGAAGTGTTCTTTCGGAATGGTTTTCGTGCTGTAGTTTCAAGGGTTTTTATAAGTAGAAGATGATCGTCATCCTTTCCCTAGATAGATTATCCAATAGAAGAGAGGTCCATAGTCCATAGATGCATACGACCAAAGGTTTTAGCTGTGGTAGAGGTGGAGAGAAGGCACGGGAAAAACTTATTCGGAATAAAGAAAATCGTTTTTCTTGGTAGGAACACGTGTGTTTACTCAGTTAGTAAACACCACTTCAAAGGTCTGGCGACCGAAGTCCGTCGCATCGATACCTCTCAGCTAACATAGGACTTTGACAAGTTTATGGCCTTCAAAAATGCGCTATAAGGTCTCTTCTACATCTTCGGATACGATGCTCGCGATTTAAAATAATATCGAAGACCTATGCCATATGGTTCATTACTACAGTTGCGTAATGCCGCAACAATATTAATTTTCTTTAAGCGGTCATTTGACCACTCACTATAAGAATAAGTATACGTGAAGTGTCGGTAGGTTTAGTGTTAAATCTTTGGAGAAACGTTGCATTTTTATCCAAGATCTATGTACGCGTATACGTAAGAATATACGAAACAACTCATGTAAAAGTTTGACCTCGACTGTGGAAAGGGAGAGAGAGAGGAAGGAGGATGGGGGAGGAAACTCCTATTTTTTTTCTCAGGGTCGTTATAAATTCCAAGCTATTTTATTATGTTTAATAAGAATGACCTTGCACTTTCTCAGAGGAATGCAACGAATAGGTAGAAAATAAACGAGTATTTAATTAAATAATTTTATCACAAAGAGAGGGAGAGAGAGAGAGAGAAAAAGAGAGCACAGCATACTTTCCTTTGATTCGTTCAATAAATTTTTCAATGTGAAAGAGAAAAAGAGGTAGAAAATAGGAAGGTAGTATAAAAAAAAAATTCGAAGCTATATTATATCCCTACATTCTCTGTCCCTTTATTTTTTTCTTTTTTTTTTCTTTTTTTATTTCCACGCCGACAGAAAAGGGTAAACAATAAAGCGGAGATAATTGGTTTTCCCGTCGTGGAAAGGTTAATATGAAGGATTCCTTTTCCAATTTCAGTTTCCTTTCCTAACGAAAATTGTTATTTATTCGCTAGGTAACGCGGATTAGGTGGGGGGGAGGAGGAGGTTGTCGCATGAATGGTGACAAGATTGCACGACTTCCGGAAAGTGAATATACGTTCTCGTATTACGACCTAAGAGATTTGCAAAAGTGAACTTGCTGTATCTGCAACTTTGTAGCTAGCTAGCTAGCTAGCTACTTTGGAGACTGAAAGGATGAAAGGGGCTGGGCTTGGGGGGAGGGGGTGGAATATCTCGAAAAGTGAAGACGGAAAGGGGGGTAATACGATTAAGGATAACGGTCACTGGAGTTCGTTTTTGGGAAAAGCACACTGAGTAGTTTGTAACAGGATAGATAAAGAAGTGAAAGATGATAATAGTCAAGAGAAGAATCTAAGAGTTTGAAGGATCGAAAAATACTGTTGACCAATAGGAAAAAGAGAAAAATCTTACTGGAGGTTCGACCTCAGACGACTAGCTATCAAAGTAATCTTTTTGCTATTTGGAGACTTTAAGGAGACCCGGGCTTATACGAGTAGAGTTTTATGGGGGTCGAAAAAAGAAAAATGGAACGGAAAATGGATAACGGGGTTTTTTTTTTCTAAATAAAATCTATAAATAAGAGTTTTTTTCTCTTGTTGCAAATAAAGAAAAGAGTTTTACTTTTATTAATGCCCGTATTTTGCGTTACACATGTACGATTTCATTTCATTTGTTTGATAGTACGTACGTTCGTGTAAAAAGAAAATAAAGAAAAACCTATATCGGATGAGAGAGATTTTCGTGGTATGTAACATTTGTAAAAAGTCTACTTTTAGTTTGTTAACGTCGATTTAATTAAATGAAACCGGATAGGAAAGGTTTAATATGGAAGAAAAGAATGAAATGAATAAAAAGAAAAGAAAAGAATGTTGGCAATGGTGAAAAATGTGGAAGACTAGGAAGACTAGACCCCAACTGATGAAACTTTTCGCAAAAGCTCCAGGGCAACTCCGCGGGTTAATTATACAAAGTACAATCACGATCTCTAGTTACGAGAGATAATTATGTTAGCTTCCACCATCATCTAAAACCCTCCACCACTAGCACCATACTATCTACCAACCATTACTACTATTCCCATAATTATTCGCCCGACAATTTTCCCATTGGACCTTTTTACTTTTCCCTTCTTTTTCTTCTTCTTCTTCTTTTTTCTTTTCATTTCGAACGCATTAACATTGTTAAACGATACCGTTCATTGGAAAACAAATCCTCTTTCCCGGTTTTATCGTTGACAACCAACACAAAAGCACACGTCCATCGTAACTATTTTTAACAAACCTTTCGTATCAAACTGTTTCCCCTCGTTATTTCCCAGGAGTATTCCCGTTCCTCGGATTTAGTTCAAACAGGTTGTCCGTTTTAGGCTAATTTATGTTACGTTTATATCAACATTCCGATTAAAACTAAAACACGTAATACAAACAACATTATACACGCGTATATACGTTGTGTGCATATGTGTATATATATACATACGTAATTATCCGCACGGGAAATATTTAATAGAGCTATTTTTCTTCGAGTGATTATTTCAAGATATAAGAGCATTAAATTCAGTTACATATGCCAGTAATCTCCAGTGAAACATTAGTTTTTACGGAGGAGAAAAAAAGAAGAAAAAGATAAGAAAAGAAAAGAAAAAGAAAGAGACAAAGATATAGGAGGAGAAGCTTTTCCTTTCCAATGCCACCCATTTTGAAATATGCGCTTAGGTGGACGATTTACGAACGAAAATAGAATTTCTCATGAGAATCATATTTGAATAATTGGACAAGAAATACTAAAGAGAGAGAGAGAAAGTACCTAAGCGATTCTTGTAGAGAATGAAAAATTGCATCGAACGCGATCTGTCATTCGTCGAATGTTCCTTTCACATTGCACTACTACTACTACTACTACTACCTGTCTTTTTCATATTTTAATACCGGACTATTCTGGATGCGCGAGAAGAGTGTGCCAAAAAGTGCACTTTCAGATGCAGCTGACGTCCTATATGTGCCACAATGACGGAACGAATAATCCGAAGGACGACGACCAGTAAGAAACTATGAAAAATGAGATGCGAGCTTACCTCGAAACTGAGTAGACCACTGTGATCTTGGTCCAGAGTGTTGAAGACATAATGCGCGTATTGGCTGGTGTTTGCTAAACAAAAAACAAACATTTATGTCAATCCTTTCTTTTTTATTTATATAATACATTATAATATATAATATATTATACATTTATATACAATATAATACATTATAATATTTATATAATACATTATTTATATAAATAATAATAATATTATAATAATGAACAGTAATCGATTATCTTGAAATAATATATTATTAATTTTGTCGTAAGAATTTATTGTATCTATAACTATGCACGAATCTTCGTAATCGATATCAATTAGGGATAGAAATTTTGTTCTATCGATTTTCTACAAAAATAGCAAAATACTTTGACTTTGGCGATGACTTTGATGGCTTCTTTGAGGAAATGTCTGAAAGCTGGCCTTAATAAGAACTCCAATTCCCTGAGTTAAGTAACGAGCTGGCCCTTTCCTTTAGATTATCTCGAAAGATCGGAAAGAAAAAGTTGAAGAAAGGGGATAGCTAATGAACTGATTATTTATCTGACTGTACAAGTTCATAGTTCTTCGATAAAAGATAACAAGAAAATCGATTCAATACGATCTTAACAATCTACATAATTTATTTATATATAAATGAAATATATATATAATCATTTATGCATCAAATTCATAATATTAATTTTCTTTATTTTTCCTTTAAAGAAAATGTATTTCGAACGATCTTTCATGGTATGAAATATCATGTAAAAACAATTGGCACGCATAGTTACGCATTAATCGATCGAATATTAATTAATAACAAATGATGCACATATTAAATTATCTTTAGGATAACCACGTTGATTAATTTTCAATTAATTACGTTGACAATATCGTCACCTTGAGTAATTTGTTCCGTACCAAACGAACGATTTGTTTTCCTTTTATCGCGTTAAACCGAATTGTTTGATCTTGATCTGAACTTATTTTCTCATTTTCCCTGCTTCTTTTTTATTTTTTTTTTCTTAATACTTTTCCCCTTTTATTTTCTTTCTTAAGAGATTGAACAAAAGTCACAAAGTGGATTAACCTGACAAAGTTAATAATTCTTTTAAGAATCGCGTATCAACTCATGCGGAATATTACAGTTGTCGTTTGGTGTCTGAACAGAAAATTACTTTCCATCTTTATGATCCCAGGAGGAAATAACGGAGTCCCTGAAAAAACAAGTTAAGGGGTTGGCCGACGTGGCTAGAATAGAAGTGTCGAGAGGTGAACTTTGGCTATTCTAGAATTTCTCATTTTCTTTACAGGAAATAAGGAAGGAAAAAAGGATAAACGGAAGAACCACCACAACAAGAGTACGGTCTGATCATATCGATTTTCTTTACCTATTTAAGATCGATACGTACATACATATAAATACATATTTACAATTAAATAGACGTAAGCTTAATAATTAATAAATTAAATAAATTATTTCATGATAATGTTTTTCATCGAACGAATAATATTGAATTCACGAAGAAAATTTCCCACAAAAGCTATTATCGAATTGAAAAGGGGCAAAGATATTTCTTTTTTTTGTACATCGAATTTATTAATTAATTTTATCTATATTAGAAAAAAAAAACAAACAAACCAACAAAGGGACGCACAAGTACGACGAATAAAACGAAAAGTTATGTCGAGTGTTAGGATAATTGAACGATAAATAAATTCGCAATTTAATTTTTAACTTTCCAAACGTTATTCAATTTACGAATGAAATATATATGTATAGAAAAAAAAAAAAAGAACAAAAGGAAAAATAAAGTAAATGCCGCTAATATTTCAAATGGTTCTCGCAAGAAAAGTATTATTAAACCGCTAGAGATGGATAGATAAATTAACAAATAAATAAATAAATAAATAAAGAAACAAACAAACACAGACAAAGAGAGAGAGTTTAAAAGAGAAGAATATGTTCTTGCTCGGAAATATCGCAAACCTTCTTCCAACGAGTTACAAGAGGAAGAAATTAAGTTCCGCAAAGGAAAATGTAGAAATAGGGAGAGGAGGAGAGGAGGAGAGGGGGCTGTGGAGAAAGTCGAGTTCGTAATATTGCTTGGGTGGGGGGGGTCGATACGTTGCGTTTAATTTATTCCACAGAATATGGTTCAAAGGAAGCAAAGAGACACCAACTACAACCGAGCTAACGTACTAAAAGAAAATTTATGCAAGGTCGCGTAAAAGTTCGCCATTTCCTCCTCACCCCACCCCACTTCACCTCAACCCTTCCGGCGATATCTTTCTTTATCGAATGGTGGTGGGGTAGGGATAGGGAAGGAGAAGGAGGGTGCGAGAAACATTACGGATCAAATAATTCTCAGTAACAGTCCGGGATTTCACGTTGGAAAAATACCGATTTAACGCTCTTAGGTAGATTCCCCCCCCCTCCCGTTCCATCCTCCACGCCTGACGAGTTTTCGATTAAGAGAGAGAGAGAGAGAGAGAGAGAGAGAGAGAGAGAGAGACGATGACGTATGTGACATGGTTTTTATTCTACTTTTCATCCCCCCTTCTCATTTTTGACAAATTTATCGTTCTTATCCAGTTTATACCTGGAGAATAATTTGTAAGAGGAAAATACGATAGGAAAAATCAAGGAGGAAGAAGAACTCTTATAAAAAAAAAAAGTTCGATAACGCATTAGTCGAGAATTTAGACTCGACGATAGATTTATCTTCTTTTCTCATTCTTCTTTCTTTAGCTTTCAACAAAATCATTCATTTTTTTGACACATTTGTGCCTTAGCAAAACGCGTTTTACCTGTTTGAAGGGATATATAGATTTTTTGGTTGAATAAATGAAAACCATTGTGGAGATGATATTACCGTTACCTATTTTCATGATTTACTATGAAACTTAACGGGAGAACATAATTCATCTATTCGATTGTAATCTTTTCGGTAATGTCCTCTTATTTTCCATTTCTATGCTTTTCTATACGTGTACGTTTGTGACGCGCGTGTGTGTGTATGTGTGTGTGTGTATGCACACGCGTGTATCTCAAGCCAGTTTTCTCGAGTATATAATAAATTTTCTTTCGCGTATTATCAAACATTCTCTTCCCTTTTTCTTTCTCTCCTTTTTCCTTTTCTCAATCGTTTTCGGGATGGTTACAGAGAGATAAGTAGCAAAGAAATGTTCTTTTTTCTTACGCGGATTTTACCCTCCGTAAAAGAGGGTTGTGCTTTTTTCTTTCCTTTTTTTCTTTCTTTTCTCTTTATGGTCTACCGAATTTTTCGGCAAGATTTTTCGTGTAATGATACTACGGTAACCGTGCGTAGAAAAAGAACACGGTTAATAAAAGCTGGGAACAAACGGGTCTGTTACTTCCGTTTCCGCTTTTGCTTCTGTTTCTGCTTTTACTTTTGCTGCTTTTGCTTTTACCGCTTCTGCTGCTGTTAGTGACGTTTAACATAAGCGTAACGAAACTTACTCTTTTCTACTCGTCTTGTCAAAAATTATTTCTATCTCTGAAGAAAAAGAGAGAGAGAGAGAGAGATTTAAATATGAAAGAAAAAGGATAATTAAGCAGTGTTACGCGAAGACAATGGAAGAAGTAACATTTCTCTTTCAATTAACTTTGAAATTTATTTTTTAATCAAAACGTGCTGGCAAAATGTGGATTTTGTCTTTAAAAATTCCTACCTCTGATTCGATTCGTGCAATTCTTTTCTTGTCTTTTTTTTTTATTTATTGGTAACAGTTTATTTTTAATTGGTTGCATCAACAATGATGTCATTACTGATATAATTTATATGATATAAATTATCATATAAATCAAATAATATATGATATTATTATATTATTATATATTATATATTATTATATTATTATTATTATTATTATTATTATTATTATTATTATTATTATTATTATTATTATTATTATTATTATTTATTATTATTATTATTATTATTATTATTATTATTATTATTATTATTATTATTATTATTATTATTATTATTATTATTATTATTATTATTATTATTATTATTTTTATATAAGACAATTAAACAATATATTATTTTTATCCGTTTTACAAAATAATTCAATAAATGTTCTCCACGTTTGATTATTCAATTCCTTCTACCTTTATTTTTTGCACATTCCATCGAAGAATTTCGTAGAACATGTAGGGTATAATTTTTCTCGTAAATTACAAATCACCAAAGTGACATGCGTTTAATTACCATCCTTACGATGAGTGTGAGAAAAAGAGAGAGAGAGAGAGGGGGAGAAAACCGATAAATGAATTTAATTTATATGGCAGAGTTGACGATTACCAATACACGTATGTATCTACGCGGTGTACTATAAATATTCGTTAATCAGGAGAAAATTTGGAACGTAACTCTCCTATTCTCGTTTGTTACGAATTTTCCACACATTTTCGTGCTACCCCTCCTCCTTCCTTCCCTGCCACTCCGTTTCCCCCCATATTATAGTATATTTCGTACGATAGCTAAACGCAATGGCACCACCGTGTCGCTAAGCTACGCCGCAATGTAATTTTAGCAATGTGCTCTACGACATTCCATTATTTTCCCTTTTCCTATGTGCTTTTCGTTTAAAAACGAACGAAGAGAAGAACGTTTTTAACGCTGTTTTTACGAATTTTTTCTTTCACCTATGCTATATACTTTTTCCTTTTCTATCCATCTATTCGAAATAAAAGAACAAAAATTGGAAAAAAAAGTAAGAAAGAAAAGAAGAAAAACAGAGCGTCAAAGTTACGATTACCTTCGCGGAATTTTGTTGCATCTTTTGAATTTCTATCGTTGAACTCAACGACGACATTATTTTATTTTATTGTTGCTTGCGAATGAAAGAAAATATATTTCTCGGTTATATCATCGTTGAGGGGTTTCGATATATTATTCGAACTTTCGTAGAAAATTGTTTTGTATGAAAATATTAAATACAAGAATATTAAACAAATAATTCATCTAAATCTTACAAAGGGAAGAAGAAGAAGAAGAAGAGAAAACCGTCATCGTTGTCGTCATGTTTAGATTTTTACCGTCGAACATTAAAAAAGCAAGTACACGAGGTGAATAATAATCGTTAAAAAAATTCGAATGCACGCAGTTACGAATAAATAATTTATTTTAAAGATCGGTTTATATATGTATGTAGATCAGTTCAAGTTATTATTATTCGAGAGAAGAAAGATAAAAAGGGGGAGATAAATTTGATTTAAAACGAGATAAATTGTTCTTTGTCTCGAAGTAGAGAAAGGTTGCGACTTAAAAACACATTTCTGTTGCCTTAACCGATCGAAGGAACGAATAAACAAAGAATACACAAGCTGCTGCTGCTGTTGCTCTGTTGGAACTTCTCTTCTTTTCTCTTCTTTCCTCTTTTCCCTTTCCCTTTCCCTTTCCCTTTTCCCTTGCCCCGAGCACATTGCGATTATTCAGGCACGCGCTTTGAGAAACAACGCTTTTCCTTTCCCCTTTTGTAAATAATGCATAGTATCCGCTCGGAATGAAGACGGAGGAGAATCAACCCCGTTGGTGTCCCTTTTTCTATTTTTTTTTTTTTTTTTTCAATGAATTTCCTTTTAACAAAAAAGTTCCACTTGCTAAATGATCGACCCTAAACGAAATAATTTTTTTTTCTTAACTCTGTTAGAGTAAACCAAAGAATTTTCAATTGGTCGTGAAAGTCGTCAAAATGTTTCTCGTTTTATATTTTTTATTTTACCTTCTATCTTTTCATTCGACTTTCTGTAATAAATTTTATATATATATATGTATATGTATATAATAATTATATCTTATAATAGAATAATAAACACACACATCTATGCATATTATAAATAAATGATCAAATAATGCGTAGAAGACAATACGAAGAAGAATAGGAATTTATTAGACACTAATTGTAAGTAGAACTGATACGATGTTTGTTGAACCAAGTAATATACCGAATAACCGAATAATTATTTGTTATTGCTTGCAATTATAACATTGTTAAAATACTATAATTCAGTAGATAAATACGTTCAATCTTGAAATGAATATCCGATTAAATTAGTTTTTTAAGTAATAAACTCGTTACAAACTAATAGATATATACTTGTGATATCGATTTTACCTGACAAAGGCGATTAACTTTAAACTCGAGATAAGTAAAATGGAAGAAGCCGCCTTAAAAGGGAAAAAAGGCTCAACAAGATAACTACTACTCACCTCCTTGCGGAAAGAATTGCGAGTAGATGCACTTGAAAGTTTCCTCTCTGACGACTCCCGTGGGGCATTCGGCCTTGAAGCCACGATATATCCTCTTAAGCTCGGCCTCTGTGAATCTTGTTGCACGACAGAGACTTGCCAAAGAGTCCGGCCTATATCTTGGCGTTTGTTCCTCTTCGTATTCCGAGTCTGTGAACGTAAAAATAAAAAGAAACGTCTACGAAGTTTCTTTTTCTTTTTTTTATTCTTCTTCTACTTCTTCTTCTTGACGAATTTTTAACTCAGAGAGAGAATAGAAGATAGAATCTCAGAAAAAAGAAGGGATTGAGAAACGGATAAACAGTAAGAACGACAGAGAAAAGATCAAAGAAGAGTATCATCTACGAATATTTTTCTCTCTCTATCTCTTCTTCTTTGAAATTAACTTTATTTCTGAACACGAAATTTGTTATTTTCGCTTTTTTAATAACGTATTTTTAATGTGATTTGGTATATTTCAAATATTTTTTAATTACTTTTTGTTAACGTAAGGTGTAGGACTTATTTTTATCCTTTATTTCTTGACACGAAATTTGTTTCTCTCTCTCTCTCTCTCTCTCTCTCTCTCTCTCTCTTTCTCTCTCTCTCTGTTATAGTTGATTCTAAAACCAAACAGATAAGAAGATACTGTTGTGTAGCACGTAGAATTGTTTAATTAATTAATCACAGAGAGTTAGAGGTTAGCAGAGCAAAGGGAAAAGATGCCTTCAGACGTTTGCCGTAACATCTGCTTGTCCTTGTGATAAAATCGTGATTTCACGCGTTTACGGTCAAGTTACGACAAGCGTTGGATTAACAACGTTCATGCGTGGTACTCTAATGAGCCATGTGAAACGCGTTCGAATATAACATGCAGTAATGTCAGAGACGTGTGTTACATGGCGATACGAGTGTATATTTATATGTGTGCACGCGCATGTCTGTGTGAGAGAGAAAGAGAGATAGATAGACAATGATTAACGCGAATCTCACAGTTATATATCTAGGTCAGCCAATTTTACTTAATTTTATTTCTGACATGAGATGTATTATCCTTGTTTCTGTAATAACGTATTGTTAATGTAATTTAGTATATTTGAAATATTTTTACTTTATTTCTTATTATTTTTATTATTATTTTTTACTTTATTTCTTTACACGAAATTTATTATCTTTCTTTCTTTGTGTAATAACGTATTCTTAGTATATTTCAAATATTTGTCAATTACTTTACGTAAACGTAGGTGGCAGGCGTAACATTTAATTTAATTTTATTTTTGATACGTAATTTATATATTATCCTTTCGTTTCTGTAATTATATATTCTTGATATATATATATATATATATATATATATGTAATATAGTATATTTGAAATATTTTTCAATAACTTTACACAAACGTAGATATGGTAAGATGTATGAATATATTTGTTTAATACGCACCATTGAATTATTTTCTTTTGAAGAAGATCTTTGCTATTCTCTTATCGAAAAAGTAACAACGTTGAAAAGCTACACAGTCGATTTTACCAAAAAGAACAAACGACAATTCGTAAAAAAAAAGTTAGATGTCAGAAAAAGGAGAAGATTCTTTCTAGCCCTGCGCGTTTTATTTCCCTCGAGGCAGCCTTTTCTCCTCTTTCATCGAGAAGTTGAAACATTGAAGTTACTACGAACTGCTGATACGTTGGTATATACCTAAGTATATATACATATACATATATATATATACACCTTTGAAGATTCATATGAAAGGAGTGACACGTTCATTGATGCGAACAAAGAAAGATAACGGAGTTAACGAGGGAAAAAAAGGGAACGGAAAGAAAATGAAAATGTTTTTATTTTTCTTTCTTTTTTCCATTTCTTTTTCTTTTTCTTTTTTCAACAGTCTCCTCGGAATATACTTTTCATGCGATTATCATAATTCGGTTTTAAATCGAGACTCGTAATATCATCGTTCAAAGCTTTTGTTCCCTACTAATATATTTCTTTTATTTTTTGTCTTTTTTATTCTGTGCGAAGATACTAACCACGAATTTACAGACGACCGAGAGAGAGAGAGAGGAAGAAAGAGAATCTTTTGTTGGAAGTAGATGTTTCTCGTTTGCTCTTTTGAAATACCAAGCGAGTTTACGAGTTTACGAACTGAAGAGAGACTGTCACGCTTGATAGTTACGTTATTAAGAATGTCAAAAGTCCAAAGTATTCTGTGCTTTTGCTTTAAGAGAAACCTTAAATAGAAAGAGAAGAAAACTTCTTCCTCTTTTTCTAGATCATCATGAAAAAGTCTTCCGCTTAAGTATAAGAAATTCGTTGACTAGCTTTGGCTGTTTTCCTTCTTTCTCATTTTACTCATGTTCGTATTTCCTTTTCTTTACTTTTTACTTTTTGTTTTTTGAGCTTGCAACACATTGTCATTCTTAAGAGTATCACAATGTTATCTTTTATCTTTTCATTTAAAAAATAAAAAAAAATAAGAAATAAATCGATTGTCCGTGGATGGAGAAAAATGATAGGAAAGAAAGAAAACGAATTGTGAATGGTTGAAAATATTTGTCTTCATCTTTATCTAACCCCCACCCCCCACCGCCTGCATTGAATATCGCTTTTATCGATGTCCCCGATATTTACACGTTTATGAATAGAAAGACCAGATGTTACGGTGTTGACAGATGTGAGGTTTGAATACGCGCTCGAAATACTCGCGGGACTGGATTGAAATTACACCGTGAACCTAAACAACGACCGCGAGATTGAATTTCTAATTGAACTTGAAGTTTCCTAGAAAAGCACTGCGGTAGTTGAGTCCGTTAATTACTACTAACCCCCTACCCATCCCCAAGCCCACACCCTTTTTCCACCTATCCGATTCTTTGTTATCTCTTTCTATTTTCTCTTTTCTCTTCATCGTTTTCAAATCGCAGAATTCAGTTCGTTCGTTCGTTCGTTCGTTCCAATTTCCCTCGATTTTAGTATCGAAGTAAAACGAGCAAAAACTTTTGGACGATTTCAAAGGATTTGAAAAAAAAAACAAATAAAAAGTAAAGTAAAGAAGAAAAAAGATAAGAAAAGAAAAGTAAAGAATAGAAAAGTAAAGAAAAGTGAAGAAAATTCTCAAGAGTAGAATTAGAACGTTGGAAGATTGAAAATTTGAAGATACGTGTATTATTCATGTGTAGGTAGGAACGAATATCTTGGTGGTTTTTGAAGAATAAGAGTGGAAACGTGTTCGCATAAGGAAAACGTGTTTTGCATGCTCTCGTGACATATTTTTCTTTTATACGATGGGTATTTATTATGTACCATTATGTAAAAATAATAAAAACAAAAAAATACACGCGCGTGCAGTTTACACGTGGGGTAGAAGTGAAACCTTCAAAAAACTGAACTTGAAAATGAGACGAAGGTTTACATTTTATACAGACTCAACCAAGTTTTCAATTTTGAACAAATGACACGTGTGGCTTAAGTTAATTAAAGTATGAAATAAATGCTTTGGTTTGGATTTGATCAATATATTTTTGAAATACAGCCGTCAATTGCTGTTTTCGATTTTGTTGCCGATTCAATGCGACTGTTTCATATTTTTCAATTTAATTTGGTGGCAAGGAACTCCATCAAAGGGAGCGCTGTATCCGATGCAAAATTTGCATTAGAATCATTAGAATTTGCGATTGTAATCATTTTGAAGAATTCGCGATACTTCTGCTGGGATTTGATTCAATTCTCGTGGATGACCTATAGATGTAAATGTTTGTTCTCATTTCGGTGTCACTTTTTCGTTTCGTCGAGTTTCAAATCACAACGATACTAAGGAAGTCTTAACTTAGAAAAATAAAAATAGGGGGTGAGCGGATGAATATAAAATAATCGCAAAAGTCGAATCTTCTAATATTCCTTGTCAGTTATAGCGCGAAGCAGGAACTTATGTTAGCCAAGAAACACATGTATCAGAAACGTGTTACAGATCCTTTAACGTTTCATACTTTCGAAACGATGCTACATCATTTTTCTTGGCAATAAATAATCCATTTGAACGGAACGCGAACGTTTCCGTATCGATATTCGAGACAAACGACTGATACGAGGATTATTATTTTCCTTTTTTGATATCGAACGATTTTGAACGTTTTCATCGGTACTTGAACAAGATTCGTAGCGTACGCCAAATGTCTACTACTTTTCTAGATCTGATTTCAAGTAGTCACCCAGGGGTAATTCGAAATCGATATAATATTATGACATAAAACGCGTTTTACTTCTGTAACTATCTTTATTTTCTTTTTCTTTAATTATATTTTTTTTTTTTTCTAACAATATTTATTTCTTATTATCCGACCTTTTTTTGTAAATTTTGTGTTAACGAGTTTATCCCGTAAAATAAAATCAAATAAAATCAAATAAAAAATGACATATTATTATTTTTGATCGTTGTAGAAGTTAAAGGTGGGAAATAGCGAATGGTGTTACGTTAACGGGAAAAAAATGGCGTCCAGATTTGAGAGAGGGAAAAAGTAAATTCGAAGAGCAACCGAGCAGAAGGTAAAAACGTATATAGGTAGGTGGTAGGTAGAGACGAAAGAGATAAGATATAAAAATGCCGACTATGCTCATCTATATTCGAGACTCGTTCTTTCCTCTGAAGAAGATTCGAAAAAGGTCGACGGGTGTTCCCAATGGACGCGTCTTTTCTTCTCATCGTTGGACGAATGTTATCTACTATACTTTTTGTTTGTCTTATTTTATCCATTTTTCTGAGAGCTAACAAGGTAAAAGCTAAATATTCTTGTTAGAAAAAGAGAAAATTTCTATTAACAAGAAGAGGAAAATTTGACATAAATGTTTGGTAAAAATTGGATCGTTTATTTTGCAAGTGGTGTAAGTTCATTTTTGCAGCCTGTAAATATTTATTATTTTAATTAAATTAGCTTAATCAAATTACATATCGAAAAAATTAATAGAAACATTAGCTACAGACTTGACATCATAATTAATGAATATTTTTCAATTGACTACAATATTTATTTATTTATTTATTTAATTATATTTTATTGACCCTAGAGCCTAAGCTTCCCAAAGGCCATTAATTACAATGTAATAATATATATAAATGAAACAAAACAGAAAATAAATTTATTTAATCATTATTAAACTTATCATTGTAATTGTAACGCACTGAAAGTAGATAAAAGTATAATAGTTGTATAATAGTAATATCGGCTCAAAACATCAAAAATAATGTTAAAAATAAAAATTTATAATTAAATGCAAATCATAAATCATAAATCACGCTGAATGTCTCTATCAATGAAGTAAGTGTAATATCTTGATCGAAATTCTTTATAATCACTTAGAGCTACAATATCTTCCTTCCGGAAGAAATGCAAACCTTTAATAAACAGAAAATGTACTTGCACCACTAGTTTCAAAATAAACGGTCCAATTCGTACTATGACTTCGTGCAGATGATGTGGCATGCACGCGATGCATCTGTTTTGTCTGTGAGGAGTCTTTGTGAAAATGACGAGGGGTAGTTAAGTTAAATCCTAGTAAGGTCTGCTGAAAGGTCTCCTTGTTTTACCTTCCTATTACATATATTACAACGAAGACGACAAGATAGAACGAATTCAAAGATAAGAGAGTGTGCGACTGACGTCCTTTGATCTTACGAGATATATCTGAGCGTGCTGTGTTGTAGCTTTGTTTCCTTTAAAACATAGACATCCTTCTGTGGTGGTCTCATTGTTTTAAAAAAAACCGATTGGAAAGTGGTCCCTCCTCTTTTTGTTAAATCTTTAACGATCCTTTAAAATACAAAATTTTAATATCAAATATCTTTTGTCAAATTAATAATTACGTTCTCGAAGGTTGATTTAAGTGTTCATTTAAATGTTAAATAAATATGAATGATAATAATATCGTATGAATAAATTATTTCAAGACGAGCATCACAGAGATTATTTTTAATCGAAAATTATTTCGTTTTATTTCACGATCATACGTGTGATCGTTATTTTTCATCAAATATCTGTTAAATAAAATTACAAATTAACGTTTAAACTCTATATATATGATAAGAACAATATTCGCTGACAATTGAGAGAGATAAATATTTTATTTAATCTACTTATCACAATTTCGAATTATTCGTTGAGCTGGCATGCGTCGTTGTTCACACGTTTCTCCGTCCGATTAATATTGACTGTTATTACTTATTAGAGGATCGGCTGACCAATAAACGACTACAACTACTAGTTCAATCCAAGATAATCCTTATCGAGCAAGCTACGAAAGATAGATAGATAGAACATAGTTATATCTTCTTATCTTTAACTCGTGGACCGTGTTAAACCCTTATCAAGAATTATTTATCCGAAAAATTTATATCTTTCGGTATTAACGCCCGAATCTAACACGCCTCCTCAAATAAATTTCATATATATATAAACAACAAAATAAAAACAATTTAAATTAAATTTCGAGTTGTATTCTTTTGTTTCCTCGAATATAATAATATTGTTAAACAACACAAAATTTCTACCTATTTTTTTTCCCGTTTTCTTTCGCATCAATTTTTTCCACCCACACTTTTGGTCCTCTCGTTTTTGTTTTTTTATATATACCCCTTTACTGTTTCTTTTTTTTTCTTTCTTCTTTTTGTTTTTCAAACGTTACCTACCTCTCACTATTATCAAACCCGTCGCTCGGGACACATCGATAGGAATAGCCAGCGAAACGGTGAACACGACATAGAATATTTAACCAATCGTTGCCACGCCAGTGTGAATTAAATTTGCTCGACGATATCTTCTTTCTTTTTTTTTTCCGGAAATGGGACAATGACGATCAACGGTTATTCGTTCGTGTTTAGTGTGAATTTTATCATGTGTATCTACACACACACACACACACACATATACATACAACACATAACTACAAATGTGTGATACTGTATATCAGTTTCTATCTTCTCCTTTGATATATCGGACGCATGTGAAAACAAAAATGAAAAACGCGTGGAATTATTGTCAGCTTGTTTCGGCATGTGCAGCAATCTGCCATACTTTGTTTTCTCTCTCTCTCTCTCTCTCTCTCTTTCTCTTTCTCTCCCTCGTTCTCTCTCTTTCTCTCTCTCATTTGTACGAAAGCGTTAGCGGTTTAAAACGATGTCTCGCGTCGGACGCAGGTGCTTGGAAACGTTGTCGAAAAATCATTTGCTGTTCGTTCGTTCGTATGTATATATGTATGTATGTATGTATGTGTGTATGTATGCGAGCCGATGAATGCGATGATAATAGACTACGAATAATCGATCGCGTAATAATTAACCCAAGGAACAAGTTAGCCCTTTTGATCACGACCGAATAATATCGATCCAACTCATCTATCGATGTTAAACTCGAAAAATACGTTCCATTATTTCTATAATACTGTTTGAATATTTTCCTTTTTTTACAATTTTTTAACTACTACGAGTTTCGTTAAGTTTGAAAAGAAAATTTGATATTTTTTTTTTTAATATAATATATATTATTTATGTCAATTAGTTGTTTATCGCGTCCAACAATAAAATTATTAATAAAAGTGTCACAGGAAAATTGGAAGTTGGAGGATACCTAGACTATTAGACACAAATCTAGATTGAATCAGTATTGTTTTGATTACGTGTTTGAATATAACAGTTTTAGGATATAACGATGCGTAAATGTTAAGTATAGTTTATTTTTTAAAAATATAAGAATGTATGTCTTCGTAATAATATGTAAAAGACTCTGAACATCAACTAGGATCAACTAGGAATAAATTATATAACGAGAGTTCGATCCTTACAAATATTTGAATAATCGTAATGTTCGATCAATTTATTTTGTAAACGTAAAGACAAGGATGAAAAATTAAACGAACATTCGTTAGAAAGATTATTATTATTATTTTTGTTTTTGTTTATAAACCGAACGATATACGAGTTATGCGTATTTTTCTGCGTATCTGTGGACTATAATGACAAACAATGAAGGGAAGGAGAGGAGGAACAAGATTAAATTCCGGAAAACAACTCGAATTATTTTTTGAATAACACGTATATTCCTATGGTAATTTATTATTATATTATTTTATCGAATGTGCCTATACGTTATATAAATATCCAACGTGTAACAAATAATACGATAAATACCGCGTTATAGAAAATCGTTACATATTAATGACACGGCAAGTTTTGTTGTCAAGCATCTATATAATTATTATATAACGTTCCTTTATTATTTGATTGGTTTAACACCTGACTATTATATTATTCTCGCTAGAACAAATTACGTAGCGAATAATAATAATAATAAGCGATGCAAGAACCATTGATAATATAAAATATAAGTCATATATTTCTTGTTTCGAGATATTTAAAGGATTACATTTGAACATTAAATAATTCTATATAATATTGAAATAACAAACACTATCTAACGGTTCATTTTTGACAATATCGTGAAAATTATATTGAATTAATTTAGTTTAAAATAATGTGGTGTGAAATAACTAATAAACTGATTTTTTTTTAATTTTGACTTAGAACCACTTTCATAATTATGGGCACATATATCAAATTCGATTGACCCGATGAAAATCCAAAAATGGTCCGTGTTATTGGCATAAATGCGTTTGGATAAAACAATACAAGAAAAAAGAAGAAAAGAACAAAAAAAAACCACCACCAAAATCCTACACGTTCACGTGTAAACGTTTTCCGTTGAAATTAATTATGTGAAACGTGGAATAACACGTTTAATTGAACAAGTAGGAAGAATATCGTAGAAATAGAAAAGTACATTAAAAAAACTGGTGTGTGTACTTATGTTATTGTAAAACAAGTATAACCTCAATAACCTCAAAAATAACTTCAAGAAAAAAACAACAACATTCACATTGCACGATACGTTTCCAGTCTTTTATGCCACACTCCCGATATTTTTATAATTAATTACAGATTAACTATCACAATGATTACATATTATTATTATTATTATTATTATTATTATTATTATTATTATTATTATTATTATTATTATTACTTTTATTTTTACATAGAATATAGTTGATAAAGAAACCTGTTCCTCCCTCCCTGTTTGATGATCGATAATATTCGCTAATGTAAGCCGAGAGATTATTTTTCTTTTATTATTATATTTTTATTCATTTATTTATTTAATTTTATAAATATATATATAGCGTAACCTATATATAATATATATAGGTAAAAATGGGGAGGATTGGAAGTATGAGAAGATAAGCTACTAATTATTATTATTTAATTATTTAACAAAAAAGAAGTATAACTTCAAAAAATAATCGAGTAGAGAGTGAGAGAGAGAGAGAGAGAAAGAGAAAGAGAAAATGAATATAATTTACATGCTCCAATAATAATAATCGTTGAAACAGATGCACGAGAGAGATTCATTATGGAGCCGTTGTTTTCCGGCAGGGTGAACGTGCGCAACGTATGATGCGCTATCAGTTAGATAGAATATTTCTTTCATAAATCGTTGAGCTAAAACGTAATTTAGGGACGAAAACCGTCTGAACCGTTTATATGAATTTTCATGAAGCCCGGTTTGCGACTCAGAACTCTCCCGGACGTCAAAATAGAATATGCAGCAAACTTCTCCTTCCCTTTCTTTCTTTCCTTCTTTCTTTCTCTCTCTCTCTTTCTCTCTCTCTCTCTCTCTCTCATTTTGTTTCTTTATTTCTCTTTTTTATTCTCTAGAGCATTGCATCGAAAAGATTCTGTTTTCACGAACGCCGAGTGGAGCTAATATCAAATTTTATTTATCGTTCTTTTTACTTCAACGATCATTCGACATTACGGTTCAACATAAACCGGAAAAAAAATAAAAATCGAAAATGTTAAAAAGGATAAATAAAATCCAACATCAATTTCCGTTGGACTAAGAATCACTCTAACCGTTAGATATTGTACAGGGTGTCCCACATAACTCTAGTCACAATTTTTCCAGTATTCGCGATAACCTGACGAAAAAATACTTAAACAAAAGTTGATCTGTTTTTGATTAACTATACATTGCAATAAAAGAAAGTTCAAAACATTTTTTTTTTAAATGTTTTTTGAGGCTACCTTTATTTTTTTAAGTGGCACTTAGTATTTTTGACTTGACAGTATTATAGCCCATATTAATACGAATTTAACGATATAGTATTCTATGGCTTTTGGATGACATTGAAAGGAAAAAAAATAGTCAACCAAAAACAGATCAACTTTTGTTTAAAGTATTTTTTTGTCAGGTTATCGCAAGAACTTGAAAAATCGTGATTAGAGTTATGTGAGACACTCTATATATTCAAGGACATTTCTTAAAACTTACTTACTTTTATCGAATTCGATGATAATTTGGTTTTAGGAAAAGTTTGGAAGGTAGAAAAAAACGAGAACCGATCTTTAAACTCGTTTTCTACAGATCAGTAGAAAATAAACACGCGAAGGGAAAAATACGAAAACGTGACACGGTAAAGATCAGAGAATATTAATGTTTCGATGTAACACATGAGTAGCTTTACAGGGTTGACCAAACTGTTAAGAATTGACCCAAGAGACTTCGGAAGTTTCTCTTAGATGTGTTCTCTTTACCACACCACGAACGGATACTTAGTTTAGAGGAGTAGAGTTTTGCCACGGGAGACCTTATCATCAATTGGTGTTAAGATGTTATGTATCGAGAGTAGTTTAAGATAAGGAATAATTTACGTACCCGTTTTCCGAAACGTATCTCAACCAAACGTACAACTACAGAGTACCTTTCGATAATATTAAACTGAATCAAAAGTTCGTGCGTTCACTGTGTTGAAACTTTACTTTGAAACTGCGCATAATGGATTGTTTTTGTACAATTTTCTTTGGAAATATTAATAAAACAAAAACTCACGAACTTTTGGTTCATATTAATAATCCTAAGAGAGAGACAAAGAGAGAGATAGAAAGTTAAATATATATATATATTCCCATAAAATTACGAAAGTGGTCTAAGTTTAGATTTAAAAAAAACAATATAAGTTTATCAGCTATATTTAACATTACACATTATTTTAAACTAAATTAATTCAATGTAATTTTCACACGATATTGTTAAAAATGAACCACTATCTAATGTTTGTTATTTCAATATTAAACAGAATTCATTCAGTGTTCAACTGTAATCCTTTGAATATCTCGAAACAAGAGAAATATGATTTAGATCAGTTTCATAATTATGGGGACATATGGGTGAAAGATTGATATAATACCTAAAGCAAACTTGACACCAGTCCAAGCTTGTCGTACGTAATTGATCAGCCTCCTGTAAAGAGGCCTAGGTGGTCTTTTGATGGAGGTTCCTTCTTCCTCATCTCCGGTGCCTTCCGAATCCAAAGTTCCCGGTGGTGGTCCGACCCCAGTTAAGGTGCCAGCTTGATTCCTTTCTCCTAGAATGTGAACCACCTCCCGAAGTTCGGGCCCAACGGCCTGTAGTCCCGATAAATAATTCGCGGGGGCGACACCGGAACCAAGTAGGTTTGCGCCGCCCCCGCGACCCCTCCCGCGTCCACGACTTCCACGGCTCCAGGCGGGTGCGCTGCCTTTGATCAGATTAAGGTATTCCAAATTATTCTAAATTATTTTATACATTCGTCTTTAACATCATTAAATTCCTTGCAATATTTTCACGAGTCTGACTCGTGAGGAAAATTTTAGGCCAAACGTGAATATCACGAGCCGTACTCGTGGTCTTATTGTCAGTCGTAAGACATCGTGTTTAAAGTTCCGAAACTCTGGTTCTGCTGCTACAACGGCTTATTCCGAATTTCAGCGTAGTGTAAGGGGTTAATGTTGTAGGATTCGTGAAACAATTGAGTCGTAGGACTCTGATTGGACCGGGGACTCGAACACCACGGATTTTTAATTTACCAGGTGACTGTTTTTATCCATTTGAGTTGTCCAGGGCCCACCGTTCGTTCAATCCTCCTACCTCATTTTCATCGTTCTCTGTTCAATTCCAATTTGATTAATTTTCTTTTTTGAAAAACCCTGGTATAAAAGTTCCTTGGAAACTACGCGTTAAATCGAAATAATACAAATGATAATTGGTTGATAAATAATTAGGATATAAATGAATTGGGAGGAGATATGATGACGATGACGAATAGTTTTGAAAAATTAGATTTACCTTGACGTTTCTTGTAGGAGGGAAGACCGACGACAGGGCCGCAACCCCCCGCACTTCCTGCGACAGAGGAGCTGATGGTGGCAAGGCAGGGGGCACCCCGGCCGCCACCCGCACGACGTTCCAAGTCACGGCTCCTGCAACCAGCCCCGCCCCCGCCCCCGCCGCCACCGCCACCCCCGGCGGACAACACCACGACGAACCCAGGAGGACGTTTTCACCCTCTTTTTCGCGCGGAGCCCCCCCTTCTTCGAGAAAAGGGCGCCGCTAATTTTTTTCTTTCGAGTAGCACCCTTAAACCTCCTCCTCCTCTTGCCCTGAATATATTAAACAACATAGTTAACTAGGATTTTATATTTTCAGTTAATATTTATTAATTATTATAAAACTGATTTAATATATATATATACAATGTAAATAACATTTTATTAATTTAAGTGTGCAGAAACGTTGCTGTTGTTCCAGCAAAGATTTTAAGATTTTATTTTCAGTTTAATGAGTGGCTAGTAAATAATGTGCAGATCATCTGAGTAATTGGAGAAATGAAATCATCCTTGTTAATTTGCTCATTACCTAGCTAATCTGGTGATTAACTGATTTGCTCCGTTAACCTTTGGAATCTAGAGTTTAATAAATATTATAAATAACATTTTGATTATTTAAATGTACAGAAACGTTGCTGTTGTTCCAGCAAAAATCTTAAGATTTTATTTTCAGTTTAACGAGTGGTTAGTAAATAATGTGCAGAGTGCAGATTATCTGGGTAATTTGAGAAATGAAATCATCTTAATTAATCTGCACATTACTTAGATAATCTGTAGAATAACTGATTTCTGCACTTTAGCATTAACATAAAGACAAACGAGAAGTATTATTTAACGCACGCACATAGAACACGCATTAACTATGGTAGACTCGAAATGGGTAGGAACAATCGGCCAGCTAATCAAGGACTACAAGCTTGTCCCAGTGCGGCAAGCGTGTCACGAAGGCTTAACCGAGCAACCGCATAGCCCCAAGGACTAACAGGAAGTCCGAGGTGTACCACCACGGTGCTGGTGCATCCTCCTTTGTCCTTCGAGACAACGATAAAGCATCCTTTGTTGTTATCTCGTTGTCAAACTAGATATCAACTCGATCGTTGTTCGATTATGCTTCTTTTTATGGCAAACCAAAAGTTCGTGCATTTTTAAATGAATATTTCGTTTGCATATAAAATCATTTTTATTGATCTCAAACATATTGCATTTATCTGAAAGAACACAATGAACTCACGAACTTTTAGTTCACTCTAATATAAACGATCGTGTCAAATACTATACACCTAATTATGTTGTTTTAAACAATTTTGATTTAAGGGGGTATTTTGGTCTAGAAATTTGAAAAAAAACGATTTTTTTGTTTCATATTTTCAAAGCTTAACCCTTTAAGAATATGTCTTTAAGAGGATTTTTTAAAATTCAAATTATTTTCGAATATATAACTGTTTTAGCGACGCGGCATCCAAACCAGCTCGGCTGGAACAAATCGTGTTCCCTCGTAAAACCTTTTGTACCCTAATATATATGTTGAAATATAATAACCGAAGTTTACCTTAATGTACTTTGAAATAATCTTTCATATTTAGTGTTCAGTTAGATCCAGTTGCTAACAGTTGAATTCTAACCTTCAAACCACGTGGACGCATGTGCCTTGAGTGAAATTAAAATATTTTGAGTTATAATTTGAATTTTTTAAAGTAAAATGGATCGAAAACCCAAAAAGGAAAGTACTTCGCGTACGGATCGATCAAAAAAAAGTTGATTCCACGGGAATAGATTCACGACAGAGCAAGAAAGTAGTTTTACGAGTGCATCAACAGCAAAATTGAGTAAGTCAAGTGATGAAGAAGAGATTATTGAAAATAGTTACGGAAGAGAGAAACGCGGAAAATGCTTTTTTCGAAGTCGAGGAAGGTCCCATGTATGAAGCAAGAATGGCAGATTGAATAAATGTAAGTATAAAATATCATTTTATTACACTTTTTCTCGAAACTATTTTTTTGTTAATTCTTGTTAAGATTTCTCAAGTTCTACTGAACCGATTTACTTGAAATTTGGCGTGAGTCTTCTCTATACATTTATCTATCGTACTAATCATAGTTTAACACTAATTTTCAATTTTTACTATTTTTTAAAAATTCTGAAAAGTCAAAAAAAATGGTACAAAGATTAGTCATTTTTTTCAGGCAGCCGCAATTTAGCGAAAAGAAATTTTTTTCTCATCTTTTTTAGAATTAGTACTATAGCAGCGTTACTCCAGATTAATAATCTTTTTTATTTTTCATTTCAGATTACTAGGAGGGTTACAACGATCATTTGCGCACAATTTTTTGGGGATCCCCCACTTCTCATTAACTTATATCTTTCTCAATTTTTAATTTTTTCAATTCTTTTTTTTTTAATGTATTTTTTAAATATTAATAAATATCTTGTAAAAAAAAAAATAGATAGTAAAAATATTGTTTGTCTTTTTCTTATTGCACTTGAAAAGTATCTAAAATTCATGCCTCTAGACCAGAGTAACTGCATATTTTCAAGGACTAACTGGAAGTTCGAAGTTTATCGCCACAGTGAGTTTCCTTTATTTTTCGAGACAACCATAAAGCATCTTTCAGAAAGTAAAGGAAAGAGAGAGAGAGAGAGAGAGAGAGAGAAGAAAAAGAAGAGTAAATACATATGAAATATAATATACATTAAAAATGTAATTTGTGTCAAAGTAATCGAGGCTGAGAAAATGAAGATCGTGAAAGAGAGATTTTATTCGTTGTGCTCAACGGTGTTGAAACTTTCAAGAATCACAGACGGATACTCACTTTACCGTAGTCGTCATCATTTCGTTATTATTATTATTATTATTATTATTATTATTATTTTTACTCTCATCTGGACATCGTTGGAAGGAACGTTGAAAAGAAATAAATAATGAATCCTTTTGAACAGTACCCAACGTAGTTATAAATTATGTTTTGTCTAGTTTACTCTTATTATAGTTAGTCGAGCAAGATTTGTTATAACACGCGAAATTGTGCGTTAATTTGATCATTTTATTTTTACATTTATTATTAATCTGTTAAAATAGCATATGCAATGTTAATGTTATTAAAACCTTTGTTTCATTTATTGTAATATATTTGTATTTATTTGTAATTATTGTAATTATTGTATTTATTTGTTTACATTTATTGTAATATAAGAAACATCGTTGAATTGTAAATCAATATTCGCTTTTCATTGATCCGTATCATATGACTATGTATAACGATTGATCACTGTGTGCTATTGTCAGTGATATAAGTCAACGTTGTCGGAAACGTAATATCGGAGTTATTACGAAATTCTCTCTCTATCTCTCTCTCTCTCTCTCTTTCTCTTTCGTGCTCTTTCTTTTTCTCCTTTCTATTTTTTTCTCTCTTTCAATAAGTTTCGAAGAAGGAAAAAGTAGCAACTTGAGAATTTCGATTCTCCGAAAGTGGAAGCAGGTGGTCTCCAGACAGATAATAAATGTTTTATTGAGAAGCGAGTAAGATTTTGTGAAACTTCGTTTCGTGGCACGTAATACGACGTACGGAAATCTTAAACGAAGAAAACAAAAATTGAGAAATTTAAATAGAAGATTAAGGAAGAAAAGGGGTGGGTGGGTATTGAGGGATGGGAGAACACCGAGGTGGGTTCGATTAGGGTAATATCTATTTCAAGAAAGATAAATGAAGGGAGTCCGTGGTCGTCTATACAAACGTTGACCAAGATCGGAAGTAAAATCAGCGCCTTACGCGTTTTGGAACTGTGCCAGTCACTGTTGTACGTGACTAAATTTTCAGATTCATCCGACTCTGTCCTTTACCTCTTAAATTTTCCTTCAAAAAAAAAAAAAGAAGAATAGGAAATAAAAGACAGATACGGTAAATCGACTCGCCATACTTTCGTGTTTCTTCTTTTCCTTCTTTTTGTGAAAGGATTTTATCCACTTATAAGTTCCAATCGTAGGAAATATTCGTGCTTTTCGAATCATATGAACCATGTTTTACTCTTTGTCGGTACGTGATATTTCTCTCTCTCTCTCTCTATTTTTTTTTATTTATAACTTCTTCGGAAATTGAGAAAAAGAAAAATAATACTTTTCTTTCGTTTCTTTTTTTTTCTTTTCTAGCAAACTCCATTTATGTACTTATCCTCATCGTAGACGATTTTTATCATCGTTACTCGTCCGACCGCAAGAAGGGTTCAATTTCAAAACCCTTTCTCTGAAAAAAAAAACACACAGGACGATTGGCCGATAGTAAAAGAGAAAGATAGAAGTGAAGAATAATATTGGTAACTACTTTTCGTCTTACTTTCTTTCTTTCACTTATACTCATACTCACACTCTTCGTACAAGAATTGGATCGTTCATTTTGAAAGTGGTGTAAGTCTATTTAAAAAAAAAAATGATATGCCACTCTTAATTTGTTCTTAATTTAGTGTAAACTTTTTATTTATAACTTGTTAGTATTTAATATCTTAAAATATGCCAATGTTTTCAAATGAAAATTGAAGAATAAATGAAATTGCATAACGATTGATTAATGAAAGTAGTGTAAGTATATTTGCAGCTTGTAAATATACATTATTTTAGTTAAATTAGCATAATCAAATGACATATCGATAAATTAATAGAAACGTTTGCTAGGACTTGACACAATTAATGAATATTTTTCAATTGACTCCACCAATATGCAAACATTTCATTTTCTCGAAACAACAGAAAATCTACTTGCATCACCAATTTCAAAATATTACTATTTACTATTTTACGAGAAATAGAAGGAAGGAAGAAAGGGAGTGGGTATCTTTGAAGGGTAGAGAATGTTCATCCTTCGATGCTATCAGTTTTCCACCCTCTTCTTCTATCTTGATTGCTCAAACCGTCTCGATGGGTCACTTTTCTTTCCCTCGAAATCTTCGACTTTTTTTTATTGCTTTTCGACGCGCTATTCTCAATTTGATCCCCCGGACGAAGTGGATAGAAGAAAAGATAGAGAAAATAGAAGAAGAAAACTTTCGAGTGGAACAGGAAATACTACCGGGTACTTGGTAATTCGATAAGATCTCAAAAAAGAGATCTGAAGAGAGTGAAAGATAGGAGAAAGAAAAAGAAAAAAAAAAGAAATCAAAAGAAAAATCAAAGAGTTTCTCGCGAAACTTCCGAACGCGCTTAAATTTCGTACGGATATGAATTTTTGACTAGGAGGAGAGTAAGGATGTAACATTAAGGTTAAAGCCGACGTTAAGACGAATGATTTATGTGTGCATACATCAAGGAAATTTCAAACTGCTCGGGCCTTTTTTCGAGTACGAGGTCGACTAGAAAGAGGACAGGACACGTCAGGTTCAACAAATCTTAAGAAGCGTAGCATGTGTCAGCTAAACGTATACACGTTTACACACAACACACATACATAGTATCATATATATGTAGTACTACTGGAAAACGGGTGACACTACACACACACACACACATACACACATCCACACAGACTTTGTTCGAAAGTGCGGACCTATAATTTTCGAAACGGTGAGCGACATCGACCTCGAGGAACACGAAGATACCCACCACTGTTGGTTATGTAAGTAAAGTACATCACCTAGCCACCCCAAATGGCAACCTACACTTTTGGCTTCCCGTGCTGCGATTTACGTTGCAAAGACGTCACACCCGAGTGGTGAACGTTAATCTCGTTATATATGTACTATATATCTATGCATATATCGTGTACACTGTTGTTCTGTCGTATACGACAAAGCAAGTAGTCCTGGCTGCCGATTTCGGTGGCATAAATTAAATCAACCTCGAAGTGTACCTCTAAGTATAGGTACCTTCCAAGTGTACCACATATATGTCTCCTCTGTGTATTTTGTATTGTAGTTATGTGCATATTTATTTCTATGATTTGACCACTACACGCACGACCACATAATAATATATAATAATATATATATTAATAATATAATTTAATTAATATAATTAATATAATTAATATAATTAATAATTTAATATATATACAATATAATATTAATAATATATATATTATAGTATATATATATAGCATATATATATATTAGCCATCGAGAAAAATCTTCGTGTTCTTTTTTTCTCTCTCTTTCTTTCTCTTTTATTTTATTTTATTTTCTTTTTCCTAGACCACATTTACGATATTGTAGAATTTCTCCAACCCTTCTTATACTGGTTCATCTTATTTTTCTCTCCATTTGTATAGAAACACTCTTAACGAGTACTTTGTATGCCTATCACGTTCTTTGTTTATTTTCCTTTTTTTTTTTATTAAGACCCCTTCTAGGATTTTACGTAAATACCTAAATATCTTCCTTTTTCTATTTCGGTTAGGTTAGAACGGGCAAACAGAGAGTTCTAGATCGAAACCCGAGCAAATACGATTGTTCTTACATGGGAAGGAGAGAAACGACTTAAGACAATTCTAACTTCAAATCGGATTGGACGTGGTCGGTGGGATCGGATTGGTAGTTCGAAAAGCTTGCAAATGGTTCTATTGTTGCTATCCGTGTTCTCTCTGACCACTTCTATTTTAATGGAATAGCAGGTATTGTGCTACTGAAAGATTCGACCTCTAATGGAAATAATATTAATGAGCTTATTCGTTTGAATCATTCAAGCCTCTTTAAGATGATTTTTCAAGTTCGCGTTATTTTACAAAAATATACTTATCTATCTATCTATCTATCTTGATACATTGTTTCAATAAAAGTTAATTAATATTCGTTACTTCAATAAATAATTATTTAATTACAAGCAGCTCTTCTCCCGTTAGTTTATAGATATCGCTTGTTCACCCACTTTTCGTACAATAATTGGGTGGCAAGATAATTACATCGAATGCGTTTTGAAAAGAATAAGGATCCTGAGGGTTATCGATTATTTTCTTTATCGCTTGCTTGTTAAACTTATATTTGATTTAAAGAGTACACTCGTACACTTCTATTTCTCCCGCTCTATTTTTCTAATTTAAAAAGAAATTTCTATATCTCTTTTCTCTTTTATTTCTAAACCACCACTGTGTAATAATGTAAAAAAACAAAAGAAAAAAACAAAAACGAAATATACGTTGGAGGGAAAAAAACTGTTAAAAATTTGTGTGTTTTCATCCTAGGCAAGGTGAAAACTCGCGAAAAGAAAAGACGAATCTGGTTGCATGTTTCTTATTTTATAGTCCATAAATCGTGGATGTTAACTCCGTTGAGACTGTGAAGGGTAACACTACGTGAAAATTTAAGTATACTTGGGCTGTTTACACAAAGCCTGCATGCGAACTTTACTCGAACGGTGATTCACGCTTTTGTTTTCGTTGTCGAAAAATAAGAGTGTTGAAAAAAGAGAAAAAATAAAAAGGAAGAGAGAGAATAAAAATAGACAAGAAAATAGAATGTGCAACGAATAAGATAGAGAGTGATAGATAAAGAGAGTATATTCAGTAGAAATACGGTTTACGCGTTTATACCGGACGCCGTAGGAGATTAATTCATAGTTTCTCGGCTGGATCATTAAGGAAAATCGTTAACGGCTTTAACTGGGCCTTCCTTAGCTCCTGGTATCGTTGCCATCATCAGGAACACCAGCACTATTTTTTTTTGCATCTTTATATCATCTTTTATCCAGATGACCCCATTAACTACTCGACTCCACTAATTCTTTTTTGTCTCTCTCTTTCTTTTTTCTTTGCCAAAATTAGCATCAACTCGAAAAAAAAAATATTTAAACGTTTGTTTTTCTTCGAACAGATTTTTCATTCCTATGTAGAACGGATCGTTTCGTTTCGTTCCATTCCATTACATTCCATTCTATTCCGTTCAGTTCCGTTTTGTTCTGTTCTGTTCTGTTCTGTTCCGTTCTCTTCTGTTACGTTCTATTCTGTTCCGGCCTGTTTTGTTCTGTTCCATTCCGTTCCGTTCTGTTCTATGCTGTTATATTCCGTTCTTTCTTTGCCAAAATTAACATCAACTCGAAAAAAAAAATATTTAAACGTCTGTTTTATTTCGAACAGATTTTTCATTCCTGTGTAGAACGGACCGTTTCGTTTCGTTCCATTCCATTCCGTTTCGTTCTGTTCTATTCTGTTCTATTCCGTTCTATTCCGTTCCGTTTCGTTCCGTTCCGTTCCGTTCGATCGAACATATTTCGAGTCGGCCGATCCTACGCAAAAGCGTAAAAAAGATAACAAGAAAGTGTGCATTCTGTCGAAAGAGATAGATCGAAGCAGCTTTTGAAATATTTCAACTCCTCGTTGTTTCCCCATCGATTACAGAAGATTGAACAGCTTGCCTCGTACGAGTAAGGATTGCTGAAACTTTTCACCAAAGTGGAAAGAAAAAAATCCCTACCTGTTCGTGGTTATTCGATTCGCGTTAATGCATAAACTGCAGGTTTTCGATTCGGATTTTTTACTCGATAACGTCGACAGTCTCGTCTTTTAAACATTTTTGTATTTATTCTACGAACAATTTCATTGTCGTTGTTTTATTTTTTTTGAGTATGTTCAAGATAAATTGAAAGAATACAACAAAAAGGGTTGCTTTAATCGAATTAGGTATACTCAAGATGAACGATAAAATAAAGATTCGAGAAAACTTATCTGATATATATATATATTTGATTTAATTATATTCTATCGAAATGAAATGATTTTTTGAAACGATAATAGATAAAAATAAATGTGTGTCTGCGAAGATAAGATAAAATTTGAGTATATACGTGAAAGTACCATATGTAAAACGTCTGACTGTATTATCATGTTCCGTGATACCATCGGTGGTGTACACTGACGTATTTATTTAACACTTGTCAAAATGTCAAATTAACTTGAATGAAAAGTCTAGCAAAAATAATTCGATTCACATACATTAAACGTGTTATTATTATTTTTATATTCCATTTATAAGAATAAATCACATTTTTGCAAGAAACGTGGTTTTCTTCTATATCAAACCTTTCATCAACATTATCTGAAATTTCTATTTTTCCCCTTCGTCAGAATTTATTTTTTCGTAAGACACACTAGAGAGAGAGAGAGAGAGAGAGAGAGAGAGAGAGAGAGACAGAGAGAGAGAGAAGGAATTCCCAACATAAATGAGACTTTTGATTACATTTTTCAATTTTTTCTTATATTCTTTTATCGAAACGTAAAACAGATGAAGTTAGGTTGCGACTCAGGGGAAAATCGAATAGAAAATAGGAAATAGTACTTTCTCATAAGAGAAATATAGGAGACGGTGAATAAAGAAATTAAATGAATCCTTGACATGGTGGGGAAGAAAACGAGTGAAAAAAATAATAAGAAGAGAAAAACAAGAGAATTATGCTCGAAGGAAAAAAGTCAGCCGCAGATGAGATTCTTTTTACTTACGTGTGAAAGTAAAATAAAATTTTCTCTCTCCGTCTCTTTCAAACTCTCTTCCTTTCTCTTAGTTTCTTTCTTTTTCGCGTTATTTTCTACGTATTTTACCTTCCACACGTCTTTTTTCTCATTTATCGAGCTCAATTATTTTCGTTAAGAATCTCTCTAGTATGAAATGCAAGCTTGTTACTATCATTCACGACCATTTCCTTCGTCCCTTTTGCCTCGTTTCTTTATTTTTTTTCCTTTCATATTTATCAGAACCAGACCGCAATTACTCTTTCTCCCGACTACTTCGTGCGAATTTACTTCAAGCGGATGGTAACGAGAAGAAGTTGTAAAAGAGAGCAAAGAGTAAAAGTTGAAGTACTTATTTGAGCTGATGCGAGGAACGAGTCCTCGTGTTTCTACTCTCGTAAGTAATAATAAGTCTTAACGACAGTATGGTCTAAGATTCTCGTTGCTAATGATATCAACGTTAGTTTTATTTTTCTGCTATTCAATTCCAGCCAATTTCTTTTTAATTTACCTTATTGTCATATTTACAAAATTGTTACATTTTGGGTAATAACATCTAATAGAACTAATGAATATATTATAGATCTGGCTAATTATTCATTTGAAATTTATATTCATGGTAAAACTTGTGTCTGT
Source organism: Polistes fuscatus (assembly GCF_010416935.1). Lineage (NCBI taxonomy): Eukaryota > Metazoa > Arthropoda > Insecta > Hymenoptera > Vespidae > Polistes > Polistes fuscatus. The sequence goes on along the minus strand of NW_025113140.1, from coordinate 13,035,604 downwards.
AAGTAACAATACGTTTTAATGAGTACAATCTAAGATTCTTTGCTGATGATATCAAAATTAGTCTTATTTTTTTGCCATCTAATTCTAGTTAACTTCTTTTTAATTTGCCTTATTGTTATATTTTAAGTAATAACATTTAATACAACTAAAATGAATATATAGATCTGGCTAATTATTCGTTTGAAACTTATGTTCATGATAACATTTGAGTCTGTAAGTAATAAACACCTTAACAAGTATAGTCTAAGATTCTCTGCTAATGATATCAAAATTAGTCTTATTTTTCTGCTATTTAATTGTAGCCAATTTCTTTTTAATATACCTTATTATCATATTTACAAAATAATTATATTTTGTGTAATAATATCGAATAGAAATGGATATAGAGATTTGGATAATTATTCGATTGAAATTTGTGTCCATGGTAAACGTGATACAGAATGCTGACAAAGGATCTAAAACTGTGTGTTATCGATGCCGAGCTTTGCGTTAACATCGTCCATGTTTCTACAGTGTACACACGTACGTATGTATATGCACGTGTACGAATAAACTATATGTGAAAATTTAGTCTCAAAATAGTACAAGCTTATAGTGTGAATTATTTTTAATTTTTTATGATTTATATTTGAGAACAAATTCAATTTTCCTTTATCTTGATTCGTTCTATCCTTACATCGAAAATGTATTCAGCGAATTCCAAAAATAGTACGAATCCCGGGAATGATATTTATTGTATTATATGAAAATCATTTTATAAGAATGTTATGTGTAATTAATAATACTCGTAAATATTTTATATAAAGTTAAACAAATCTGAGACAGTGGGATCATTGTTCTTTCATGAAATATATACATGTTTTTATTTGTTCAATTACGTACCATAGTTATGTCTTTTTTTTATCAAATTGAACGAGCTTTAAAAACACTTTCGTTTAAAGTATATCATTCATAGTACAGATAGATAGAATGAGAACGTATCCGAACAATCTCTTAGGCATATAACATTATTGGTATTTGACACGGGGTCATTATTCTTTTATAAAATATATATATATATATATATTATTTTTTGTTCAATTACGTGCTATCGTTTTGTCTGTTTTCTTATTAGATTGAACTTAGAAACACTTTCATAGTACAGATATGTACTATGTATATATCATTCTATCCATCATAGATAGATAGAAAGAGAACACATGCGGAGCAATCTCTTAGGCATATAACGTCATTGGTATTTGACGCATCGTTAAATCCCGTCCCGTTTCCCTATAATTCGATATAAGCCGGTTCACCATCATTACGTCGCCGAACCATTAAGGGCATCGCCGCCGATTATTCTCCTGGTCATTGCAATTTCGATTCTCTCTCGTATCGATCTCCTCCTCTCGGCCAGGAAATAGGGTCATTCGATTACCTTCTCATCAGAAACGACACTTTTCGGTTAACCTAATCGTAAAATAAATGATATTCAAGTAAGTAATATATATACTTAATATTTATTACAATGATTTCTCAACGAAATCATAAACGTAATTCAATCTTTCATATAGTTTTTCGAATCCTTCAAAATTCTTACACAATTAATTTAATTTTTTAAGTCTAATTCTTTAACTTCGTTACGAATTAGTTCATTACGAATAAACTTTAATAGGAGAACGTTTTTGTGAACAATTTTTTCATAATAATCTTTTTTTATGACATCTAAAAGTTTGTAACAAAGTTGCAGCGAAAATTCTCTAAGTATTTTTTCTATTTTTCATCGAATTTTATCCGCTCTTTTAAATTTATCTGAAAGTACAAAAGAAACGAGTAAAGATGCTTCCTTCCGGTTGGTGAAATTGAACGGAAAACCATTCTCCCTTTCTCTTTTTTTTCCCTTTTTTTTGGATGACGAATAGCACCGAGTTAAAGTTAATATCCTAAAAAAAGAAAAAAAATTCCAATAGTAGGGAATCCAAAAAAAAAAAGTGCTGCAATAAATTCTTCGTGCGTTGACATCCAATAACAAATTTTTATTGACATGCGTATAAATGTCCTTACTTGTCATATTAGTTTATTAGATGTCTACTTTAAATAAAATAATCATTTTCTAATTAATATCATCACGCTTTATTAATCAATATTCTTTTCTTTTTGTAAATGAAAAATTCATTCGTACGTTTGTCTAGTAATATGTCCGAGCATGCATAGATGCTTGACTTGTACTACTTAAAATATATCTGATCATGCATGAATTAATGAGTTGTACTACTTAAAAGTAAAATTATTTAACCATTTGAGGCACGGAATGTTAGAAAATAAAAGGAACCATGTAGGACATAAATTTGATTTCGTTTTTAAATTGCATATAAAGTTGGTTTACTTATTATTAAAACATAAAAAGATAATAATAATAATTCAATTAAATTTTTTGTAATAAAATGGGACCCAAATAATCTTACCACGTACGTTTACGTATCAAAAAAATAGGACAATTTTAATACTGTTATGTCTGAAAGAGTTAAGAAAAGATTTGCAGGTCTGCGAATAATAAAAAGAACTTTCGTATTTTCGTGGAAAGAGATTATGTTGAAAATAGGTACAAGATGAACAACGTAGTTGGTTTGCTAAAGAGACTCTGACAGTTTAATAATAGATTCATTTCACTTAAACTACCCGTTTCATTTTTTGTATTTTTTTTTAACTTTACCGTTTTATCGACAAAAGAGAAAATCTTTGGCATTTGGCTCGTAGGCTTAAACGAGGTGTTCCGTGACGGCAACAGGTAGAATAGGTGCATTACTTGCGTTGCAACGTCCATTAACGAGCGTACGACTAACACCGGATTGGTGTTCTAGCTATCAGTTTAAATTGCATCGCAAGTGCTAGAATTTCTCTCTGCCAACAAACTGACACGAAATTGCTTATTGAGAAGGTAGTATAAATCGTTGACAGGTCGTTCATGATCCGGTGTTTTCTCATTTTATACATTGAAGATTTACTTTTTCTTGAGCCTCGTAAAAGTTATTTTTAACATTAAACGTATCACGAAAAGGAATTTTAAATTGTCAATTATTTATATTCTGTACTCAATGTTAAAATACAAAAATGAATCTGTAGATTATCTGGTTATGTGCAAATTAATAAAGCGTTATAAATAAAATATTTGCTGGAAACAACTGGAACGTTTTTCTGTACATTTAAATTAACACAATGCTATTTAAAATATTTATTAAATTCAGAATTCCACACGTTAACGAAGCAAATCAGTTAATCCGCAGATTAGCTAATGTGCACATTTGCTTTTGAGATTTAGCTGTAACATTGGTACTATGTTATCGGACAACTTGATACCAAATATAATAGATATTCCTGAGGAAATTGACCGAGGGGTCAACTCTCGGGTCAATCTGGCACCCCTATCCAGAGGTCAAACCTGGATTGGTTAATGGATATAGCAGTTGACCGGAAAACGAAAGATCCTGAGTTCCGGTCCCGGTCCTGTCAACCGTTCCATTTTTATTCACGAATTTTATATTACTTTTCTTCATTTGACTTTAAAATTATAATGACTATTTTACTTCTCTTTCAATTAGGACAATATCAAATCATCTATTGTATGAAAAATATTTTCCTCAAATTCAAATATAAATCTTTTATATAAATCATGAAAATAAGAGAGAGAGATCAAATAAAAATATTCCTTCAATTAGACTAATATCAAATAATTCATCGTATGAAAAATATTTTTCTTGAATCCAAATATAAATTTGTTAAATAAATTATGAAATGTTGTCTCGATCGATATTAGAACTGTACTACTCGTTTACTTAGAACAACAGGTTATTTAGATACTGTATTCTTTCTAATGCTAGAGGAACTAAATGACGACCAACGAGTTTTGGTTTGTTTATTTAAAATTTGCAGTATTTTTTTGTTTTCTACTAGGAGAGCTGTTTTATTTACTTATGCTTTCCATTTATTCGCGAGCCATTTGATATTTGCGTCGGGCAGAGATGAAATCGAATGCTCGCGACCGTGCTGGAGTATCAAATTATCGAGATCAAAATTTCGAAAAATATTAAAGAGAATTTTTATCTTTCCACGGGCTGAGAGAAGAGGAGACGAACAAATTAAAACGTTCCAATGAAGTTTCTTCCCGTCGTGTGAAACAGAAGAGAGAAACGAAAAATTCCCCGCAGGGTTTTTCTTTGCGATTTAAATCAACCTGAACGTATTATTATTTCTTTTACTTTTTTTTTTATTTCTCATTACAGGAATAATAATTTTTTGTTTCGTAATCGTACGATTTTCTTTCCTACGATTAAATCAAATTTCTTTTTTTTCGCACAAAAACGAAGAAATCTTCTTTATCCCGTTTTAATAACTTCCTTTATCTTATTTTCATATTCTATTTTTTTTCCATTTTCTTATTCATTTATTATTGATTATGAAATCGGAAAGTAGGACTGAATATACGAACAAGTTTCAAAATGACGACGGTAAGAACTATGATTATTATTTCCAAGAGTTTACGAATAATTTTAAGACTCATTATATTGTAATATAACAATTTTTAATTATCTTTTTTTATTATATTCATTTTTTTGTTTTGCAATTTGTCCATGGACACTAGGTAAATTTCTTTATTCGTTCAATTTAAATAACACGTGGGTGATAATTACTATTTTAGGTGTTATCGTTTTGACAATTTTTAATAAAATCTTTTTCAAGAGAGATACATCCTTTTTTTTATATTAATTATTGCCATAATTAAAAAACTCCGAAAACACTAACATACCGATCATTAATATTTATTTTATACGATTATAAAAAAAAAAAATTATTGAAAATATTAACAATCACATTGTATGTTAATTATTCTCTAGTACTATTAGTTTAGATAAACGAGATAAGAATGTTCGATAGAATTTAAACTATAGTAAGAGATGATGTGGTTTCTGTGGAAATTAGATCACGTATTCACGGCGTTTCTTGATTCTAAAGGAGCTGAGAAGTAGGAAAAGGGAGGGGGGGAAAGGATAAAGATGATGTTAAGGGAGGGTTAGATCTGTATTTTCATCGTGGATGAAGATCATAAAGTTCTTCTTTCATCTCGGTTGATACTGTAACAACATTTCTAGTTTTCCACATTTTCTTTTCCTTATTCAAAATTCCTTATAAATATATTTCAATATATAATACATATATGTAATCATATTAACCAAAACCTATATATATATAATACACACATATAATAATTATATTAAATATAAATTTAATATAGAATATATATATATATATTAAATATAAATATCATATACAATATATTAGGTTGTGTGGCAACTAAGTGAGTGTGTTTACTTTAAGAAAAACCTACAGGTCCTCGGGGGACCTCTCTACCTCTTTGTATAAATAAATACTTAAATATTTATATATATAATAAATATTATATTATATTATTTTTATATATTATTATACTATATATATTATTATTACATATATTATATATATGGGGCATTTCATATCAAATCGGCCACTTTTTTAGGTCGACCTCTCCAATTTTTTTGAAAATTTTTTATGTTTTTAATACCGTCAAAAAACACCTTCATGAATTTTTTCAAATTTTTTTGACCACCCGTTTCTCAGATATTGATTTTTTCCAAAATTCAAATTTTTTTTTTTCAAACAGCTATAACTTCGCGAAAAAAACAGCTATCGGGGTCTTGTTTCTTTCAAAATTTTTGTTTTTTAATGCTCTTTCAAGAAAAAAATACCTCTTTGATCTTCATTGATTTGTTCCTATTTTTTTTAAGTTTTAAGCGAAAAAAACGTTTCGTACTATTTTTTTTCTTAATTCAAAAAAATTTTTTTTTTCTAAACTATATTTTACGATTGAATTTCACCGATAAATACTTTTACAGTAGTTTCTTTTACACATAAAATTTAATGAAAATATTGATTAAATTGTTCCTCTGGTACAAAAAAATAATTATCCGAGCACATGCATGAGAGTGTAAAATTAAATACATGCAATTTCAGAAAAAAAAATTTTTTGAATGAAGAACAAAAATAGAACGAAACGTTTGCCCACGATCGGATTGGTCTAAATACTTTCTATTTTTGTCCAAGTTTTCTTGAGAATTTTTTCAAAAAAATCGAAGGGGCATACATTTCGAAAAAATGTTTTTTTTCTTAAAACTTAAAAAAAATAGGAACAAATCAATGAAGATCAAAGAGGTATTTTTTTCTTGAAAGAGCATTAAAAAACAAAAATTTTGAAAGAAACAAGACCCGGATAGCTGTATTTTTCGTGAATTTATAGCTGTTTGAAAAAAAAAATTTGAATTTTGGAAAAAATCAATATCTCAGAAACGGGTGGTCAAAAAAATTTGAAAAAATTCATGAAGGTGTTTTTTGACGGTTTTAAAAACATAAAAAATTTTCAAAAAAATTGGAGAGGTCGACCTAAAAAAGTGGCCGATTTGGTATGAAATGTCCCATATATATATATAATAGGCATTATGACTTTTTCCTGGCTTTACTGTTTCCATTTTTACGATTAATTAAAAACAATACGTTAACAGAGAAAGATAACGCGTAATAGTTTCACTAGCAAATGAGTTTAACGAATATAACACGCGACGAGTATTGGCCGCTCTAGAAGGTGTCCTAAATTAATTTTAATTAAGCTCCTACTTTTATCTCTGTTTAAAATAAACGAAACGTATATAACGATGCGAAATGAATTTAATGTATATACTTGAATGCGTGAAACGATCGATGTGCAGCATGCAACAATAACGTTATGCATCACATGCGACACATTAAAAAATTGTTCATTCATATCCCACTGTCATTAATATTTCGTTGACTTTGTTTGATATTAATTTTTAAATTCTTGTAAAGACTGATTAATTAAAAAGAAAAAAAGAATAAAAAAAAAGTTTTTTTTAGAAAGAATTTTTAATAAATAAAAAGAATTTTTGTTTATATTTAACAATGATAAGTACACGAAGTTTCGTAAAAAAAAAATAAAAGGATAATCATTTTGTAATTGACATAAAAAATGAATTTAATTAGAACAATTGTTATATTTCGTTGTCAAAGGATTCTTTCCTCAAAAAATAATAATAATAATAATAATAATTATCCAATTATTCAGTTAATTTTTATTTCTCAATTAAACAAAGTCTGCGTATTTATTAACTTTAATTAAGGGATCTCTGAAAATAAGTTTCCCTGCTATTTAGATCGGAATCGAATATTTCGACACGAGTACACTGACATTTGGCACGTAAAACGCGCGTGTGTGTGTGTATGTATGTAGGTCAAATCGATTGGCATAAAGCCAATTGATAGCTCGGCTATCAGTTCCTTTTTGTTGACGCCCCAAAGATTTTTGATTTCCTTTTTTCGCAAATGTTCTATGATTCTCATACGCCGTTTTCAATATCTTATCATCGTGGAATTGCAAATGTTCAAATGTATTCCATTTAAAGGATTCTTCTTTACCATTGCAAGTAGTTACGTGGCAAATGAAATTTACATAAGTAGCTATGGCTATGGGGGCTATGGTATTGTATGGTGCGGTACCGTTTCCGTTTTATTTTCTCGGTGAATTTTTTATTCAACTTCATAATGAGAGAGAGAGAGAGAGAGAGAGAGGAACCGAAGTATACACAAAAAACAAGATAGAAAAAAAAATCGTATTTTTTTTCTGTTTCATTTATTCCTGAAGAATGATGGAAGGAAGAGATATTTCTTTTTTGGATGAGGAAAAAAAAAGAAAGAGATCCAAGGACGACGTTATTATACATACAGCTCGTATTTTCAAGGGGGAAAAAAAAAGAAACGTAATTGGATTTTCTTTTTCCTCTTCTCCTTCTTTTTTTTTTTTTCTCAGGATAACATCGACTTCGGAATTTTTATTTCGCAGCTTTAACAAACCGAATTCACTAACACTACTATATTACCATTTTTATTATAAAAATTCGAATCGTAGAAGAAAATGTACAATTTAGGTGTGCACTATTATTCTTCCCAATTCCCCCTTCCCTCTTTTCCTCATTTTCTGTTCTTTTTTCTTGTTAGAAACGGTGATACAGAAAAAAAAGATAAAAGGGGAAACCTTTCGTGGTGTGACACGAAGCAAATAGTTTCTCAATTTAACGCGAATTCAAGGAGACACGTTAAGGGGTGGGAGGGTGGTCCTGGGTGTCATACAATTTAGAAACTCCTACGTAGAAACAACTTTCATCCAGGAAAGGATGATGTTCTATCGATTTTAAACGAGGTACGTGTGTGCCATCGAACGTGCTTTAACGATTTCTCTACTTCTGCTTGAGAACACACTTCGTTATCTATATAGCAATTTTTTATGAAAAGGTAAGTAACGTAGGTTCTTGTAATACTATAGGTTTAATTTAGACAGGTGAACAAACACTTTTTATGTAGGTTCTTTGAAAGGTGATTACTTTTATAAATATTTCGATACGAATTTATGTTCACGATGATTTCAGATGGGATGATGATATTGAATTTTTTTTCTTTTGATGTAAGTGTGTGTGTGTGTGTTTGTGTGTGATAGTGCAGGTACAGTTGAATATTTATTGCTAAACTTTGAGTAGGAAAATGTTGTCTAGTGTGTCACTAAAGTCAACAAATATTTGAATATTTTAAATATCATAAAAATAATGTAATGAATGTCCACTTACGAAACAAGTTGATGGGACACTATTTTTGTTGAAATTCTACACAGTTGTAGAATTTACACATCGTGCAAAAAAACGTTTTCAAGTCTCGCATGCATTTTTATATACCAGTTTGTATTTTTTGTATAATACGATACATCTCTCTAGATAATTATTAATAAACATATTTTATTTATTTATTAAATATCAAGTAAAAAACAGTATATAATCTTTTAATCACGCGTACCACCAACAAACTCGCGAATAATATTTTAATATTTAGATAAGATTGTTATCTTTTGAATTCGAATTGATCGTTGGGGAAAACGTTTCTTTGTTTAAAAAAAGAAAGAAAGAAAGAAATTGCGAAGATAGGATTTCCTGGCCGGCAAATGCATTTATATATTTCACGGCCGTTCGGGATAATGTATTTTCTACGTCAAGATGCCTTCGATCATGGCGGATGAAAATGGTAGTAGTAATAGTAGTAGTAATAGAAGAGAATCGACGTTTTCTTCAAGCCTTTCCTTGAAAGCTTTTCTTCGACGTGACCGAATGATCGATATAAATGATAATTTTATATATTTTATCGTATTATAAATTACTTTAGATTTAGACATAGTTATCTTAGTCTCGAAATAATTCCAAATTTTATTTAAAAACATTATGATTTATTAAAACGAAATATTCGTTTTATCTGTCATTGATAATTATCCAATGAAAAATCAAATTATATGAAACGATTATTATTTTAAAAAAGAAATTATTAAAAAAGAGAAGATCATCTTAATCAATTTGTATTACAAATTTTAACTTTTTATACATTTTATTCTAACATTATCGATATTTCTTGGTTATTAATGTAAAACATTTTTAAATATATTCATATCTTTTTACCAATAATAAAAATATTTACGACCTTTTCTTCGTTGGAAAAGAATTTTCTTCGTTGACCTAATCATCAGTTTGCTAACAGTGTTATATTATTTCGAATGTTTATGTTGTTTACGAAATTCTCTATGGTCGATATTTTATTCGATAGAAAGATTTTTCTCCCTGTCTCTTCCTCTTTTTTATTTAAATAAACAAACTAACGAACGAACGAACAAATCAAAAATCTATGCATGTATTTATGTTGATTATTTTTATTTCCGATTTAATAAAACTAGGAGAAAAACTCAATTTAAAATTCAACTTAATTTGAAGGAATAGTATTGAGAAAGATGGGAAGGGAAGGGGAGGGGGAGGAAGAGGGATTCGTTGAATTATTCTGGGGTTGTCGGTTCGGTGACATAGTTCAAATGTCTGGCATACTAAAAGACATTCCATCGATATGATGCAACGAAAGAGACGAATACTCGAGATGTTAATAAGATGAACGAGATATATAAAGGCTCGTTTGTAATTCGTCTATTCAAGTTTCGAATAAAACGTTGACATCAATGATATCGGAATATTTTCATTGTGTTTCGATTCAAGAACGTTTTATCTATAAATACGGGATAGCTAAAAAGTTACTAGATCATTTAAAAATAAAATAACACTTTTATATACGTATTAAACTGTGAAATTAATTTTTGTATAAAAAATAAGTATACTTCTTGGAAATAATTTTTAATAATTTCTTTTAGATCGTTAAAATAATACGAGATTAACCAAATGACCAGATGACTATTAGAATAAATACAAGACGGCTCAAAAGTTACTAGATCATTTAAAAATAAAATAACACTTTTACTTATATTAAACAATGAAATTAATTTTTGTATTAGAAATAAGTATACTTCTTAAAAATAATTTTTAATAATTTCTTTTAGATCGTTAGAACAATACGAGATTAACCAAATGACCAGATGACCATTAGAATAAATACAAGATGGCCCAAAAGTTACTAGATCATTTAAAAATAAAATAACACTTTTACTTATTAAACAGTGAAATTAATTTTTGTATTAGAAATAAGTATACTTTTTAAAAATAATTTTTAATAATTTCTTTTAGATCGTTTTCTACCAAATGCTCATCATATTGTTCTTAACATAAGAACATGATCATCGTATTTTAAAAAGGTCTATTGACTTTAGGGCCACCTTATATACGTGGCACGAATTTTTATATCTAGCCGAATATATTTAAATATATATATATTTTTACTCTCGATATTATATGTATGTAAATGCAAGAAAAATAGACGTAGAAAAATGTGAGGTTACGATACGAGGATATTAAAAATCATTTGTAGGAAGTTTGATAAAATATTTGCAAAAAATTTTGATTCGAATTTATAATATTTCCTGATTTCGGGAGATTGAAGCGAAACACGAAGGAGGATGAATATTTCGTTGAAAAATAAGGGATAAGGTAAAAATATCGTATAGATTCGTATATATATATATACGCGTGTATTCGATTTAAGAGTAAATAGACAAATATTTTGTTGCGTTTTTATTACCAGTTTCCTTTTTGCAATTTGTCCAAGGTGAATGAATATTCTCTCGCAGGTCAATAGAAAACATTTTTACAATAGGTGAGAAATATTATTCTATTAATATATAAGAAAATATTTTTTACTAAACATATTCGTCAATTTCATTTCGTCAAATTTTGTTCATTTATTTTCAAGACTCCGACGTAATTCAAAAAGGACTCTCTCTCACACTCGCATAAGATTATCGATCAAATCGAAGTCATTTTTCTGTCTCACGGTAGGATGACCCTTCGAAAAGGTCCTCGAGAACAAATCGAATCGTCAGATAAGGGATTTGGATTGAGTGAAATGTCACGGAACCAAGGGCCGATTATTAGATCTTTTTATCTCCCTTATTTTTTTTTTCTTCTCTTTTTCTATTTCTCTTTCATCGTTATTCGTGTCAATGAGTTAAGGCTAGCATATATATATATATATATATATATATATATTTATCAAAACAATATAGTAATAAATATAATAATAAAAATAATAATATAATAATATAAAAAAATCAAATAATGTAATAATAAAACTAAGAAATTTTGTGTTGAGTTCTTTTTTACTGGTTTCTCGTGTAGTTCTCTCATTCTTTTTATACGTATAATATTTTTTATTATTCTTATTGATGCTTGTAGGAAGAGGTAGAGGGGGGAGGAGAGTAGAGGAAAAAGATAAAAAGAGAAAAATAGTTTTCTTCCGAAAGGACGAATGAGAGAGAACGAAAGGAAACGGGGATTTGAAACTTCCTCTCTTTCACGAATAAATCTCGGAAGTTTTCTTTCGAAAATGTTATGTCGGTCGATATCTCGGGAAGAAATTTTTATATATGAATTATAAGAGAGAGAGAGAGAGAAAAAGCATAGAAATAAAACGTAGAATGACGCAAATAAACGAGAGAGATCGATCGATCGGTGAACAAAAATGTACTCGAGTAGATAAAACGTAAATCGTCCAATAGAAGGAAATTGTCGATTAGTCCGAGATTCCTAAATGTTCTAGTGCTTGTTATATTTTCTTATTTTCTCCAGAGAGAAGTTTACTGGGTCCTACTTCATACACTTTATTCATTACAGATATTTCCTTTACGTACGGTTCTGTGATATTCATGTTTGCAAATGACACGGTTATCCTAACTACTCGCAAAGATCCCCATTATCAGCACATTTTTTTACTCCAGCAAAATATCATAGAAAATCGAACCGTAGTTAAATCTATGGAAAATAAATGTAAAGTGTAAGTGTATTAGATTAATCTTACGATACGGTACAGTTCTCATCGTTACCTTAAACAAACACTGTCATTTTTCAAACAAATACCTTGAAATAATTTATGCATTCAACATGAAAACAACATATAAAAGCTAGAATAGAACAAGTCCTTATAAAAAGACAAAACGTGTACAGGCTTACAGGTAAACATTCGAAATTAAACATAAACGAATAAGCTATTATTATACAAGATAATAATTAAACTGATTTGAATTTATGAAATCGTAATATGAAACACAGCAAGAAAAATTTATATAATCAAATTTCCACTACGATCCATTATTACTGAGTACCATAATTACTAACACATTCGAACAAACTTTAAGATCAAATCCGTCGAAGATGAAATATTCAAACTGTGTAATAAACACAACAAAATCATTTGTTTTGTTTATTTCGTAATCAACAAAGTAAAATATTAAAAGAAAAAAAAAGAAAAAAAACACGAAACTAACAAACTTTCTACGATGTTTCATTTTTACTTTGAATCAATATCTGCCGTGGGGGACGGGGGCTTTTTTTTCTAAATCGAATCGTAACTTCATTGAAATAGTGATGCAAACCGAACGATATTATTCGAGATAAATCGAGAACGGTTTTGCTCGGAGACAGATAATTCAGGCTTCCATTGGGGAGAGTTTTCGACGCGTACGAAACAGTTTTCGCCGTTTAGTCGGATTATCTCTGACCAACGGAATTGTCACCCCGAGATTTGTTTGTTCCGAGAGATCAAATAATTCTATCGACGATTCTGTGACACTACTATTCTACTCTATCTTTCTTTCGTGTGTGTATGTGTGTTGTTACCTACGTACAAAAATAAAAATAAAAATAAAAATAATCAAAGGAAACTTAGTCCTATTTTATAAAAGCAAAGTTCTTTGATAAAAATTGAAACATCTCGTATGCAAAGTAACCGATGAGAATCCGAAGGAAGGTTACCAATTTTCAAGCCAAAACTCTCCTTCGACCGGCACGTAATAGAAAAACTTTTCCATTGGATGTTTAACCGAAAAAAAACAAAAAAAAATGAAAAAGAAAGAAAAAAAGAAAATGTCGGTCATACTCGAATAGATTGCAAAGAGTTACGACTTCGTTTTTATTCTATTCCTTCTTTTTTTTTTTTAACAATTTTATGTACATTTCCGTATCTTCGTTTTATTTTTCATTTCTTTTCCTTTCCTTTCTTTTCTTTAGAAAATGTTTTCTTTTTTTTTTAGAGAGAGAGAGAGAGAGAGAGAGAGAGAGAGAGAGAGAGAGAAAGAGAGGAAAAACATAATGTAAAAAGTAATACTAACGAAAGAGAAAAATACGAACGAGAACAAATTTTTCTTGTTAAAGAGATGGTCTCGTTAGAAGCAGATATTTCACTTATGTCAGTGAATATGCTATTGTATCCAATTCCAAATGGTTGGGTGGGGTCACTTAGGTTCCTGTAAATTGATATGCAACTACACAGCAACGTCACTTGAATCCTGATGGGAAAACCACTTGCATGGATTTCCGATAAGAACGCGATATTAGATGACCATCTTCTAAAAGTGGCTTAAAAGGATAAATATGATAAAGAAAAATATAGCAAAATATAATAGAAAGAGAGAGATGGAAAAGAAAAGAAAATGTTTGTGATAAAAATATATTATATTATATTACATTAATATAGAATGGAGACACTTTTATTTGGATTAAAACAAAAAAATAATAGAAAGATGGAAGAGATAAGAAAAAATATTTTGTGACATATATATATATATATATATATATATATATATATATATATATATAATTAAATATTATTTAATATTTATTAAATAATATAATTTATAATTATATATTAAATAATATAGAATAGAGACACGTATTCGGATGAAAAAAAAAAGAATAGTAAGATGTAAGATAAAAAAAATTATGATAAAATCCCACGTTAACGCATAAACGTTGTTATATTTAAATAAATACTTATTAGGATATACGAACGAGACATAGTTAAATTCATAACATTTAAACGCAATTTCCTTTCGATGTAAATGAGCGAATTTAATATGAAATGAAAAGATGTATCTAGGCGTGCTAAAATATCCTGTCCGTTATCTTCTAGAATATTTTAAATCCTTCGAGTTGTAAATTCGATGTTAGAGACTCTTCTTGTCCCGCATTTATTATGCTAAACCGTTGAATTTGTCGAGTCTTTACTCGTAAATAGATCTCAAACGATGTGGAACTAATTTATCTTTTGTAGTTTCGAGTAACTTATGTAAATAATTTAATGAAGAGTATTTGTTATTAGTTTTTAAAACATGTTATTTAAGTGTTCTTTGAATCATTACAGACAAATGTTTTGTTTTTAATTAATTTGCCATCTGCGCTTGCATTGATAATGATTGCATTATTCGAATTAGTTAAATATTTCTATTTATTTTTTTAATTAAAAAATGACGTAAATATAATATGATTATGATTTACGTATTAAATAATATTGTTTAATTTCTTTTTAATTCACGCCAATGAAGTCGCATTTTAAAAGTTTCCGTTGTTATTAATTTGCATTTATAACGATTGCACTAAGTTAAATTTTTAAATGAAAATAAAGAATTTGTTAAAATTAACAAAATAATATAAATAAAATATCATATTATTATTTATTGAAATATTATTGAAAAAAAAATTTCGCACCAATGAAGTTTCATACTAAAAGTTTTCGTTCTTATATAATATTTTCTTTTTATATTGTATTTTTGATTTCTGATTTTTGATTTTTGATTTTTGTAGGAAAAGAAAGAAAAATAAGTATATGATTGTTAGATGAATATGAGGAAGATATGCCTAAACGCGCGTCCATTATCCTCTTGCGGATATTCGCAACTTGTTGGTGTGTAGAAAACCAAAAGTCGAATGAAGGGTGGCAGAGGGGAAGAAATGCATGAAAAATGTATGAATAGCACATAAATATGTACGGGAGATATAAAGTTTGAAAAGCGTACCGAAACAGAACTGAGAAGAAAAGTCCTCTCACAAAAGTAACGGAGGAGGGGGTGTGGGGGGGGGTAATAGAACACCAAGGATAGAAAAGATACTTCTCGTGAGAATGTTGGAGATGATATCATTGAACTAACTCTAGTGGATGTTAAGGATATAATATCCCTTAAATTAAATCCGGAAATGAATTTATTTTCATTAAATGATATAAAAATGTTACGATGATTTTCAAAAGATTGAAATACGATTTATAATCTAATGTAAGCTAAATTGAAACGAAGCAAGGATAAAGGGAAACAAAAAAAAAGATCTAATTATAAATATATTGTGTATGTGTCTGTGTATTGAATATAATGAAATATAATTATTTTTATATATGATAATTCACAAAAATATTTGATCACTTACAATGAAATGTTTTATTAAATAATGATAAGTATATTATATTATACAAAATATTTACACAGAAATATATATGTATATAAAATAGTAAGAAATAATTTATAATTGTTGCATATATATTTCAATTTATTTTGAAATTGTATATAGAGTCATACCTATTTACAATATAAATAATATTTCTGTAAGTATTGTATAATATACTTATTATTAATAATAAAATTATTTCATAGTAAGCGTTCAAATAGTTTCGTTGAGTATAATAATATTTAATAAATTATAATTAATAAAAATTACGTTAAATATTTCTGGATAAAAAGAAAATGTTTGTTAGTAGGAAAAGAAAGATGGAAAACAGGAATAATAATGTAATAATAATAATAATAATAATAATAGAGAAGAAGCAAAACAAAATGATGGATAGATAAAAAACTGATGCCAGAATGATAGGAGTTACTCGTTCCCGTTTTCACGTCAAAATGGGATTGCATAGGGGGTATTTGCAAGGCCTAGACACGCGGTTAAAAGACAAAAATGGTCGTTGAATAACCGCAGGGAAAGCATTTTGTTGGTTATGAACGAGCAACCATCTCTCTCTCTCTCTCTCTCTCTCTCTCTCTCTATCTTTCTCTTTCTTCTAGTTATATACAAAGTTCATCCTTATATTTCCTTTTCTCCCTCAGGAATTTATGCTTCAGCTTTATGGACGCATTTATTCGTATTATTATTTTCTTTTTTTCCTTTTTGAAGGACAGTACTACTACTTTCTGCCAATTTTCTTCAGATCCACGAATCTCATAGACGAATAATCTTCTACAGACTTTTTACGATAAGTGGGTGGGTGGGTGACTTCGGGGTAGGAGGATCTTCTTCTTATTGGCTTTATTCTCTTCTACTTTATCCTTCATTTTTTTTTTTTCTTCTTCTTCTTCTTCTTCCTTATCTTCTTTCTTTCTTCATTTTCGTATTGTATCTCATCGAGTTGCTACTTACCAACCTACTTAAGGATTAAATTTCTCTTCTTTTAATATCCTTCCAAGTTAATCAAATGAATTCTTCGATTGGTAATGAAACTTTACGACCCGTCTCGACTAATCTCCTTTTCGCGAACGAGAAGGAAGTATATAAAACGTATTTTTATTCGTAACAAAAATTGGTGATACTTTTCTTACGTGACACTACGATAAAATCAATTGCATTGAAGAAATGTAGTTCGTTAGAAGAATATAACTAATTATCGCCAAATGTTTTATACTTTTTCTGTTGTTGATAGAAAAATTTAACAATTAGTTCTTTCGTTTGAATATTCACTTTAGATGTATAAACGTGAACAACTTCTACGGGGAAAATTAAAGTGACAATTTCGATACGAAATAATACACAATTTTGTACGATCATTTTATTATATTATATTCGAATGATTTTAATATTATTTGCAATGTGTTTTATTATTTTTTTTACGAATTAATCAATTGCATAGAATGATTCATTTGCATAGTTAATCAGTATATGTATAAATATTTATTAAATATGTAATATCAATGATGATCATTTCTTTTATATATTTTTCTCTCTCTTCTTTTTTTTTTATTTATTATATTCATCTTATTATAATATCATTTTCAATGTGTTTTATTATTTGATTTTTTAAAAGGTATTTTCACGAATTAATCAATATAAGTGCATCGGAAATTTTTCAATAATTATGTTATAAAAGTTCATACAGGATTTTAATTGTATCAACTTCCTTTATGTCACTCCTTCCCCCTCTCTCTCACCCTCTCCCTTTCCCCAATCGATAATACGTATCTAACATAAGTGCAAAAAAAAACTCTCGGGGAGCTTTTTCATAAAACTAGCGTCGTTAATTCTCGGGACGATCGTTAAATTTACCGATGACGGTCCAAGCAGAAGTATTCAACGATGCGTCGATAAAACATCGTTAAAATTTACGATTCCTAGTGAATCATTTCTATCCGTTGCACTTGTTTCGTTCGTCATTTCATTGAAATGACTGAATTAAAAAAAATCCAACAACCTCTTTCTCTCTTCTCTTACGTAGGACATTTTATTTTTATATATATATCTATTTTTTTTTTTAAATAAAACTAAACTACACAGTCGTTTTCATTGCAAAGTATTGCTGTACTTTTCTTTTTCTTTTTTAATAACTGCAAGAACGACAAAATGAAGGAAGAAAATTTTTGTCTTTTTATTTTTTTTTTTAAATATTTATCTTAATTGGACAATTTTTCGTAGAAACAATTTTTTTCCCCTTGGGGTATTTTTATTTAATCTCAAATTAAACGAGACGTAAAATAACGTGTACGTTTTTGTCAATCAAATCTCGATTGCATTATGGGTTGGTGCATTGAATTCATTCACGCATTGGATGGAATTGCTTGATGAAGGACTGACTATACGAAGAATCTCGAGTGGGTGTAATACTGATATCCGTAATTAAAAGGATAATTAAATTTCATTAATTTTATCCGAAGACGTTTAATTTTGACGATCGTTGTTATGCTATTATTTCTATCGAAATAAAAGACGAGAACAATCTTCTTAAAGTGTAAATAACATTTAAAAGTATAATAATTTATATATAAAGTATAATAAATTTTGCACAATCGGTTTAAAAGAATTTGAATTGAATACAAAATTAAATTTGGGACACTTGATTACTTTTGATATTATATTATTAATGTGTTTAATTTGTTAGTATAATCGACAATATATAAAGTATAATAACTTTGAACAATCTCTCGGTTTAAAAAAGATCCAAGTTATATACAATACAAAAAAAATTTAGGACACTTGATTACTTTAGATCTTACATTATTTATATATTTAATCGGTTATGTAATGAAATCGTCACAAAATCCTATGTAAAATAACAATTATTTTCAATTCCAATAACTTTCAATTCGAAATTTGTACATTTAGTTTAAGCATTCTCAAAAATATTCATCATCTCTTTCGTAACATTTTGACGTACCTTTTATATATAGTCAAAAAAATAAAACAAAATATAGAATAATATAATTGAGAATAAAATATCATTGTCTGTCGTTGCACCCCGTGTTTTGTCATCAATCAAATTGTCCATGATGAACGAAAGTAGGTCGAAATTTCGATCAAGAATAGATTACAAGCTTTTAAAGCTTACTCCGAAGGTTGTTACCCTCCCGTAGTCATGGCAACAGGTGGCGGGTTTCTACCGCACATATGCCTTTCCCTGCATCTTACTACTTACTGCATCGAAAGTTGATGCATTAACAACATTTTGTATATATAATATATATCCTCATTAAAATGCAAGCATCAGTTATTCTACAGATTATCTAGATAATGTTTAGATTAACTAAGGTGATTTAATTTCTAAAATTACCTAGGTAATCTGCATATTACTTAATAAGTACTCGTTAAAGTAAAAATATGATCTTTACTAAAACAACAGCAATGTTTAACATAATGTTATTTACTTTTTGATATCTAAAGAATCAAGTTAATATAATTAAACAATCAACAAATTAAATGATTAAATCAGTCATCAATCAATTAAAAAACTATAATAGAAAGAATCAAACGGTTTCAAATATTATTACAATAAAATAAATGAATTTGCGAAACATATAATTAAATTATGCTTATCTAAAGATTGGTGACAGTTTGAATTACACAGTAATAAGTTTTAACGACAGACGCACCTATTTGTGGTACATTTAGATCTGCAGTCACAGTCATATTTTCTTAAACTTTGCCCAGTATCAAAGGGTTATTTTATTGTTGTTTGATGTAAGAATATTTCTACAGCAGGAAAATTTTCTTGAACGATACTTTAACGATACGGAAGCCATTGATGTGTACATTACTTAGGTAAAATACGAAAAACTCTTCCGCACGTTAACGAAGCAAAATAGTTAATTTGCAGATTATTTCATTAAAATACGAAATAAATGCGAATCAAAATGATAAGATTACTCGGACAGGATCAATTGCAAGCTCGTTTCATCACCCTGAAAAAAATTATCTTTAGCATGGGAAGTAATAATATTCGAAGAATTCTTTATTAGAATAGTTTTGGAAAGTTTTGACCTCGATAAGAAAAGTTTCCAAATTGATTATCGATCCTATAGGAATTTGATATAATGTTCTATTATTTGACACTAACGAAACACCCTACTACCTACCACTCTATTTCTTGACAGTTTCATAAGCAGTGAACTAATCGATAATATCACCCCCTCCCTCCCCTCCCCCCTCCCGTTTAATCGAGACGGACTATTTTTTGATGAAGAGAAAAAAAACGTTGTGCATGTTTGTGAACAATAAATATGATAAATCTACCCGTTGCGTTCTGGTTATCCGCGAATTCGGGGCGAGGAGTCAAAAATACGAATAACCGAAATGAAACACACGGAGCTTGATCAAATTTTCATGCGTTCTTTATTCGAATCGTAAAAGAAAAAAGAAAAAAAGAAAAGCCGTTAATGTATTAAATATACAATGTGTTATCCAATCTTTAGATTGCACTAATAAGTAAGTATAATTTTATCGTGTGTTTTGCGAATGCATTTTCTTAATTGTAATAATATTTTAACCGCTTAATATATATATAATTTCTGATATAAATTAGATTAAATAAAATGAATATATTAAAGTATTATTATTAAATTTAAATGAAAATAAAAATTTAATTATCATTAAATTTATATGTAATTGTTATATAATTGTTAATATGTTAATGTTGTAATTAAAAATATATATATATATATATATATAACGAGAGAACATTATACGAATTTGTTTCTTTCAATTCGAAAATTATTCGTAAAACAACGAATTGAATCTAAACATCGAGATAAAACCCAACTAATCCCCCTAACCCACCCCAATCCACCCACTCGTTAAATGAGGAAATTCAAGGAAAACGCAACGACGAGTGCACTCCTAACTCTCGGCTTGACAATAGGCTCATCGGAATGTACCTAAGTGCTCGACGCTCTCTATTCCTAAACCTATGACATGCGGAAATTTGGTGCAATCGATATCTCGAACAGCAACCTGATAGATGACCCCCACGAATCGAATGGCCCCATTCTGATTGATACTGTTCGGTACTTGCTGTGGTTTCGGTACTCAATTACTCTCCTACTTGTACCATCGATTCGAGTAATATTGCACCGATACGACCACACACGTTGCACAATGCACCTGGTGCACCTCTCTATTCATACCTCCCCAGTCCCCCCACCCCAACCCCTCTACTATCACGCGAGCGTGTATTTGTCTTGCACGTGAAAGTGATCTTTTCGAAGACTGAAATTGCAATCGATTCGCGGCTGTATTCTTCGCATTTATTTCTTTTTCTTCTTCTACGTATAAATACACATCATTAGTCAGTATTTTACAAGGACGATTTCAACTTATATATATATATATATATATGTATGTTTGTGTGTGTGTGTGTGTTTATGTGTTGAACAGTATCGATCGTTTCAAACGTCCAATAGCATATATTCGTAGAACGGTAAGTACAATTAGATTTAATTGTTGTTGATAATCGCATAACGATCTACTATATGTGGATATCGATGACATACTCATCAAAGATGAGAGAGAGAGAGAGAGGGAAAGCGAGACAGGAGTGGAATAATTAATGAGCTTGATGATTAAGAAGCATCAAGATAATTTACAAATTAATCGATTAATTATTATCATAGAAAATCGATTTATCGATCTGTTGATCGATAATTATACAGTCACATAACTGGAATAACTTACTTTGATACTTTGAATGTTATAAAGACAGATATGGTTTCGTTTGATTGGTTTCAAGCAAATCATTGAGTTATTATTTCACGTTTTGCAGCAGTGGTTATCAAAACTGTGTTCTCCATGGAACTATGGGATTTGATTTAAATTTTCTAAGAGTTTGAAGTATTGTTGTTTAAATATATTACATTTTATTAATATCATTCGTAGAAAATATTTGTTCATTTGTTGTCTAGAATTTTGGTGTGTACAGGTAGTTCTCAATATGGTATCTCCTATAACATAGTTTTGTTTTAACATGATAAGAAAATTGTGACAAACCTTTGTAAAAGACTGTACTTCTACAGAAGTGGATAACATGATTTTTGCTTAACAAAATTATATATTTACAAACATACAATTTTTTTTCTATTTGTAATATCGCATCAATACGAACAAACGTTACACAATGCACCTGTGCAACCTGTGCATTATATATATCACACGCAAGATTATTATATATTTACAAAACTAAATTACCTTAAAATAATGACACGAAGGAACGAAATGAATTCTTGTATTTCTGTATTACCAGTATTTCTTTTTCTTTTTTTTTTTTAAAGATACCATTCATTCGAAGACCACTCCTTTACATAGACAAAGATAGTAATATAAATTTCATATTCTTAAGAGAGACATTTGTGCTTGCTTAAAGTAAATTCTCTCATTCACAGACAGCACTAGTTTAAAGTTGATCTTTTGGAAGGTCCTGTTAACCGTAGATAACTGAAACTAAATTGTCCTTTGACCTGACATCGTAGATCTTTTAGGTAGTGTGAACGTCAATATCTTAAATTTGCTTGAGGGACTAGAAAGATATATTTATATGTGTTTGTATTCATACATATATATATACGTAGAGAATATAGGTCTGACTAAAGGACTCGTACAATTTGAAAAACGCTTTGAACGAGATGACATTTACCGAATGGCTATAGGAGGAAGAGGAGAAAGAGGGGGGGAGGGGTGCAAGCATGCAAGGCTGGAACGAAACGTTTTCGATATCCAGCAAGCTTTGCAACTGATATTAAACGATAGATTGGATACGCTAACGGCGTGTCCCCGTCTATAAAAGTATCCGGAAATTGTATCGATTTGAACGTAGTTTTCCGTAGCACGAGTAAACACCAAAGGACTCGATACGACTTTAATATAGCTAGCTTGACTTGCATCTTGTGGAAAAAAGTATGCTGAATTAGATTCTTGTATAGAAAGAGAACGATAATCGACTGTTATCCTTTTCGTGTTTATAAACTTATCAAATTTTATCCTGTATGCATTTTTCCAAGATTTAAAATTTGTGTCTGAAAGATAATCAATTGTTCATATTTTGTATTGTTCATTCTATCAATCAAATACGTAAAAATATGAAATATTTGATATAGTTGAAATGAAAATTGTGTAAGCTCTGTGTGTATGTGTACGTGAGTAAGTATGTGCGAGATAAAATAGTTGTAGGAATGGTGTGTATTGTGTATTTTGTGAATGTGAAATCGTGTACAATTGATAACCGAGAGAAGTATAGAAGATTGTCGAGCTTACTAGTTGTATTATATGCATGATCGATACGAATAACGACGTGCATTTGTTTACTAGGAGGGTATATGTTACCGTTCAAGTGCAGAAATCAGTTAACCTGCAGATTATTTAGATAATGTGCACATTAACGGCTTTACATATAGGTATGTATATATATATATATATATATGTAACAAAAAAACGATAAGTATGTGTAGAAGATTTTTAGTAGAGTATATGTATTAGTAGAATATGCGTTAAAAGATTATTATGTGATGATATTTCAGTTAAGAAGTATGACGTGAAAAGAAATAATTTACATATATATATATAAATATACTAAGGATTCAATCGAGAAAAGAGAATTTATTGTAAGACTCAAAGAAATAAAATTGTATTCTACCAACCCTTTTCAAAAACTTAAAAGTTCTTTACACTTTCCCTCTTAACAATTGATTTTGATTTTGATTAACCTAGTCGATCGTAACGATAATATTCCTACAACGAAACATTGTTATAAAAATGAAAAATAAATGAACGGAAAGATAATAAATTAACGATTGTAGGTCAAAAGCAATAAGTTGGTGATGGGAAGGAGGAAGGGAAGGGGTGGTCATGTATAAAAATCATTGTTGTTTTAAAAACGTTAACGAGTGGGATCGGACGGTGCTTTTTCAGGTCAAAAAAAAAAGAAACACAAGTGTGCTGTTTAAAATCCCAAGTGGTGGGTACGTGGATAGATGAGACTATTACATTATGGCTTCACGTATGTTTTTTATTTATTTTTATTTTTTTTTTTATCTAATGTTTAACACGCCACGCGATTTCCGTTCGCGCGTACCACGCAAGAATATATTATACGGGCGAACGAACGAAAAGCAGTAGCCCGTGAGTGCAATTTTCAATGCCCGGACGATATCACACGATGAATATAAAATCGAACGATGCACGAATGAACGAACGAACGCAGAGGATGCGCTTCGAAAGTCACCAAAATTTCATGCGTATATACTTGCGAACACCCCACTGTGTGTATCGATATACCAACCCACATCGATCCATTTTTTAATGAACCTCTCTCTATCTAATAGCATTCGCATTGAAATTTAATTTTTTCTTTTTTATTTCGAATAATAGATAATAGATAGATGAGAGGATAATGGTAACAATAATGATAAAATGATAGAAATATAATAAATATATAAATAAAAAATAATATAAAAATAATGTATAAAATAATTAAAAAGAAATAAATATCGTAATAGCTAAAGTAACAAATGCAATTATATTATATAAGAAATACAGAAAAATATCTTTATAAAAAAAAATTATACACAATCGTAAATAGATTTAACGAAGGCTCTGAAAATAAAATAAATCATATGCATAGGTTTCGTATAGCGAGTTAACCCTAATGTGACAAATCATACTAAACCTTTTACAAAAGGATTTGTTAACAATACTAATAGTAATAATAATAATAATAGAGAAACGCGTAATCTCATGTTTGGAGAGATGCCATAATTGCTCGCACAGTCGTTTATAATTTCGGTAATTGCGGAGGGTAAGTTGTGATAGTCGTAAGTTAATTAAATAATACCAGGGGGCCCGTACGTCAGAATTTCCAACGTAATATTCCTCGTTCGCCTTGGCGTATCGCAACTGTGCAGGCCTGTTTGAAAGGAAGGATCATTTTGCGTTCGCATCGGAAAGTACCATTTGATTATGGTTACAGTCTAGACCAACAAAGAGATATAGTTAAACCCCTAGCTTGACCGGTCATCAGAGAATAAAAGCTTGATTGTTTAATAATTTATGGAATTTAAATAAAATTACTTTGAATAATTTAGGAAACTAACATAAATTATCTGACAAACGAATTTCACTCTGAGCGAAAGTTTGTTTTAATCGTAATCGAATTTTCGATCCTTTTTTGCGGATAATGAAACGCAACTAGCCGATTTGTTACTTTTACGACTGTCGTAAAACTTTCACTTGCGACGAGACTGCATGCATCCTCTCTTTTTTACGATCTTCGTTGATTCAAATATTTACAAAAAATATATATATATATAAAGAAAGAAAAACGAGAAAAACAATTCAACGGGAAATTGAATAGACAAAACATCTATGGTTTTTACTGGACGCATATATGCGCCCATAGCTGTCAAACGGTAAAATTAAGATTATCTAATTTATTTATGTATTATTATTAATATATATATTTAATATAGGATTATATATACTTATGAAACATTTTATTCAAAATTATAAAATACAAATTACGTATTGAGAAAAATACATTATATACATATATAGAAATGGAATGGAAAAAGTTTCAAAATAGAATTGGTTGCAAACTGGAATTGGTATTGAACTGAAATAGTCTGTGAGAACTGGAATTGGTTGTGATTTGTGTTCAACTGTTACTCTGTTACTCTCGAACTGTCGACTATCGGCACCTTCCTTCATTCAAGTGTAATAAAACTTAGGTCAAAAGGGACCTTTGCTGGACGTATAACTAACGAAGAACTGTGTGTTGGTATGCATTGCATATTTTCATAGTATACCAACGCGAACTAATCAACGATCTAATGCCATACACGATATAACAAAAACTTTAAAGTATCCAATTTATTTCATCGACTCTCGTTTTGTTAAAGAACTATGCAATTTGTACTATCAATTTATTTTAAATTGATCCTACGTAATATCACTGAACTAATAAATAATATATATATAAATATGTTGGGTGGTATATATCGATTGCAATAAATTCTTGATACGTCGGTTCACTATCAGCGTAACATGATAACGGTAAAAACGATATTTCTTAAAGATAAATTGGGGCCACACTCGATGACAAATATACCGATACATGATGTATAATTTATCAAAAAAAAAAAAAAAAAAAGGAAAAAATATATAAAATCCCCTCTCTCTGTTTTCTCTTCTCCCTCTATTTTCCCCCTTCTCTTTCCACGAAGGTCTTGTTAGGAGGAAATGAAATTCAATTGACTGATGATGGTTCGTTAAAAAAAAAAAAAAAAAAAATTAAATTCTGCAGTAGCTAAATTCATCGTGTTATTCGTTTACACACGCCACATCAAAGCTCATTTTTAATTGAGCTTAATTTTATTAATGAGGCTTTTCATCGAAACGAGTGCTTCATCGAGCTAGTTATCGTTAAAGAGAGAAAGAGAGAAAGAGAGAGAGAGAGAGAGAGAGATCAATATCAGTTGCGAGATAGTTTCATCGTTGTTCCTACCTCGTGGTGAACTATAGCTTATAGTTCACCGACATAAAGGGCTTCGTTTCATACCCTTTTACATTTTCTCTTTCTCTCTCTCTCCCTCTCTTTCTCTCTCTTTCTTCCATCTCTCCTTGTTTACGTGTTGCGAAAATGTTATCGTTCAAAAGAGATAACGACAACCATAAGAACCTTTATTTGAGATCGTAAATTGACGTTTCCGTATGGTTTCACCACTAGCTTGCTAAATATCTTCAACTGTTGCTTTAAATTTGTCGTAAATTTTTGATAAGATAATATTTCTCGAATATACGACATTTTTTTTAATAATAATTATTTTTTGATAATATTTATAGTTGGCCCTCTAACGTATTCCTTTTTTTTTATTTATTATATTGATTATTTTTATTGATATATATGTATATTATATATATTTATTCTTTCTTTATTTCGTAATATACTAAATTTTGGAATTTTGTAAATATCACTTTTAGTTTAATTTTGATGAGTTTTTTCTCAAATCCTTAGAAAATTCGTCAAATTTGCACGGTATTTTCTTCGCATAGTTACGATACTTTTGTTTGACGCTAAAAAAAAGGTTAAATTTAAATATACTTTTCTCAGGATGAGCGCATAAAATTTTCAACATAATTTATCTTAATCTTATTTTATATATTTTAAACGTAGATCAAGTCTAAAGTTAAAACACACAAATACAAATATACAACCATTGTAAGGTCAAATGTAATATATACAATTATTTCTTCTTATATTTTGTTATTAAAATACAACAAGACGAACTTGTGTAACGTCGAAGATATTTTTTTTATTTTTATTTATATATATATTATAATTATATTTATTTAAAAATAAAATCGACGAAGATAGGAAGATTTTGTGGAAAAGAATTTGGAATAGTTTTATATTCGAAACGTAAACCGTGATAAAAACGGACATACACCGATAAATTCGTCCGACTTAATGAAATTTAAACTATTTTTTTCTATCTTTTTTCTTTTTTTTTTTAATCAAAAATTTTTCCACGCGAACAATAAAGACGAACTTTTTTGTCGTTTATTGTTCAGAAATAAAGGGTGGGAATGTGAAGGGGGAAATGGGGAGGAAAAAAAAGATGGAAAATGGAAAAATATTTTAGATATGGTGTTCGTTTCAATTTTCATATTTTATTCGTTTTCATGATTTTTCTATTATTCCACCTCGAACAATTTCGACTGCGCAATATTATGGAAAAAGAAAGTGAGAAATGGTGAAAGAAAAAAAAAAGAGGAACGGTAGAATAGAAAGGGTGAATAGAAGATCGCAAAAGATTTTTTACGAAAGGAACGAAAAAGCTTTTCTCTTATCGATTCTAAGTTAAATGATCGTATTTTCCTCTTTTTCTTTTCGCAAAGAAATAAAAGGAGTATAGTTCTTTTTTTCTTCTTCTTCTTTTTATAGAACATTGTCCAAAGGTTTACATTTCTCGAATCGTTTTTTCTTTCCTTTCCGTTTTTATAACTTTTTCTTCCTTCCGAATTTATGACAAACGAGAAAAAAGAAATTGGATTGATTCGTGAACAGTGGCGTAAAAAGAAAAAAACAAAAAAAAACAATTTTCGATTTTATTTTCTTTTTCTAAACTCGAGAAACGTATTGCTTTTAATTTTTTCTTTTTCTTATTTTTGTTTAATCAACATGTGTTTTTACCATACTTTATTAAAAAAAATTTTCCAAATTTCAAATGAATTCATCGAACACATTAATTTATTTTCTTTCTATCTCTAGTTCCATTTTCATATAATTGCATTCGTATTAACGAATGTGGTAGAAAGAAGTAAACAAAAGATCCCAACTGGTCATTATTTGTTGATACGACGTTGATAAACTTCAGTTTAAACAGTTTAGGTATCGATTAAACGTCCTCGTTTTATTTATCAACCTTTTCAATCGAAATAATTACTATTAGGCGTTATTTTAGTCGGTCACGATAAACGAATTTCTTTTTCTATTTAACCTCGAAAAAGATCATTGAAAATTCACTCGATGGTAGTTATTTTCTAATTAATGAATTTTTTATTATCACAATACGTTAACATCGTACACAATACTAATAATAGTAATACAGGAAATACAGTACATATAACCGTAAGAAAACATTAATAAAAATTATCTGTGAGGTTGTCTATGATATTATTAGAAATATCAAAAATAAGAAATTACTAAAAGTGTAGTTATTGATCTGATTCAAAAATCTACCCCCAAAAGCAGTACGATAAATTACAATTATAATGAATGCAATGTTAGAAATTCAACATTTCCTTTTCCATGTAGAAACTCGTAAACTATAAAGGTTCTATCCTTCTGACTTAAAATAACATTTGGCTAATTAATTATTTTATTTATGTTAATAGTGTGATATATATTTATATTTATCATTGTAATATTTCACGTTAATGTTAATATATCACGCAAAGAAAAATAATTTATAATTCTCACATAAGAAATTATAACACAACCTAAGTGATAATAATTAAGTTTATTTTCTATCCATCTTAGGAATAATTTTTTTATCCACCTATTTATTTCGATGATAAGAAAAAAAAGAAGTAATATCGTTTGTTTAAAAAATAGATTAAATCTTTTTCAAAAGAGCGGTCAGCTTCGGGTTATTTCGCACAATTACTCGTTTTCACATATATATAATGCCCCGACGAAATAGATTATACGCAGCTACGGTAATGCTTCGTTTAATTCAACGAATTGATATGTAAATTTATTTAAAACAGTTTTGTTTTCTTTATTTTTCCCCGAGCCCTCGTTTTGCCGCTATCGGCTTCCCTTTAATCGACTGGTTTTGTTTTTTATTTTCATATTATCTTTCTTCCCCTCTTTCTCTTTCTCTCTATATATATCCGTTTTACCATTTTTTGTTAATATTATCAAGCGTTTATATTCGAATAGAATAAAATAGAAGAAAAATTTTGCAAACAAAGGTAAAAGTAACAACGAGTAAAATAAATAAATAAAGAGCATACATTTAATGAGAAGAAGAAATTTAAAAAGAGTCAGAGCATCTTTCTCGCTTTAGGTGTTGTATCGAGAAAAACTTTTCTTAAAGTTTTGAAATAGTCGCGTCTTAGCATTCGAAGTGTACGGACGTTCAGAGTGTAGATCCGCGTGTTTATAACTATATTGTTTACATTTTATGTATAACGAATAAATTCGTTACCTGGTTGTTTAATTTTCAAATTTTTAACAAATCGGTCACCAGCTCATGGCAATAAACCTTTCGCATATCCTTGACCGGGATATGCAAACATCAACCACATTTCCACCATGGCAAAAGGTTACTACTCATAGGCGTGAGCATGCTTCTTGTAGCAATAAAAGAGCAAGAATAGATGATGATAACAACAATGTTCCTCGAAGTAATGGAATACCCGAAACCGTTAACAGATTCTCGGTCTTAACTTCAAGTATAGTCACAGATTGCGATATGCCGCAAAACGAACAAGTGCAGAAAATACCACTACCTCCTCCAATTTACATAGATGACGTCCTTGACATTCAATCTTTAACTAAATGCCTAAATGATTAGTTAAAAAAGATAATTACACCTATAAAATTAGTAATAATCAGGTTCGTATATTACCAGCAGATGCGGACTCCTACAGAAATTACTAAAACCTTAAAATCATTAAATGCTAGCTTTCACACATTTCAATTAAAACAAGAACGTTCGTTTAGAGTTGTGTTACGTAACGTACATCACTCTGCTGATTTGAACGACCTGAAAGACGAACTAATGGAGCTGGGTCACGAAGTTGTAAACATCAGTAATATTTATCACAGAGCTACACACAACCCACTATCCATGTTCTTTATTGACCTTAAACAAAAACCTAACAACAACATGGTCTACAATATAAAAAAACTGAATAACACAATAGTCAAATTTGAATCACCACGTAAGAAAAAGGAAATTGCTCAATGCAAGAGATGTCAAAAGTATGGTCACACTCAAAAGTATTGCAATCGCAATTTTCAGTGTGTTAAATGTTCTGGTCAGCATGCTACGGCAGATTGTAAGAAATCTATAGATACTCCACCAACTTGTTTCCTCTGCGGTGCCAACCATACTGCGAACTACAAAGGGTGCCCTTCCTACCAAGAGATGTACAAAAAGACGTTTCCTACACCTAGAATAAGGAAAACTGTAAATATTCAATCTAATCTCGAAACCAACCCACCGGTAAACATTCAACGTTACGCCGACCAATCTATGTCTTACGCACAAGCCGTAAATAAAAATATACAAATATCAGATACTTCAAATCCGCAGCATTCAAATAACGTAAACAATAATAACGGCTCAAGTCTTACAGATTCTATAAGTAGACTAGAAAAACTCATCGAAAAACAAAGTGAACTAATAAATAAACAAATCGAACAATCAAACAATCTCATTTCATTATTAACGGTAATAGTAAGTAAGCTGTCGTGTACTAATAAATAATGAAGACATTACGCATTGCTCTTTGGAACGCTAATGGCCTAATGAAACGTAAATTGGAGCTGGAAGCATTTTTAAAATTATATGACATACAAATTATATTAATATCGGAGACACACTTTACGGTTAAAAATTATTTTAAAATCTTCGGTTATAAGATGTACTCCACGAATCATCCAAGTGGAAGGGCACATGGTGGTACTGCGATTCTAGTTAAATCTAACATAAGACATTACGAGCTTGCGCCATATAAACAAGATCATCTTCAGGCAACAAGTGTCATGATATATGACTGGCATTGCCCAATAGCTTTCTCGGCAGTGTACAGTCCTCCTAGACATACTATCAAAAAAGAAGATTTTGATAATTTCTTCGAAAGTCTAGGCTCTAGATTCTTAGCCGGAGGTGACTTTAATGCCAAACATAACATCTGGGGTAGTAGAATTATAACACCAAGAGGTAAAGCACTCTCAAAAAGTATCGAAACTAATAGATTATGTTGCATTAGTTCAGGTGAGCCTACCTACTGGCCAACTGATGTAAATAAAATCCCTGACTTGCTTGATTTTTTTATCGCTAAAAATCTATCTCCTCGATATATACAGGTCTGCTCTTCATTTGACCTTTCTTCCGATCACACTCCAATCATAGCAACAATAAATACAACTATTATCGACAAAAAGCCACCAATCTCCTTATACAATAGACTAACAAATTGGGATTTCTTCCGCGAAACATTCAATAATACTGTTGATACCACTTTACCATTGAAAACAACTGATGATGTGGACCATGCAGTAAACCATTTAACGCACAACATAATAAATGCAGTTCGAGCCTCTACACCTTCTCTGGAGTATATTTCTGGTCATGACTATCCTGCATATATTTTAAATAAAATTGTAGAAAAACGTAAGTTGCGTAGAAATTGGCACAATAGTAGATCTCCTGAGGACAAACGTAAACTTAATAAAGCTACCAAAGTGTTAAAAAAAATACTGCAGAACTTTAAAAATGAAGGTCTTCAAAGTTACCTTCAGAACTTAACTCCTACTGCAGACTCTAACTATTCACTCTGGAAAGCAACAAGGCGTTTTACTCGTCCAATTCAAGACATTCCACCTATCCGTCAGTCCCAGGGTGAATGGGCAAGAAAACCAATAGATAAAGCCAATCTCTTCGCCTCCTACCTGGCAGATGTATTCAAACCATCTTCACCTTCAGTACCTGCAGAAGATGAAGACGTCTGGACATTTATGCACTCACCTTTCCAATTATCTCCACAAATAAACCGTTTACCTCAATGGAAGTCAAAGCAACAATTGCATCACACGTTAATCCGAAAAAAGCACCTGGCCTCGACTTAATCAACGGAAAGATGATCAAAGAATTACCAAAAAAAGGAATAGCGTATATTACCTCACTATTCAACGCCATTTTACGCCTAGGCTACTATCCTACTTCATGGAAAGTAGCAGTGATTACACTCATTCACAAGCCAGGTAAACCACCTCACGACGTTACGTCATACCGACCAATCAGTCTCTTATCCTCTTTATCTAAGCTATTTGAAAAAATGTTCACTAATCGCCTACTAAATGTCTTGGATGTCCCTACTCTTCCCGACCATCAGTTCGGGTTTCGGAAATACCATTCAACAATTGAACAGGTCCATAGAATAACTCGTCAACTATCGCAAGATCTTGAAAAGAAAAAATACTGCTCCGCAGTATTCCTGGACATAAGGCAAGCTTTCGACAAAGTCTGGCACACCGGACTACTTTATAAACTTAAGAAAATATTTCCATATCCTTTTTTCCTGATCCTTAAATCCTACCTTACAGATAGAAAATTCATGGTTAAATATCAAAACCAATTCACTTCAGCTTATCCAATCTTGTCCGGTGTTCCACAAGGCAGCGTACTTGGGCCCATACTGTACACAATTTACACGGCAGATCTACCTACCTCAGAAGGGATAACTACTGCTACATTTGCAGACGATACAGCTCTGCTAGCATCTGAGAGTGATCCACAAAACGCGACTGATATTCTCCAACGTCATCTGCACTTACTAGAAAAATGGTGTCAGAAATGGCGAATCAATATCAACGAAAGTAAATCAGCTCATATAACCTTCACATTGCGCAGAGGCACGTGTCCCCCTGTGGTCATTAATGGGGTAAATATTCCTGTTAGAGACTCGATCAAATATTTAGGTATTATCCTAGACAAAAGGCTGACATGGAAGCAACATATACAAACCAAAGTAAAACACCTCAAAGAACGAGTAAGAAAAATTTATTGGCTGTTTGGTAGATCGTCTAAGTTAGATTTGGAAAAAAAGCTCGCTATCTATAAAGCTATTCTAAAACCCATATGGACTTACGGAATCCAACTATGGGGAACTGCGAGTAACTCCAATATAGAGATTTTACAGAGGTTCCAATCAAAAACTCTACGAAACATCTGCAATGCCCCATGGTACGTTACAAACGAAAGAATTCATCAAG
Organism: Polistes fuscatus; assembly: GCF_010416935.1. Lineage (NCBI taxonomy): Eukaryota > Metazoa > Arthropoda > Insecta > Hymenoptera > Vespidae > Polistes > Polistes fuscatus. The sequence continues at coordinate 13,002,205 of NW_025113140.1, read as the reverse complement.
ATTTAAGAATATCTACAATAAAAGAAGAAATTGTTAGCTTCAGTGAACGCTACAACTCCCGTTTAGCCAAACATCCCAACCCTTTAGCAAAAAATTTACTGGAAACAAATGAACTAGTACGAAGACTAAAAAGGTTCTACCCTTCTGACCTTAAAACAAGATTTGAATGATTTAAAACATAGTAATATTATTTGAGTCTAATGTATTATATCTACACTCACCATTGTAAATCTTATTTATTTACATTTCATGTTATTACATCACGCCAGCCTAAAGTACTTATAATTCTCGTCGAGAATTGATTGTATGTTCTGTAATGAAAAAAAAAAAAAAAAAAAAAAAAAAGTTTTGAAAAAGAAACCTTCTTTTAATTCCTTGTTTTTTTTCCCTATAGGCAAGTGGCTCGATTAAAGTTGAAAGATATTATATTACAAGACACAATGGGATAATCGAAATCCCATCGAAGAAACGGATGAATGGAAAAAAAAAGAAATAAAATAAAATAAAAAAAGGTAGCAAAACAACAAAGAGAACGAGTGGGAAACGTTGGTGACAGTGGTGGTGTGGTGGTGGTGGTGGTGGTAGTTGAATTGTTGATTGGTTGAAAAATTAATGGGGTCGAATGTCAAGCAACAGAATCGAACGAAGAGAAATGGAATGCGATGGAAAGAAAGTAAAAGAGAGAAAGAGAGAGAGAGAGAGAGATTTTGTCGCAGTCTTTACAGTTCCAAGTATCGTTATTGAAAAGGGGTTCATTTAAATAAATTTATCCAACAAGCAGAATTCTCAGCATCAACACAAACACCAACACCAATATACCAGCAACATCAGCATATTCGTTATCTCTGAGACTACCTTTTTTTTTCGAGAATTCTTTTATAGAATATCACCGTTTATTTCTATTCGATTTTTTTCTTTCTTTTTTCTCTTTAAAGAATAAAGAAAGTATCGATGAGTTAGGCGTATTGTATTTTTTTTTTTATATATAGAAAATACATCGAAGAGCAAAATTGTACTCTTGAAGAATTTCTTTTTTCAAGTTGTACGAAGTATTAAATAATAATTTAAATAATAATAATATATAATATAATAAATATATTAATTTATTATTAATATAAATTTGTATTATATAAATATGAATTATAATATTAATATAAAATTTAATAATATAAATAATATTATTATTATTATATAAAAATATATATAATATATATAGGAATTTATTATTCGTTAGTTGAAAAATTAATATTTCGAATGAATCATCCATCGAATGAAAATTTGAAATAACTATAACTAAAGATTATCGTTAAGGAAGAACGTAAAAGAAAGATAGGATAGAGTTTCGTTTATCCGAGTGGTTTCGTTTACAATAAATTTTCCCCACTCGTATAAAATTTAGCCAAGCACTTTTTATTTCTCATCCACGTTTCACGCAAACTTTTCTTTTCTGGGAACGTTGCTATTAAGTCACAACTTTTTCTGTATATTTACGATGGTTTATAAGAATGTTTAGTATATAAAATGTTCCTATGTCTTCGAAAAATATATTCGTTTTCCATTGAAATAATAATTCGTTAAGTTTTCATATAAATTTTCTCCAACATATTTCATTTCTTAAAAAGAATTTGTATTTTAATATTGTGTAAGAATATTATGATTCAAAAAAAAATTAATGACGAGCGCGCGTGTTAAGACTTTGATTTAAGTATCGTATAACGTTATGACAATAAGATACGTCAAACGTTAACGATGCAGAAGTACATAAAGTAGGATTTAAAGTAACGAACGAGATTATGTTAATAGGTGTTCTTAATAAACTCGCTAAAACAGTCTTATCTTTGAAAATTGTGTTAGTATATAGGTCATTTGCTATATCTTACTCATTAAATAGAACTTTATGTCCTTTAAAATCAATTGTCTGTCAGTATATTCGTGCGATGGTCAGAAATTGCACGCTCGAATATTTCTCTTCGAAAACAAAACGACGAACTAGGGTTTCCTAGGGATTTGCTTGGTTCTATATCGCGAAAAACGCGACACGTAAAATAATGTCTATGCATATATGTGTATATATATTTATACAATTTCAACGTATGTGTATATTTCTTGGCAGACCACGAACATGACGTGACCGATTTTGTCGTTTGCAGTATGCGTGTGTGTACGTCCTACGGGAACATGTTTCTTGTTAACGCGAGCTCATAAGTCCTGTGAATCCTGAAAATGTTTTACCTGTGTGTCCTTTAGTCCCTTTGCGATTTAACGTTCGATCTATCTTATCTAAAAATGGGAAACTCGAAACAAGAACAATATTACATTTTCTACGTTCATCAAAAGTTCAATTTCATTAGTTCGTTAAAATCAATATTAAAAATAGGACTAATATTTATTTCATTAATTCGAGATATTTTAGAGTATATACGAAAAATGACTTTATATTTATATATTATATCCCATCTCGATGGGATAAAGAACATAAGATGCAACTATGAATTATCGATTTTTTTTTTGCTTTTTTAATTCTAATTCAAATGTTACGGATTAATAACGTGTGATTCATCATACGATTTTTAACAAATATCTTACTCGTCTCATTTTTGTAACAAATTTTAATTGACAAATTTGTTTCCTATAGACGAATAAAAGATATAACTTAAAATGCATGAAAATATTTCTATTGGTATAATTATATAAATAATGAATGATTTAAAATTTCACAAAGAGAAAATGATTAGAGTAAAATAATACGCGAGCTATCAATTATTATAATAAACAAAATAAATGTGCAAGTGTGACTGTGATAAGACTTAAAGTATAGTTCTGACAATAAGATACATAACGATACCAAGGATCTTTCATTTTGACAGGGTGACTACATTGAACTATTCAGGATTCACGAATGCCTATTTAAATATTAGTCGTGTAGTACAATTGATCATCTCACATTTTTTAAAGGATCGTTTTAAGAAAAAAGATAGTTCCCCCTTTTAATGGAAATAAGATAAAGAGAAAAGATTAAATACATAAGAAGAAGATCATCAATGATACGAGCCCGAATTCGTATCAAGATCCACTTGAATACAGTGGAAAGATTTTTCCATCCGTGTTACCACTCCAATCATCCGATCAACGACATCAAACCACCACTGTAGTCAAGTTGACGTTGTATCTACTATCCGTGGAATCCAACGTTAGGGAATCCAGATCGTTCCTTACTATGGGGGATCCGGTAAACGAAGAAGATCGATCAAACCCGATCGATGCTTTCACGGATCTCCTGCGACGGTATTCTCATTGTTGTCCGTCGAAACTGAAACCACCTTGATTGATGACATTGCATAGGCGTACCAAACTCTACTACCGGCTGCTGCTGGTGCTGGTGGTGGTGGTGCTGGGGTATGCTACTTTGCAAGACAATATTCTATCTCTATCTAAATTTATCTCGAAATTGATCTCTTGTTCCTTTCCTATCTCAAAAATAAAAAAAGAGAAAGAAGTTTTTTAGCAAGCTTTAACATCTATAAAAAAAAAAGAAAAAATAGAAAGTGACGATCATTCTCGTTCATTCCTTTTTTAAGCTTCGATCCAACTTTCGTGTTTTCATATCCGTTAAACGATCCATGAATAAAATATAGGTTGGTCGAAAAGAGTGATCAGGGGTGCGGGGAGACATCTAAATCCGCTTTGGCACATTCCACGGGTTTTTCGGGGTTTTTTTTCACCTTCTCACCTCTCTATCTACCCTCTTCTTCTAGTTTTTCTTTTCCTATTAATATCTGGAAAATCCTTCGTTATGCTACCACCCCGATGAACAACCCTCTCCCCTCCCCCTCATCCTCATCCCCGCCCCTTTCAATGTTAATCAAGCTGAGTGGTACCTGCCTGCACACCGCGTTGTTCGTTTGATCTCGCATAGGATTTCCAGGGGGTTCCTTTTGAGTTTAATATTATTTCGATGCGTCAGATAAGAAATGCATTATTCTAATACGATCGGAATATTTTTTTTTGTATGGAATATAAAGAAGAAAAATAAAAAAAAAAGAAAAGTGTATTTTAAAATTTCGTTCGTTTATTTTCCCTTTCCTTCTTATATCTCGTAACATTTCAACTATATTTTTTTCTTCCCCCCCTCTCTGTTTACTTTTCCAATCCCTTAACTCACAATTGTCATGCTCGATTTGTTCCATTTTCTTTCTCCCCCCCCTACGTTCATGTTTTTTTTTCTCAAGCTTTTTTCTATTTCTTCGACGTTCGGTAAGTGAACCTACATGTTTCCATGCTTCCGGAACATTAAACAGAACCTAAATACGAACCCCACTGCGGAATTTGGATGCAATATTTTGTTTTCCTTCGTGCTAACAACAAGAAGAATCGTTCACACGTAAGATTGGATGATTTCCCTTTTTATTCTCGATCCGGAATACTAAATGGCAAGAAAAAATCAAATCAAATAAAATAAAATAAAGAAAAGAAAGAAAGAAAGATGAAGAATTTGCGCGTTCGATTCAATTTAAAAATATGGATAACAGATGACAGAGTAGAATAATGTTTTTGGGTTTGTAAAGGGTGTCAAATCCTAATTAACATTATGTAAGAAATAATATGTTTTTGATGGTTATGATTAGACTTACGCTACTTTGAAAATAAACTTTCTGATCGATTCATTAATCAGCAAATTTTCGTGTTAAAAAATCTTCAATGATTTTTAATATACTATTAAGAAGTTGCTTCAGAATGAAAACATCATGTAAAAATAAAACTGTTAACGTAGCTAACTCGTTTTTTTTTTTTTGAAAATGGACTTACGCTACTTTCATAATGAACGGCTCATATTTACTTCATATATTTTTATGTCTACTTCCTTCGGTGTTTATAAAGTCGAGGTAATAGATATCGAGCAAATTTTTGTCAGTGAGATTATAAAAACGTTGGGTTAACTCGTAAAACGTGAAGTACCCTTACTTCGTTCGACGTTGAATCTCATTGGCTGGCATCTAGCCAATATCTCACCGAACGAATGGAAACATGTTCGATGGTAATAACACGATGTTTAAAATCTACGAAATCGATCATTTGACGTGAGTTACGATTTTCAAGATAGTCTTCGTAGTAATTGTCATGGTTAGGTACGCGAATTTCCAGCGTTCACCAAATTGTTTCCGTTCGCGTTCGTTTCTCTTTTGTTCTCTGAAGGGGGTGCGAGGAGGCGGAGGGGGGGAAGAAATTAGGAAAAATTGTTGGCGACACATTTTTGCCAAAGAACGATTATGTTTTATGCATAACGATGAACAACCCTCTAAAGTATTATAAATTCTTTTTTTCTTTTTTCTTTTCAACCAACTCGCGTTGAAAGAATTTTCTTCGCAAAAATTTCACCAATAAAACTGCATAGTTACATTAGTTTGTACTTATTAATTATTTCACTTATTACGCGAATTATAATTGAACGAATGATAGCTAAAAGTTCGGTAGTAGAAAATATTTTCTAATCATCTTTAACTCTTTGTGTAATATGGACGCATATATGCGTTTGGTAAAAGTTGCTAACGTAGACGTGTTTATCAATATTAACGTATTATAAAATAATGTAATGTTGGTTTGCATATTGATTATACTTTTGAGAGTCTTGTCACGTAAAAATTATATTTACAAAGCAAAAAACTTTCATTAATAAATATCATTTATTATTACAATCTGATTGGTAAAACCAATTAACGAAACAAACACACTAATGATAAACTACTCCGTTTCTAAAAAAATACTAAATATAAAAGTATCCAGCACTGAAAGGGTTAAAAATTGAGAAATCAAATGACGACCATCAAAGTTCGAAGATTTGATCGAACTAGTGTCAATCAAATTCTAGATTCGTCTAGCTTTTTTCTTTTATTTGCATCATCTCTTTGTATACTATGCTCGGAGTCATAATATTTTTATTACTGGAACGGATAAAAAGCTACGCATATATACGCGTATATTTCTGTCAGGAAAAATCTCGAATTCGTGAGAGTCGACGCGTATGGATAATAATAATAATAATAATAATAATAATAAAAATAAAAAATAAAAAAATAAAACACACGCTTGCAACGCGGTGCTATACTTTGTTCTACTCCATTTTCTTTTTTTCTCCTTTCTTTTTTTTTATACTCTCTCTCTCTCTCTCTTTCTTTCTTTCTTTCTATTTCTCTTTTTTAAAACGCATGTCTATCCTTTACGTATATATACGTAACACACATACATATTTCATAAAAAAAAGCGTCATTATTTCTCATTTCGAGTTTATCTCCCATAAAAGAAATAAAAATTCGACACAAAAGAAAAAAGAGGATTAAAATAGAGTAAAGAGAAAATGCAAGCAGCATTATACACACACTGATCACACACACGCAGCATTTTTAATAGAAAACTCAAAAAAACAATTCGTTTCTTATCTCTTCATTTAGTATTTCTTCGTATACTTGAAAAGTAAGAACAATTAAAGGATCATTAGCGGAATTGAATTGTACAATAACTGGTAAAACGATATCATTAAAGTTAACAGATATAGCTAAGTTTAACTTTTCTAAAAGAAGAGTACAAAAAATGAAGTAAAAAAAGGGAGAATATGTATATATATCGTAACACATACTCATAACACACACATATATATACTCCCCCATTTCTTTCTTTTTATCTTACTTTATATGTATTATACTATATATTTTACTATACATATATCATTGAAGATGTATATTCGTAATGTTATTTGTTCATTTTATTCGAATGCACAATAATTCAAATGTACGCGTACGTGTAAGAGTAATAAATCTATTTATACTATTTTATTAACATTGATAAATCGTAGAAAAGAATCATCGTTCGTTGGAGAAGTTAAATATTTCTAATAAATTTTCTAATTAAATACATATAACACACACAAAAATGTCCATATATAATCTAATAATATATATAGATATGTATATATATTTTTATTGACATATATATATCAAAGAGATGCTCGTTACTTTAATTTTCTCATCAGGTGTATGTTGAAAATCTTGATACTTAAAACGAACGACGTCCGAGACTCGTTAATGTTTCACGAACACGTTCAACGAAAAATAAATCTGTGTGTGTTGGTAAAGTGTTTGTAGTGGTTGATATTCTTCTGTTAAAAATAGTGAAAAAGAGAAAGACCTTAACCATCGTTATTTCATGGCTAGCCGAAGAAAATAGCGGTTTTCTCGAGACGTACGTTAATTTATCGTAAAATCAGAGAGAAATAGAGAAAGATAGATATTTCAAAGATTAGCAAAAGCCAACCAAAAGAGTCTTTTAAGTCGAGTTTACCTACAGGTATACCTAAACGGAAGTTAATCCGACCACAAAAACCGCCACTAACGTGAGTTTGAAAAAGACCAGAAAGACTTTTATTCACACGTTTTCCTTCAACCTCTACCCCCACCCCTGGTCGAACAATTTTCTTTCCTGTTTTACATAAAGCGTTTGGATAAGTGCAATAATCATAAATTTAACAGTAAAAAGATATAAGTTTAGAGAAAATAAAGAAAATAATTTGTTCTCTATCCTAACATATAATTTACTTCACTTATTGTTAGAGTCATAATTCGTTTAACAAAGTTTGACACGGATTATCTTATGGGCGTGAAGAAGACCAATGAAATAGTAGAAAAGTATTAACCCATGAGAAATCGTAGATCTAGAATTGGTGTTCGATTCAACATCTACACGAAAGATATCGAAGACGAATGGTTTTACGTTCTGGACTCGTTGGACTCTTTGTGATTTAACGATTCTCCAATTCCAACAGTTTCGCATACTCTTTTTTTACTTTCCTTCCTTCCTTCCTTCCTTTCTTTATCGACCCTTCTAACGTTCATCAACCAATTCGGAAATATTTTTTTCTTTTTTAACACCAAACGATTTCAATTCGTTTATTTATTTTACATGATTTTATTATCTTTCTCATATCACACCTTTCTTTTTATTTACAAATATTTCCATTTTTTTTTTATTTAATTTTTCAACGTATTGAGATTTTTTGAAAATCTCAAAGTAGTGTAACCCCTTTAGCACGTAGTATCTTTATTTCTCATACTCATTCTATTTCGTTCGAGTAAACATTGCAAGGATTTTCAAAACAATTTGTAAAAGAAGAAAAAAGAAAAAAAAAGAAAAAAAGAAGAGAAACAAGTCGTCTCGATTTATCGGTTCCTAATCGTTCGACGATTATACTTTTTATCGTCATAGAAAAGTTTTCGTTTGTATCGCACAGGAAATCGAACCATTATCAAGAGACCAACTTCGAATTTGCGATGAAATCACTAGGAAAGTTGAAAGTACACGTCGAGCGAGTTCCTTCAAAAATAAAAATAAAAAAAAAAGAAAAAAGAAGAAAAACCAAAAAAAGAAAGAAACTTACTTATCGAGTATACTATGTGGATTAATTAAGCAAAAAGTATAACAAAAAAAAACAGGAAGAGAGAAAGAAATATAGAAAGTCAGTCAATTAAGGGATTAATCGATCGTTATACGATGAGTTAGTTATTTTTCATGACCGTTCCAATTGGCGTAATATAGTTTCTTTTTTTACGAGATATATCAAACTCTGTTCGTACTTGGAACGTTTACATTTCGTTCCCTTTTTTGTAAAACGAAAAATATAATGTATAGATTATTGTATAAGATAAACTTATAAAACTGAATGTTAACAATTTATATAACTTTATTATTTTATAATTTGTAATTGTATTAAAATAATATTTATAAATAATAATGTTAATTTTAAAATATTAATAATAAATCATCTAATATACGATTACGTTACTTTTTTTTTATCATCATCTCTTCTTTTTCTTTTCAATTAAATTTTTCGAATTAGTTAACTTGAGCGTTTATTTAATTACTGGATCCGTCTATCATAAATTTGGACGCAACTTTGACATTATTTTAGATTACGATAACGGTAAGTAAGTACGGTACGGTAAAATACGATAACATTTTTTTACCCTTAGTTTTTCACCCATGCCAATGGTTTTGATGTATCGTTTGGTTTATTATAGTTCGTTAGGCGTTTCTTAACAAGAAGATCATTTATTTCTTACATCGATTTTTCTCATCGTTAGAATCGTCCTACTGTGGCTTTTCCACGCTACGAAACAATATTTTCTTTCAACGAAGTTTCGATAATAATAATAATAATAATAATAATAATAATAATAATAACAATAAAAAAATTCCATTTGATTCTAACGACTCATTAAACAAATTCTATCAAGAAAAAATAAATATTATAAATAATCTCACTTTACAAACTTATACGATTTTTAGATAAAGTTTATCTCCATAACATAATTTTTTTTATTATTTTTCTCAAGAAAAAAATCCAAAATTAATCGGGGATGATATAAAAAGAAAAGAAGAACAAAAAAATAAAAATAGTGAGATAAAGAAGAGAGAGCGTGGTTTAAACCATTTAAAATAGGATAACGTGTGTGGGAAGGTAAACGGAACGAATTTCAAATTTTTCCGAATAACAACATCGATTGCGTTTTTAACGAAATCCAATCAACGTTTACGATTTAACGGAACACTCTAATAAAGATCTCGACAAACGAGAGGGAGAGAAAATCATACTTCTATTTATTTTTATATTTGATGATAGTGATAGTAGTGGTAGTGATGGTGGAGGTGAAAGTGGAAAGGGTTATTTTTGACGTAACATTCTAATAAAGATCTCGACAAACGAGAGAAAATCATACTTCTATTTATTTTTATATTTGGTGATGGTGATAATAGTAGACGAGGGAGCAAAAGAGTTATTTTTTATGGTTGATAAAACAAAAAAAAATTAAATATCGAAGGGAAGTGTATCCTGATTTTCTTTACATTTTTTAATATAATAAATAATATATAATAAAAATTTTGTATTATATGAATAATATAATGTAAAGAAATAAAATAATAATAATCAAAATATTATATTTATAGTAAATTTATAATATTATTTATATCTATATGCGTGTGTGTGTGTGTGTGCGCGAAGGGATAAGAGTAGAACGTGGGATTTTTTGCAACAGCTTTGAGATGCAGTGAATTTTCCGAAGGTTCTTTGATTTCGACACCTCTTCCATCCAATCGTCAGCAGTTGGCCGCACCCATTTTTATCCGTCTCTCTTCATCTCTCTCTCTCACCCTCCCACCGTTCCTATTCCTTTCCACCCACGCTTCATCTCGTTCTGATTGCTACATGCTAGTTTTACGCGAACGAAAACGTGTTTCGTGCTCGACCACCCGACACGCTGAATCATCGTCGAATAGTATTGGTTCCATTGAACTGTTAAGGCTTGTAACATCAAACAACAATTCCCTAGGAACGACAAAACATTCTTCTAAATTTCATCCTTTTTTTTTTTTTCTTTTTCCTTTATACGTTTGATACCGAATTTGACTACCAAAGCAAGTAAGGCCCCGTAATATCGAAACGTGTTTGAGATTTTTAATTAATTTGTTCTACATTTTTTTTGTTTTCTTTTTTACAAGACTTTAATATTTTTATATATATATATAATTGTAATAACATATCAAAAATAAGAAGACTGTCAAGATGACTTTTTATCTAGTTATAATGTTATATATCTAATATTACGTGCTATTTTTCTTTGTTTTATAACACTGCAAAGCAACTTCGTTTATTTTGTTCGTAAGGACTAAAAAGGACGAAGGATTAAGGGTCGTGTAACTCGTATGACATACTTTTTTTAAATGGATACTTTAAGAAAAACAAACTTTTTCCTCAGTAGGTTACATTCTCTTAGCATGTTTTATAGACTTTTTTTATTTTTACTTTAAATCCCTTCATAAAACTTAGACGGTAGATATGATACTTAGATTTTATTACGTATTTTCTCTCTCGATAAGTTTGTTTAAGAGCTCATACAATTTCTATACGACTTCGTATAACAATTTTATCCTAACGAAGTATAAACATTGAAAGATAAAAGTAACAATGTTTGTTTTATCGATAATTCAAATTCACATATACATTGTGAAAATCCACTAGGAATAAACTAAACGTGATTTGAAGAACATATTTCTGCATATTCAAACAGCAAAATATTATATTAAAAGGGCTTACGTTGGTACTACGTACGAGATTATAATAGTTCTATATCTTTTAGTAAGAAAGAAAAAAAATATTCTGATTCCATCAAAGTAATAACTCATGGTAGTAGTAAGGGATAGAAGATTTATTTATTATATGGATCCTTTGAAAATATTTGAACATTTCATCTAAGCAACTGCATCTACTTTGTACGAAACACTTTTGCTTTTATATGTATATATATATACCTGTTTATGTATTACATAAATTCTAACATATCTAAACGTTTGGAGCAATTTTCTAAATAACTTGAACACGAATGAAAATATATATATTTATGTATGTTATATATATTATGTATTTATATTTACATATATATTTTGAGATGTGAAAATATATATATAAATATATATTTATTTTTTATATTTTATATCTATTATTTATATGTATACTTATATTTATTTTATATATTTTAATGTATATATTTTAATTAATTTAATATATAATAGATATATGTAACAATTGATAATTATAAGAGAAATAGAACAAAGTATCGTTCGATATTATAAAAGATTCTTGACAACTTTATCGATTATTATAATTTTTAGAATGATTAAATGTATTTACTTATACCCTTTCTATTACGAATCATTGGATCCCATAACGAATATAATCAATTGGAAACACCGATAGAATCGTCCCAAGGGAACTAATTCATTCTATTGTTCTCATAAATAATTCCTATCGAGTATAATACATCGTTTACATCGTTCCTAGTTTTCCTTACAAAAATTTCCACTTGTGGTTTAAATGAGTTTACCAAAAACATTGGAAGAGGGAGAGAGAGAGAGAGAAAAAGAGAGAGGAAAAATAAAGAAATGTTAAAGCTCGAGTGGGTTCATGAATTTTATAAGAAAGAAACAAAAATAACAGTTTAGCAAAACATGCAAATGTTTCTCTTACTTCTTTTTTAGGACGTAATCCTTCAAAATGATACAAAATTAATTAAACACGGATCCCATAGTTATGTTTCGTAAATAACAAAATAAAATCAATAATAAAACGATTCTTCACAATTATTAAACACCAATTTCGAATAATATTAATTATATTATTACGGGACAACAACAACAACAACAAAAAAGTATAATAACAGAATATAGATAAGAAATAAAGCTACCTGCTTTTTTTAATTAAAATCTTCCAATTAAAACGATTTCATTTGGAATTATTGAAGTTTCGTTGCATTCTGCATACCTTTTGCTTCCAACTGATTGAATTTAATAATTCTGAATAATACGTGTATACATAATACACAAGTTCTACGGTGATTATTGTACTTTATTCTAAAAACTAATTATTTGTTCAAATACGATCAAATATTATAAAATACAATATTGAATAAAATATTGGTCAGAAATGATTTGAATATTTTTGTTCTTCTCTTATTTTCGTACAATACTTTAAGTATTATATATTATGTATATTATATTATTATATAATAATATTATTTCGTGAAATAAGAATTTCCATTGAATTTTTATAATTTAGCAATCCAAAACAATTTATGTTTCAAAACGCATATATCTTATTATACGTAAAAAGTTTGAAGGGCAGTTCTTGGTAGGATATCAACTCGCATAGTCGATCTCGTCCATCATCCTATTTCTATTCTAAAGCTTTAGATTAATTTCAAAGCAACTGCAAATTTCCGAGACGAGTAACTACACCCTAGCCATACAGAAATAAGCTTAGTTTTAAACGCATGCTGAACTTCTCTCATCTCCATCTACCATAGTTTCTCTCCTCAACACACCTACAACTCGTTTCATTGTTGTATGCGTAGTATTATTGAGTATACGACAATATCGAAGCTGAAAACTTTGTTTTAAAAACAACAAGAATAGTATACTTGTCCGACGAAGCAACAATTAACTCTACATTTACTTCCCATAAAATAAAGTTCTCAAATATATGCAAATCCCATGGTTTTAAAAGTCATTTCAAATTCGTAGAAATATTTTCATGTGTGTTAGGGTTTTCTAATTTTCTAATATTAAAATAGATTTAAGCCACTTTCAATATAAACTTCCCAATTATGTGCATTACCAATGAAACTTTAATTTGAAATTGAACGAATCTATATTTAATAATAATTTTCTATTAACGTTTTTTTCCCATATCGAATAAAAAATAAAATCAATTAGTTGTTTATCACGTCCAAAAATAAAATTATTAATAAATGTTAAAAAATACATATTATAAAATATTTAAAACATAATTAATTAATATTACCTTGATCGTGTTAAAGTTCAGAGTCTCTTATATATTATTACAAAAAGACACACATACACATTCTTATATTTTTTAAATAATAAAATTGTACTTAACATCTACAAATCGTTATATCATAAACTGTTATATTTAAACACGTAATCAAAACAATACTGATTCAATCTAGACTAGGGTCTAATAGTCTAGGTATCCTCACTATTATGGTACCCTCCTTATATTACTGTGTCCTTTTGATGATAATTAAACTTTAATATTTCATTGTAAATGCTATTTAAATTATTTGTGTCCTGTTCTGTAATGAATTGTATTGTTATTTACTATGTGCTACAACATTTCACTTACATTTCTTTTGTATCAATTGTCTTCTATATCTAAAATAGTTGCTGTGTCAAATTTCAAATTGTGTCCTGTTTTAAAACGATGTTCAGTTAACGCGGTGGTTTCATTTATAAAAAAAAGACATAAGAATGTATGTCTTTGTAATAATATATAAGAGACTCTGAACTTTAACGATCGAGGTAATATTAAATAACTATGTTTTAAATGTTTTTTATAATATGTATTTTTTAAAAAAATACGTAATAACATTTGTAGGATTGGAGAATATTCGAGAAGTGCGTGTATCGAAGTTTCTAGAAATATTATAATTATATATAATAGACGATTTCTTTGTAAGTGCTACCAAGTAAATGTAGGCCTTTATTTGTCATATGTGTGTTGGTATGAGTATGAATGGATGAGAGAATGTATCGGTGAGGAAAGAGAAAGGAACCGTTGCGTTAGATTAGAGTATTTGTTTAGGCTGTAAGGTTACACCGTCTGGACTCGTCGCCTTTATGTGGCCACGTCGAAGTCTCTCGAACGTTCTCGATTTTAAAGTGCAGGAAGAGCCTTTATTCGTGATCGGGAATCATCGGGAAGTTTCCAGAAAGAATGCCGGGAAATGACGAGAAACGATGGAGGGGATGTTAGGCATATATAGGCGACGGAAAGGACCGGTGGGGCAGTCTGAAAAAAGTTCATTGTTTATACGACGAGTGTTTGGTGTGAAAGAAAAGACGGAAGACAACGGGGGACGGCGAAGGGACACGAAAGACGACGATAGGCGACGAAGAGTCGAGTACGGCGTGTCCTTCGCTAATTATGACGGTTGTCTTCAGATTACGGAGTAAAGGGCTACACCTAATATTTCGTGGCGATGGATTGTTAATTTAGATTATAGATGTTTACCGTTCTATCTCTTATATTCTTAAATCGTTAAATAATTTCTGTTAAACCTTATTAATTTAATATATAATAATAAATAAATACAATAAAAAAATCTTACACATTTCAGTTGCTGAAGAAGTCCCGATGAAAGGACGAAACGTTCAATAAGATAGAAATGACGTTCTAAATTCTCAACTCTGTCCAACTTTCCTGCGACACATTTATTAAAAAATCAAATGTTTTATCTCTCCGAATTATTCGTCCACGATTCGCGGTATAAATATCGCATTATGCGTTAATAGAATATTTGACGTGGGTCACACATTTAACTCGTTACAAAGTTTTAATCAAATATTTCTATGACTACACCGTATATAAAACTACGTTTACTCGTTAATAAAATGTACAACATTGAACGTGGTTTGCCTTCAAACGCATACCTTCGGTAAACCACTCGAATTACTGATGCAAATGTAAGATTCTGAGAGTGTGCTTTGCTTTGCTGAATCTTTGATCTTAAAGAAAGAAAGAAAGAGAGAGAGGGAAATAGCTCGTTGATCATACACAAACCACGTTCTAGTCGATATATTTACTTCAAAAGAGGTAATCCTAATCTGTTTCCTGTCGAATACAGGATTCCCTCGATAACAGAATTATTTATTGCAAAGAAAGTTGTTTTACATGCACTCGAGAACGAAATTTATCTCTTAGAAATAAAAAATCATGAAAATTATAATTATATATAATTATAATATAATACTATTACTATATTAAAATTAATCTACGTTTCGATGAACGCGTTGAAATCATTTTTTTTTTTTTTAAATCTTAACACCCGAATTTTTTTTTCAATTAGATTAAAATATTTATTTAACTGATAGTTTGAATCTACTTGTAGAATTTATTTTTCGTTCGATATCGTTTATACGTGTACACGTAGAGAGTGTAATAAAAATATTCGATAAATCTTGAAGTAGAGATAAATTTCTCATTATGAAGAAAAAGAAGAAGAAGAAGAAGAAGAAAAAGGAAAAAAAATTGGTTTCATCAATAAAATCGGAAATGTTTATTTTATTTACTGGAATTTAATCTGCGAAATTAATTGCATATTACGTTCAAATATGGTAATCGTGTATGCTTAATTGGTTTCTCGTTTTTTTTTATACTATTAAATATTCGTCATGCTTGTTAATGGATTGGATGAAATAAACGAGATGAGGGTTCGCATCCAGTAAATATAATTGAGATTCGATTAAAATTCTATTTAAAAATTTGATAATGCATAAATGAAACATTTCCAGACCCGTGTGTATCTAGAAATTATTTATTTTTTTTCTCGTTTAATAAACGTGAAATCAATTCCTGAATGTTGTTGCGTTATTAACTGTGACTTTTTAACACTTGAATTTTACAAATCGGATTATCCTTTTCTTGTTTTTATTATTATTTTCATCGTTGATACGACGGTGCTCCTTTGAAGTAGGATAAAGTGGCACTACTACTACTACTGCTACTACTCGTCGTAAATCGTAAATCGTGGAAAGAGCACTTAGAAACATTCCACTTATCGTGTCTCTGCTCCCTATCGATAAAATTTCTAGAGTTTCACAAGAAATCGTTCGTTCATTCCAAGTAAAACCATTTAACGAACAAAATGTGTGTGCATATGTGTGTGTGGTTTGGTTCACGTACACTTGGGAATAGATATGACATCAAATGATATGAATAGTTTATTTTGAAAATAATACAAGTTCATTTTTTATCGTTTCGAGAAAATAAACTTTAACATATTAGTCGATTCAAAAATATAAATTAATTATGTCCAAAATCAATATATTACTTGAAATATATTTTGTATCAATCCAATTATGTTTATAAGTAATAACAAGAAATAAAATACGAATAGTATCTATACTACTAGTATTAGTAGTAGTAATTAGTTATTCGTCAATTTTTATTTGAACAAAACATTGGCATTTTTTAAAATATTAAATATGAACTAGCTATTGATTAAAAGTTTACACTAAATTGATCAAAAATTATGTAATATTTCATTTAAAAAAAAAAAAATATCAACTTACACCATTTTCAAAATACAAACACGATTCATATATTATTAATTTCATTATTTCTAATAACACATAATAACACACATACATACACACATGATTTCTATAAGGATAATAAATTAGACGATGTTATCGTAGAACGATAGCGAATTAGCGCGGATTACATCGACGAAGTGCGTTCACTATAATATAATATCTACGCGTATAACAGAATCTGCTATATATATAACCCAGCTGTGGCTTTTCGAAGTGGTCTGCTTTATTGTTCCGGAACGTTCGTAATCTCGTTTATCGGAAACTCGAAATTAGTCGCGGTTCCGACCATTTGAAGAACGCACGCAATTCCAAAGACAACCGACGATTTTCCGGCTTTTCTGTTAACTTTCGAAACTTAACATTGAATTTGACGGTTTCGATTAATCATTGTTTTCTATTAATTATTTTATTAATTAATTGTAATTTGTTTTCTTTCTCTTTTTCACATATACACATATATTATACATATATAGGGAAAGTATTACGAATAAAAGTAAAATGAACATTTTTCTCACCGTGATACATAATAACATTGTACAAGTAATTCTATTTTATTTTATTTTCATTTTTGTTTTTTTTTCTTTCTACTTATATAACTCGACCATGGTTTTTTTATTTTTCTCTCTTTTTTTTCTCTCTTGTACTTTTTTTTATTTCTCACAGATTTAGGTGAAAATAATGTTCCGTTTGCACCCAGTTCATCGTTAAGCTGCCCCATTCAACTTAATTGCTACTAATTCTCTTCTTCTTCTTCTTCTTCTTCTTCTTGAGTGAATTGTTTCTTTTTCTGTATATTTCTCGACAAGTAACACGAACGAGATGAAACCATTCTAACTACTTCTATTGTAATAGTCTTTATATATACTAAGAATAAATTTTAATTATAATACATTAAATGTTTAAGATTTGTCTTGTTTTTTGTTGAAAATAATCGAAAAAAGAAAAAGAAAAATAAAGAAATACGGATAAAAACGTTTTTCAACTGCTACCGTGTAGTCATCGAAGTTTCCAAGACTGCATTAACCTATTTTTAGAATAAAAGTCACCCTTCTCTCTCGGATATAACCAAGAGTAGTAAAACGAGTTAAACGACACGAACATAATCGGGTTACAACAAGACGAATACGTTTTCAAAAATATTATGCAAACATGAAAAGCAACTGTAACATTCCACAGGTTTGATATCGCTAAACCGTTGTATACACACACATACACTTACAGATATATATATATACAATGCTAAATTTGAAAATCTTACTGACGATAATGACATGGCTTTGAATGCGTGATAAGTGCATTCTGTTTTAAAAACGGTGACCTTGTTCGTAAAGTAATATGCATGCAAGTGACGTTACTGCAATTATACTTTACTAATAATGTGTATAGCGATACTTTGTTTCGTATGTGTGTTTGCGTGTGTGTTATATGTATTATAAATAACATAATACTATTTCATTAATGTTTTAGAAATTTAGTAAATAATACCGTGTCGTAAAATAAAAATTGTTTTAATATCTTTTTCTTATAGTTATTTGAAATATACATTAACGATTTAAGATAGAACCTTGATCTTTGAATACAGTAGTAGTTTCAAATAACAACCATAACGTAGCTTAAATTTCTCTCGTGCTTTTAGGAAGAGGTAGAAGCAACTTTTGAGATAATATAATAACTAGGGAAGTAGTTATAGTGATCGTTCCTTTAGATGTACACAGGTATGATATCTCATCTCTGTTATTGCATGCAATGCAATCGTTGAATAATAAAAAGATATCTAACATCGAAAATCATCTTTTAACGATCGCAGCGGTAACATTTTATTCGACGAATTATTTATTAATTAAATTTTGTTCATAAGATATTTGTTAGATTGTTACATTTATCATAAACCTACGTTTTTATTTATCCCGCAGTTACGATAATTTGTTGTTTCTTTTTTCATTTCGTGTAGGATCGGATTAGAATATGGTCGTTTAAAAAAACGTTATTTCGTTTTAGAACACAACGAGATTACATTTTGCGAATGGCAAATATTTTCTCGAGATTGCACCGACGAGATTTTCTTAAGTGACACACCAACGGATGCAGTTCTATAACGCCCTTTACAGGATTGTAGGGAAAACTTACGAATTATCTAACGTTCGGTCTTTGTGTTTCTGCAATTTGCATTCGTTTAATTAAAGTTTTCCAAAAACATGCTACATCTAGATCGAGCATAGTTTTTTCTTTTTCCAGACTAAAAATATATCGGAGGATAGTGTGAACAAAATATTTGACAAAATATTTTTTTAAATACGTATGTAAAATTTATTAATACAGGAAACCCTTTTATAACACTTTAGATAAGTATCTTTAGACGTACCGTACGAGTGTACGATCCTTTTATTCAACTAGTACCGATACGAAAGGGATCAAGGAAACCGTTATTCTAATGCTTCTGTTTACCGTTCGTGGTTTCTGCAAGAAACGTAACTCACGTCCTAGTAAGAAAATATACGAGCTTGCACACACATCTATAGATCCGATATATATACGAGGATTTTTCATTTTTTTTCTTTATTTATCTTTTATTTATTCGCGTCTCTCTCGTACTTCGATATCAGCGAATCGATCTTCAACCCCAGAGTCCAATCGGTTACTCTCCCTCCTACTCCTCTTTTTTCCTTTCCCCCACCCCTCTAATCCTTTCAGTTCTACCACCAACCAACCAACCAACCATACCCGATCCACCACTCGGATCCACTTTATTTCCATTTCCTTTCTCGTTCCCATACCCTTCTATTTTTTCTCCCCTTTCCAACCCTCCCTCTCGCATTTATTGCTAAACTTCCCCCCTGCCCTTTTTCCTTCAGCAGTTTTCTATTCTTACTCTGCAGATTTAACGCTTTATAGTTTACGATTATGCATCGATTAAATTGTCAGAAACGGTGTAACGAGTGATTGCTTATTTCGAAAAAAATTGACTCAATTAAACATGACAATCGAATTATTTCTAATAAATGATTACGTTTGATATCATTATTAAGGTGGAAAAGTATGCTTAATTTAATTATAAATATTATGCGGATAATCATTCTGAACGTATCAAAGAATTTCACGAGAAAATTTCATTGAAAATATTGCGCGATTATTTTATCTATCGTTTATTAGCATTTCCTTCTTTTTTTTTTTTTATCGAAAAGAAAACTATTCCATTTTCAAAGTATTGTTGTTTTCTATTGTAATAGAATTCAATATATTATATATTAGGGTAAATCAAAAATTTGTGCGTTTGAAATGAATATTTCAAAAGTAAATTCTACCAAAAACAATCCATTATCTAGTTTCATTTATCCTATTTATATATAATATATTATATTATTGTATAATTATATTAAAAATATATAAACAATCTAGAGAGAGAGATAGAGAGAGAGAGAGAGAGAGAGAGAGAGAGTAAATATTTCGTTGCAATTGTTGTTATTATTGTTATCATATATACGTTTATTACCCATGCCAAGGAAAATGTTTAAATGGAAATGAAAAAATTTAACGATTTCATCGATGTTATCAAAAATTATTAGTACGCGAGATTTGCTTAAGATAAACCATAAAATAATAACGATGTTTCTTCTTCTTCTTTTTCGTCGAATGTTAAATTATTACAATTATAATTCATAATGTAAGTTTAGATCAAAGTTAAACAAGAAAGGCAAGTTGTAATGGTTTATACAGAAGGCATACTTCGAATATTTCGTTAGACTTTGTTAGATTGTATTCCTTGGAGCAAGTACAGAGAGAGGTATTGAAGGGTAGCTACTTCCTTCCCCTTTTCCCCCTTACTTACTGCTTGCTGTTATTCACTCGTCAGAGTTTGAGTTAACTCGTATGTGTCAAATACGTGCGAACGACATATGGCACATGGCATTATCCGGCTTAGGTAAAAGCATATTTCTCATGGGACAAATAGTACAAGAATAATCTTTGACTTTGAAAACCCTTGGTTTTTTTTCATAATCCTATTTATTTTTTTTTCTATTTTCCTTTTTTTTTTCCTTTTCACTTTTTCTAACGTTTCCTTTTCCATTAGAATTTTTAAAATTTGACATGTGGGTATACTTTTCACGTCAAAGTTGGGATTTAATTAGTAATAAACAATAAGATCGAAATAACGTTCTAAAAGATTTTTAACCTGTCCAACTTTCCTGTGACATTTTTATTAATAATTTTATTTTTTGGACGCGATAAACAACTAATTGACTTATTTAATAATTTTCGTTTAATTTTTCCATTTTAAACTGGTACAGTGTGTAATGTTTTTTTTTTATTTTCTTAATCTAATTTGATTCGAGGTCTGTGTGATGGAAGTACGCAACGTGATATCACATGGGGGGTAGGATTAACTTGTAAATTTGATGATGCAAAGCATTACGAGTTTCATCTCATTTATTCTCCTACGATTACCACCAACACTACTTTATATCGTGTAATATTAAATCATAGCTTCTTCTAGAAGAATTTTTTATGGAAGATACAATTTTCCGTTGGGTTGTTCAATCATAAATATAGACAAGTATATCGATGGAATTGCGTTTTGACGTTAAAGTTATTTTTTTTGCTTTTCTATCAACGAAATGAAATTTCTGTGACTGCAACTTTTTTCCTCTCTCTCTGTGTGTGTGCGTGTGTGTATAGAACGAATGAATAATGAATAAGTTTAAGATATTTGTATGTATATAAATGTAAAAGTAAATCTATATAAAACACGATCTTATTTTCTAAAAAACGTAACGCACCTATAGAAAATAGAACATACTCGTATTTCTTTTTTTATTTCTCAACAAAAAGTAACAACTTGCTTTTCTAATTGGTTTGAAAACCTGAATTTCTCATTATACTCGTTTTCCGTTTACTCGATTAGTTTTTTAAAACGAATAATTCCAACTAAATGAAGATTAATAATTTGAGCTTTCTGTTATCTCTGGGAAGAAAATCTAGTGGAATAAACTTCAAGGCCGTTATGCATAGCAACGAGGAACGTATGTATATACATTTATTACAACTACTGTAGCAGAGAGTTTCCGTATATGTACCAAATGAATGGAACAATAAGGTGTTTTGATATCTAATGTATGTTCAGTAATACCTTATTTCGTTTCTATCTTATTTCGTAGTTTCCTTCGAAATATATAGTTTCTAGTGGAAATTCAAGCAATGTATTTATGTTATAGTATACCATCCCCCGGTGTGAGAAAATGCCATCTGACATTAGTTTACGAGCGTAATTATGGACGGTTAGGTCCCCTTTAATCGCTTCTAATCAGGCTTAGAACAATTAAAACTTTTGCTCACCTCTGGCACGAGTTATCTACTTTACGTGTAACCCCCCTCTCTCTTTTGAAGATCGATTATTGTTCCCATCTCTGAAGTGTCAACGTAATTAACTTTTTTATTATACATGATCCTTAACATTTGTTTTTATTAATCTATCTCGCACGATTAGGATGATAAATGAGTTAATCGTTATCACGTGATCTAAGAAAGGAAAACATTTTTTTGTTTGTTTTGTTTTTTTTTGTATTAAATAGTATGACCAATAATTTAGAGAATTTTGTTTCTAATTAAAAACAAACATTTCCCCTATCGTCGCGATGAAATATCTTTTATCATGATCGAAATTCGAGGACGACACGTCATGCACGAGTATTACTCGACTCGGAACAAGTGAACATAATGCAAGCGTATACTACGATCAATCATGCTTCAAGAGGGTGCTCTTGATAAAACACAACCCTAAGTAAACGCAACTATGACCCGAGCAATCACTTTCGAAATACAATTACTTCTTCCCCTCCTCCACCTCCTCCTTCTCCTCCTTCATCTTTTACTACAACGTTCTCAAATATACTAAAAATACATGCCAAATATTAATTAACAATCACCCTTTTTTTGTTTAAATCTTTTTCCGCTTCTTATTCGAATCTAAAAAAAAAAGAAAAGAAAAGAAAAGAAAAGAAAACCATTGGCGGGTAATTTGAAAATGTTCAACATCTGGGGAATCTTTCGAATTGGCGACAAAACTGCAATTTGGATTTTTTGTTCATTTTCAAACGACACACAGGTGTGTGTCGTTAAAAAAAAAAAAAAGGGACGAAATAAGTGACTCGTTCTTTTCTTTGCTTTTTTTTGTCTATTCTTTTATTCTTTTTCCGACAATGCAACCCAGACACCGTGGACAAGGACTGAAACAGCCTGTTTTTCGTGATAAGAGATATCCACTCGGATTTCCTCTACCATAAGGCTACCCTTTCCTACGTCGATATTGCCATCGAACAATGAGCAACGGAATCGTTCGTGCAAACTCTCCCCCCACTTTTCCCCACCTTTCCCCAACGGCCTTCCCCCACTCTCTTACTCGTTCTTCCACGAATAGGATTGCAGGTATCAGCTTTGTGGCCGACAATAGAATTCCTCGAATTGAGATGGCTGACGATAATGTGCAATTATTTGCACCCGGAGGAAAGGGGGGCTTATCAACGAGTATCCTTTGAGTTTACAGGATTACTGTAATCCTTTGGATTTGGATTTTTTGTTTTATTGTTAAAAAGAAAATAATGTTTGTATTTAAAAATTACAAGTATGCATATCTTTGATATTATTTAACGTTCAAAGTATTGTACTG
Organism: Polistes fuscatus; assembly: GCF_010416935.1. Taxonomy (NCBI): domain Eukaryota; kingdom Metazoa; phylum Arthropoda; class Insecta; order Hymenoptera; family Vespidae; genus Polistes; species Polistes fuscatus. Next base: position 12,978,828 of record NW_025113140.1, on the reverse strand, counting down.
GAAGTTTAATATCGCAATGACAATTTTCATTAAGACTAAACGTAACATTGTTTATTAACCTTTTTAGTGTTGTGAGCGCATATATGCGTCCAACGAACTTCCTCGGCTCGAAATTCTTTCCTTTTATCAAACTAGTAAAACATTAACAGAAAGATCAATCTGTTTCAATGTGATTGCAATCGTCAGCTGAGTTCTGCATTCAAAGGGTTCAAATAAATCATTGAAAATAATCTATCCAATAAAAATCAAAATTAAAATCGACTAATGAAATTGTATCTATAAAAGATTTTTCGAACAACGGTTAACTTCATTTGATTATAATCGACGAATAGTACGAACGAGGGGGGACGGGGAGTGAAGAGAGAGAGAGAGAGAGAGAGAGGGGCGGGAGGAAAAAAAAACAAGTAACGAGTTTAGGACGGTAAGTACTTTTTAAATAGTTTCAAACTTTTCTCTTATCTCATTTGAGTTAAGTTTTTCGTTATTCGACTAATTAGTTTGTTGACAGGTGTGTGTTAAGGGTAAAAACAAAAAGGTTATCGAAGAAATGGTTGTTGGACAGTTGAAATAATCATCGTACGTTAATTGGCTAATATTCCTGTTAAAAGTCTTTGTCACAGACTGATGGAAGGAGAGGAGAGGAGAGAGAGAGAGAAAGAGAGAGAGGAAACGTATAAGAGCATACTTAACAACGCCGAAGAGGACCACCTGTTACGTTATGCACCTACTTTACCCACTAGCTGCATTTTTTTTTTTCTCGCATTCTCTCTCTCTCATTCTTTTCCTTTCTTTCTTCCACCATTTTAATACTCTTATCTTTTTTATTAGTAAAGATACGGGGCCAGGGGAAAAATGTAATATCGTATGTAGTAAAATACGTAATTAGGTATAACGAGAGATTTCTAATAATCTGAAAAACGTAATTTAAGTATCGTTATGAATGAAATATACACACACGAGGATAACGAAAACTTTAACGATTTTCCATGTTCTAACGTAAAATTTTAATTAAAGAAAAAGAACGGGTAAACAAAAAAAAATTAATAATCTACTTAAATTGCAAGGAAAATAAAATAGAAATAAAAAGAAAATTAACGATCACTCGATCGGGTTTTTATTCTTACGACAATGAATGTATATTTAATTATTACGAGCACACACACAACTAAATGTTTCTCATTTATTATTATATTATATCGGAAATAATGTTTCTTAACGACAACGTTCAATAATAATTATGTTTAATTATTTAAACAAGATTTCACGTTTATACAAGACGAAACTTTATTCCCTATCTACTTATTCAACTTAAGAGGGATGATCAGTCGAAGTTTCAAGGTATTTCCTCGCACTTTAATTTTCTTTTCTATGACAAAACATTCGAAACGTTGATTAAAATCATTTTTCACTTTAATACTCGTCGAGATTATTTCGAATTGTTTCTTTACTCATTTTCTTGTCCTTACGTTTTTCTTTCGTCTATTTTTTTTTTTAATTTAGTATTCTAAATATACATTGTTAGGTGGAAATGTTGGGTAACGTAAAAAAATAGAATTTCTTTTAATTATTTCAATAAGACAATTATTCTTTCATTTTTAATTATTTCAATTCGTAGTTGATTTAAAATATGAAATTTTAAATAGGTAAATGCAACAACCTTGGAATACCATCAGTGTGAATAATTAAATAACGTAGAAAAGCATAGATGATTGCAAATAAATGTTTCATAGTGTAGTAATGGAAATTAGAGAAAAATACGTGTATTAAAATATATATGTAGAAGAAGAAGAAGGGGAAGAAGAAGAAGAAAAAGAAGAAGAAGAAGAAGAAGGAAAGAAACAAAAAAAGGATGAAATATTTACGTACACGTATGTAAAATGGAAAATAAAATGTGCGGTGTATAGCAAGATAAGTTTGCATTTTATTTTTCTTTCCTTTTATCTTTTCTTTGTTATCCATTTTGTTCATTTTCTTCATTCTTCCTATCATATTTTCTTTATACGCGTTTTCCTTGTACGAGCAAGTTTACGATCTTGAATCCTTTTAAATCCTTAAAGCCTTCCCTTTCTCAAGGACACTCGACGATTTTGGCATACTTAAACTTCAACGATATGATCGTACACAGGTTGGAAGCATAAAATCGAATTATGGATCGAACAAGTAGACTCTTTAGGATAAATTTATCTTATAACCTAAGACTTCAAACGAATCGAACGATTTTATTTTCACTTTAAAACATTTTTCAACGACGTTTACGTATGATAATACCTTTTTTTACATGAGTTTTTACATAAGGATGATCATCAAATTCTTATAGATAACGTAGAAAAAAAATATAAACGATCAAATTTTCAAGAATTTTGTTTTCGGTTAAATTTCATGTTTTACGATCAATTGTAATGGTTACTATGATACTGAAATAAGTTCAAAAACAATTATACACATTTGTATATTGATAATATTAATAATTTTAATAGAAAATAAATCAATTGAAATTAATATTTTTTCCAATTTTTCGCTCAAAATTAATTCACTGTCGCGTGACCTCCCCTCCCCCCCATCACCAACATGTTTTTCTATGAAAATAAAAATATACACCACTTTTAAAATAAACGATCCAATTGTTAAATACACCGATAATTAATTCGAAACAATTTTCAAACAGACGTTTCCGATACGGCAAAATGCATTACAAACGCAACGCAAATATAAACGAAAAATTAATCGACGAATTTTCGTTTCTTTTTATTTTATTTACCTGTACTTCCTTTTTTCTTTGTTATGTACAAAGGATACAATCGCGAACGTTTGCATTCCAAAGTTAAATTAACTCTTAACGAAGAAATTCGAGAGATCCGATGTAATTGGGTATCGAATGTGAACGGTTAAATGTATTGGTATAAATAATTAATAGAACTACCATAAACGATGCTTGTACATACATACATACATACATAAATACAAACATATCGATAACACGAGCCTGGACTTTCTGTAATTACAATATACATTGCATGGTTCGATTAATTATTTATTAATCTTACTCATCGACTTAACGGGGAGGGGGGTAGTGTGGGGGAGGGCAACGTGTTGTTATTATTATACTGGAGATGTAGAGGAAGATCTGTTTCATAAATCATGTTCGCCAGTTGGTTTCAATTGATCGACGAATCAAATCAGTGATACATAAATTGTAATTTTATCCGAATACAAAAAATGGGTTTTTAAATAAAATGATAATTAACGAATTCTTTATATACTTTTTTTAATTGTTTTTTTTTCTTTTTCAAGAAAATAAGAATACCAATGAAAGGTCGCAAACTTTGACAAAAATCTCTGACACTATATTTAAATATATAGAATTATTTATATTTTACACAATATACTTCTAATTGTCATAACTCCGTATATAATTTGAATTGTTAAATAATCAAACGTTCAAAATATTTTTAAAAGTATATAGAATTTATCTAGTCCCTATAAAAAAAAAATCGATTTTTAAATAAACCTCTTAAACATTTCCAAACAATCATTTTCTTCTTTTATTATTTTTTTTGTGTTTCGTGAAATAACTCGTTATAGAATTTTTACAAAGAAGAAGTAAAAAGATCGATAGAGTTGAAATAGTGTGAGATAAATAAGGGATTAATACAATAGATCCCTTTACTAATAGGTGGTTGGAACCTTGCCACTATCTCTACTTTCTCTCGACTTCGTAGGAAGTTTCAATCTTGTCAAATGACCTTGCTCAAAGGTCTACTACCCTAGTGTGACCAAGTTATATCCTTTTTAGTTGAGTCTCGTCCCTATCTCGCAGAAATAAAAAAAAAGTAAAATGGAACCTGATTTTTTCTTGGATCATAAAACTCAACGATGTACAACATTTTTCATATTATTTAATAAATTTCTTATTAAAGTATCATTATTTTTCTCATTCAATAATAACAAATATAATAATAATAATATTAATATTAATATTAATATTAGATTGGCAATTAAGTTACCGCCGATTTAGTATTAATTTTAATATTCACCATGTGTCATTAAATGTTTTTTAGCATAATGTTTGAAATCATTCGAAAGAGTATGATTTCGTTCAACCGGAATTTATGTTAGATTTCTTTTTTCTTCGAGTTAATTTATGTTAATTTTCTGATCATTAAAATGGAATGTCTTAATTGCCAATCCAATAATAAAATGATATAAAATAAATAAAATATATATATATATTCGAAAATCCTAGAATTCTCTAAGTAATCCGTGAAATTAATTTTATCTCTTGCGTCAATAAATATTGGAATGAAAGATAATAAATACTCAACTATCAATAATCAACTAATCTACATATTGAATAATATGAGATATTTTCCCTACAAAATTTGTGTACGTAACATTCGATCTTTCCTTCGATTGATTGCACCATTAAGATTATTTGTCATCCTTCAGCCATTTTCAATTATTAAACAAAAGAAAAAAGAACCGATTGACGTGAAAATTAAAATGTAAAAGTTTAGTATGCGATTAACGATAGAGAAAATGGAAGACGACGTATAATGATCAATTTATATGAAGTCTGGCGTATCATATATAACTATACGCGTTCAACAAACTGTTCGGTATATCACTCGAGTATTCTGTCGATCAGCGTTGTCCTGTGGATAACGAGCAACCCCGGTGAATTTTCATGCAAATTATGATAGAACATAATGGTTGGCAGCGTGTTCGCATCGTCGAATCAATGGGCATTAATTGAAATAGAAGCAGAGCTTGGGAGGTGGGTGTAAGGGGGGTTTAGGATTGGTACCTTTCTTCACTCGAAGGAGCACAACGACTTCTGCATTATGCAACATGCTAAAGACCGTAATATTTAAAGGACAGAATATTCACGAGCCTGGGAATACGATTAAACACGACGAAACGAACGATCGAACGATTTGATTTTATTTATTAACAACAACAACAACAACAAATTATTCTTGTTGAACAAAATTTATTTTGAGATTAACACATCACTCAATAAGTCTCAGGTCTGACACGTATGTGGTAATACTGTTGACAGACCCGTATGATTTTTGGATAGTACTAATCTTCGAATGATACGTGTCCAAATTTTATGATATTCTGATAATTAGTTTACAGGTTATAATCGTTTTAATGATCACAGTTTTGTCATCTTTAAAACAACGAAGTGTTGAGTACATGGGAGGAATTAATATTTACATATATTTCATTAAGTTTTGCAAAAATAATATTTAAGTTTTATAAATTAAATTTTTAATTAGTCAAATTGGCTCAGCTCGTAAATCTAGTGTTAACACTATCGAAAATAATATTAGTTTATATAATATAATATATTTTCCCTAGACTTTAGAATAAGTGCATCGAAACTTTCTCGAAGAAAGAAAGAAAGGAAGGAAGAAATAATGGAAAGGAGGAAAAAAATGAACAATGAAAAATTGATCGAAATTTTGGCGAGAGGAAGTAGCAGAGTTGTTGGATTTTAAGAAGAAAATTACATAGACGGCATCATTCGCGCCATCGTAAAAGATTCGGTAGGGAAGAAAAACTTTAGATTAGTTTTACTCCGTGACTTGAATTACGATTCGGTTTAATGATTTAGATCAACGATTCCATCCTTCATCGATTTTCAAAACTACTTCATTCATTCATTTTTTCTTTTTCTCCTTCTTCTTCTTCTTCTTTTCATTATTTTTCAAAAGGAAGAGAAACAAAAAAGAGGAAGGGTGGAGAAGGGGGGAAGGGTTTTTCAGGGTTGTGGTCGAAGTTATTGATATTCGAAAGATAAATTTCGATAGAAATTTATAATCAGAATTTTTAAGGGAGTTTGCAAAAATGTTCAATTCTTTCTCGTTTTCTATCTCCCAATCAAGACTTCCCAAAAATCGTTGGAATTTAATAGAAATCGCCACGGAGATGGGATGAAGCTTATAGTTATAGGGGGCGGGGGTGGGAGGATAGGGGGAGGGGGAGGGGTCAGAGTAATGAAAAGCGTTTTCGGGGTGGATCGATTCGATCTGAAAACCTACTGCCTCGAGATGAAACGAGTTTCATTAAAGGGGGATTAATGAACTCGGTTCTCTCTCTCTCTCTCTCTCTCTCTCTCTCTCTCTCTGTCTCTCGTTACCTAGAGTTTAATTACGAAGGACCACATAGAAAAAAAATTTGACGCCCCTGATACTACTTGCAATTGGAAAAGATCTCATTTTGTTTTCTACTACTATTTATGTGAGAAACGGTTTGAAAATAACACGATGTAATATCCGTAACACACACCTACGTTGGGTGTTAATATTACTCGTAAGAATAAAAAATTTGTCTCTATTGTCTTTGGTAACAAGGGGAGGAATGGTGGGAACCTTTTTTTTCTTTTTTTACTACTTATGTAGAGCGTTTATTTTGAAAGTGGGTGTAAATCCATTTAAAAAAATATACATAAATATACATTATTTTAGTTAAATAAGCCTAATCAAATTACATATCGATGAATTAATAGAAACATTGTCAGACTTGACATAATCGATGAATATTTTTGAATTGACCACAATATGCAAACCTTTAATAAACAGAAAATGGACTTGCACCACCACTTTCAAAATAAACTTAAGCGCATTTAAACAAATTCGCAATTTATCTTAAGGAAATTTTGTCGATAATTTAATAGGATAAGATTGAAACTTTATTTTTGATCATAATAGACGTTAACTTGGTTTATCTTGAATCCTTGTGAAAATGATCTTTCAAGGTAACAGATGAGATAAACTTTGGCCTATTCTACGAGATCGAAGACAAACTATTATGCTATCCTTTTTTCATTTTCTTTATTTACTTTCCACAAAGCAAATTCAAGGTATAACGTTCGAATGTTTTTAACTTCATCCTATCCAAGATCACGAATCCGAAACTTGTTTTCTTTTTTTGTGCTCCAGGATTAAAGGACTCTTTTGAAACCTATGGATCCTGGTCAGTAACCCTTTTCACCGTAGAAGTAAAAGTATCATCATCGTTTGTCGAGTTTTAAAAACCGATAGGAAAGAAGATTACTATGTTACCGAAATGACAAAAAAAGGAAAATTTTTCCCCAAGGTTTTACTTAATCTCGAAAAAAATCTACTCGACAAACGCGATATTCAATTCGATTTCATTTTTATTAAATAAATAATAGTAACATTCTACTACATAATCGTAATAACAGAAACATACTACTGCTACTACTACTATTACTACTATTAGAATAAATCAAATAAAATCAAAAACCCAACAACTGTTACATCACAACTGTTACGAGAAAAATATCACAAGTTGAGTGAACAAATTCGACTATTTTACATGGGACAGTGCATGTCAATATAGAGAATCAAATGTCACGAATGATATGTATATCCAAATCAAATATCAACACTGTTACGTTACCAACGAATATCGATTTTGAAACAACAACAACAAAAAAAAGAAATAAAAAAAAATAAACAAGAGAAAGATAAAGAACGAAGGGGAAGCTTTTTATTTTTTATATTTTTATCGTAGTAATAGTAGTAGTAGTAGTAGTAGTAGTAGTAGCAGCAGTACGAATGTTTCACGAAATTTTATTTTTTCTATATTCTTAGAAACTATCGAAAGCTTTTACAATTATCGAAGAAACTGTTGTAAGAGCTTTCACAATTTTCAAGACTTGATGTAGATATCTAATTAGCTTGGTGATCGTCAAATAAAAATATAGAAAGAAAAAAAGACAAGAATAAACATTTATGAAATGTAATACAATATAATATAATAATCTTCAACCATAAAGGTAAGTTATATATTCAAAAGCAAAAGGAAACGGAATGAATGCATAGAAATATCAAAGAGGAGTATACTCGTTAAAGTAAAAGCAAAAAGAACAGAAAGAAATGAAATAAAAGTTTATATAAAAAAAAAAAAAAAGACGAAAAAGAAAAGAAATCAAAAGAGGAGAAATACAAAAAAATAATATATAATAATATATATTTCAAACTGTATAATATAACTAAAATTTAATATCTTTTATTTTACACACTTATACGCATATACAAGGTGTCCTCAAATAAACATTACAAATTTTACTTATTTTTTTAAACATACCGTAAATTTGTTCAGTAACAATTCCCTATTATTCTAGGTTACTATGAATATATGTACAATACAATACATACAGACCACTTTAGTAATCATCAGTTAATTAGAAATAACAATATCGTATAAACAGACGCTAGTCTATTACGAACTTAATCGATGCTATAATTATGAGGAAATTTCCGAGAGACCGGAGCAACGTCATTGGCAAAGATTTTCTCGTCAAATTCAACAAAATATATATATATATATAGATGCACATATATTTTCATAGGAAAATACGTTCCTCAAGGATAAACCATCTTAATATTATCTCATACCAAGGAAGACACGAAATTAACCTAATCTACGTTGGATCTAATTTTAATATCTCATTGTCTACGTTCAATCAAGTATCCCCCATGTGGTGAACATCCTAAATCATATTCGAAAAATTTATCATTTCCTATCTCCCCTTTTCTCTACCACCCCTTCTTTTCACTATAACAGCTAATAAGCTAGTAAACATTTACGAGTTTGCGAACATGGTCAATTAGGGAATAGTCTTTGGTGTATTAACACTAACCGCAAATGCGTTATCTAATTATTCGATTTGGAAAATGGTAAAAGGAAATAGAAAAGATAGAGAGGGAGGAAAGGGGTGGTGGTGGTGGTGGTGGTGGGTGGGGGAGGTTTCTCCAATTAGCAAATGGATTTTCTCGGGTAAATAGAATTTACAAAGCGACAATCCTTCCATACTAATAGCATACTACACGTTGCTTTATCTCCGTATATTTCTATGGTTCGCGTGTTCTTGAACGCAAACTTAGAAACGTCGTAAACATGCGAGAGATCGAACACACGCGTATAATTTCAACTTACACTGTGATAAAGGAAACGTACGCATCTGAAAATAATGGTACACGAATGTGTTACGTATGTATGAACTGTGTGCATGTACTTGCATATCTACGTTTAGTAGGAGGTTGCAGGAAAAATTTGTTTACGCGACGTGTAGAGAGCGTAAACAAACAAACAAACGAACGAACGAACATTGTTTGGTTTGTTTCAAATTGCCGTCGGTGCCTCTGCATAATCTCTCCCGACTCGTTTTTTATAAAAAAAAAAAAAACAATATGGAAAGAAATTATTTCGAATTCCTTAGAAAAGTGCTTTTACTCAATTCTCTGGGGCACGGGGTGGAATTAAAAGTGTCCCATCTTTTTGATGCACCGTAATGCAACGGTGAAACATTTCTTTAGTCCCACTTCGAAATATTGCGATAGCTGAATTCGCATAGGTTTTTATATTTCGTCTTATTTACGTTAAGGAGTTAGTTGGTAATATCTTTAACATATGTGTTATTAATGTAATTAAACTGTTTTATGTTTAATTACATATGTGATACCTTTATTAATAAAAATATATCAATGTTGTTTCATTTCAAACGCAATACAAATTTCTATGCAACGTAGGGCTATTTTATTATCTGAAATCTTGTGCAGCAATGAGTTAAAGGGAAGAATTGTTACGAATTTAAAGTCATTCGCGTATCAAATTGTTGCTAGATGAAATATTTTCTGCTAGATGAAAGATATGACTTGTCAAAGTACAAAGTTAAACGGACAACGAATACTTGGTTTAGAAGGGAGTTTAGGAAACTTCGTTAAGTCCAGGAACTAAACAATGCTTCGGGGAAATGTTCCAAGTATTCGAGTTTAAAGCAAAGCTAAATAGAAACGTATGATTGACAGGAAACAAAGGAAGATTGTTTAATTAATCTAAGAGAAAATATTAGGCTGAACCAAAAGTTCGTCTATTTTTAAATAAATATTTCACTTACACATTAACATAATTTTATTGATTTCAAACAAATTGCACTTATCTGAAACAATACAATAAACGCGCGAACTTTTGTTTCATCCTAATATATTTATGTATAAAATGCATATTATTTTTTTTTTTATTTCAACTGGTTTTTTATCGTTCGAATATAAATCTCGAAAAATTTCATCGTAATTTTTTGTTGTTGTTATCTCTCTCTCTCTCTCTCTCTCCCCCTCCTTTTTCATTTTCTTTCTTTTTCGTATAATTTGGCATAAATATAAAGTACTCTTTCTACGGTTCACAAAAAAAAGAACTATCTCTTAATTTTATGAAGCTTAATCAGCAAACTTCTAAAACAAGAACAGAAAGTAGAAAAAGGTAGTAAAAGAGAGAAAGGAAGAGAGAAAAAGGAAAGCACGAATGCGCACACATGCATAGATGCATATACGTTTGTGGGATGCATATTTTTTTTTCCTCAAACGAACGTCGCTAAAAAAACATACGATATTATTGCAACAACATCGGTTCCTGATTCGTGGCATCTGCCACGGATTAATTAGTGTCATATATCCGGGACATGATGAAAAATTATCCAACATACATTTTTTCCACTTTTCCGATGCCAAGAATTTACCCCTTTTTTTTATCGCATGCTTACATTATTTTCCTTCTACCGGATCATTTTTAATCTCGTTACTTTTTCAATACGTTAACGAAATATATTTTTTATTTCAATTGTTATTGCATTGGTGCAAAAAAATGAATATTTATTTGTATTATTTTATATTTAATATTAATTTTTTTTAGTTAATTATTATTTAATCGTTATCAGGAAATGCATCCATCGTAAAAGGGTGAGATTGGCACGGATTATTTCTAGAAAGAAACCATTAAATTTGTGCAATTGTATATAGATTAATAAATAAGTTATTGAAACAGTGTACTAACATGAGTCAAAAAATAGAGAAAAAATAAATTTTATGATTTATTTTATATATAAAACTAATTAATATTATCAAATAAATTTGTATAATTTTATTGACATAAGCCACTATCACAGCTAGTTTTATATTTAAGTTGAAATAAATTACATTTCTACGTGCTTAGATTAAATCAATAAAAATTGCAATTAATATCGGCATCAAGCGAATACTTTTTAAATATTCGATTCAAGTTGAATGAATGCACATCACGTATAAGTATAATATAGGAGAGTAATTAGTACGCTTCGAGTATCACTGCAGGTGGATTTAAGGATCTGCAAACTTGAATGTTTCCCTTCTGGGATGAATGGAAAGCACGAGGGAAAGGTCGACTCGATTACTCCTTAAATACGCGGTTATAGTTGTCGATATGAGCTAATGCTTGATGAGAAGAGATCAGACATGAGTCTGGACTCGAGTCATGATTGATAGGAAGGACGATGGGTATTAAAGTTCTCCTCGTGTATGAGGATAAACCAAGTTATAGATATGTATAACCTTTTGAACAGTATAATGACGTAATTACATTTACGTCATGCTCAAAACTAATCAGTTATAATTAGAAAGAACTAATAAATATATTAGTAAAGTTTATTAAGTATTCAACTTTGCATCACAATCATTCCTATCGTTAATTTATTTATAATTTATTGCTACTTAAAATATATTACTGTTTCTTCATTAGCTTGTTGTAAGAAGTCGTGAATTTTGTTAGTTAAATAACCCTACGAAGATTTACTATAATCGTAATTTACATATGTATATTCAAGTATATACGATTGTTTAAATAGATTTGTATGTACTTAAGTATATAAACATGGGTTTCATTTAAACGACGTAAATTGACTTTTGGTATATTTACGCGAATGCAATAACGCCTATTTCCATTTTCTGCCAGAGGCATAATATAATGAAGAATATTTTTTATCATCCAACGATATCCTCTCATCTCTTTTCTTTTCTTATTTTATTCTCTCGAGTATTCTCTTACGTTCCTACGTAAGATGAACGCTCCCCTAGCTCTTAAGTTTTGGAACTTGTCCGAGAAATTTACGGTTATGCGGTCGCCCGTACAAAGAAAATAAAAATAAATGCTCCGTCCGCAGTTATTTTATTTATCAAAGAGCAAACAAGAGATAGAGATCAATCGATCTTTTAGATGATACAAAATCAACAAAAAAAGAAAAAAAAATCCAAACAAAAGAAGGAACCTCGAAAATTTTTCCCCACGAAACACATGGATACGATCGAATATAGAATAATTTCTAAGCTTTAATTAATCCCGTGTCAAATTCGTTCGACGTGATTAAAAATAGAGAAAGGGGGGAAGAGTGAGGGGGAGAAGAACACAAAAAAAAAGAAAATTTATAATACCGCGTGTCCTCGTTTCTCGCTGTCATTTTTGATTAACGCGTTGCACATTATTCCTATATAATACACACTAACCAACAACAACGAACAACGAACAACAACAACAACACGTTAGGTGTCCTCTTTCATTATTATACTCTTCTTAATCTTGTTCACTCTATCTTTATCCTTGGTCTCTCGATATATACGTCGACAAACGTCACGGGGATCTCGTTTTGCACTATCTGGCCGAGGGTAAAAGGACTTCACGATCCGTCCTATTAGTTAGTCGGATGTCGGTTTGGAGAACGTGAACGACAAGCTTAATTAGCGTCATACCTCCTCTAGCTATACTATACTATACACACACACACACACACGCCTGTGCCTATAGGCTCGAGTTAAAGTGAAATATGTCAGAAGGTTCATTAACTATCTCCTATATATATAAAACTATAAATGTTATATATTTATTTATTTACGTACACGATGCCAACAACAACTATGAGAATATATATTTATACTTACATAAGGAGATATTTATTATTCGTTAAGGTTTTAAACTCAAAAAGAAAAAAAAACAGAAAAATGAGTTATCTGTTACTTATAAAGAAATTCAAAGTGTTATTTTGTGTGAAAGTGTGTTTGTTTAAATCAAACGTATATATAAGAGAGAGATTCATCAAGGAAGTAATAAATCGAAGTATTATATTCGTAGTTTCACTCTCCCCCTCCTACGGTACGATCATTATTAACACTTAACTAACGTTTAACGTAGAAACTCCAATATACGTTGACACAAAAAGATCAAATAAATCATGTCAAAGATCATCACTACTGTAACACTGAAAACTTGTTCTCTACGATTTGAGATTCGTATATCTCAAAGATAAAGATGATCCGCACACTTTATATATAAATTGAAAGAAAAAAAAAAGAAAAAAAAGGGAAAAAAACAAAAAAATAAAGAGAGGCAGAGAAATAGAGAAAGTATAAAGAAAAAGTAAGGGATGTATGGAAAATGACGATAATAGAAATAGAATAATAGAAATAGAAGATAATAGAAGAACGTTGGATCGCAAAGTATAGTCCTTACCGGCTCAGTAGCGTCGTCCACGAAGATTGGAAGCGGGAATTTCCAAAGTTCGAGGACTCGTTCGAGGCCTGCGATCGAATCTCTTTCGATAGGAAGTCGATGATGATTATTTTCGATCGCAGATAAAAAAGATGCCAAGAAGGAAGATAAGATAAGATGATGCAGTATTAGTACTAGTAGTAGTAGTAGTAGTAGTAGTAGTAGTAGTAGTAGTAGTAGTAGTAGTAGTAGTAGTAGTAGTAGAAGTAGAAGTAGAAGTAGAAGTAGAAGAAGAAGAAGAAGAGGAAGAAGAAGAAGAAGAAGAAGATGATGAGACGAAGAAGGAAACACCTCGTATAGTATCTCCTCGTCAATATAATAATAACAATTAAAGATAGATAAACATGCGTACGATTGCGTGTCGGGGCGCGGACTGAGCGACTGGGAGAAAATCGTCTCTCTGGTTGTTCCACCTCTTCCACCACCACCACCACACCACCATACCACCACTACCGTTGGCTACCACCCACTAACCACCTACCACCCACCAACCCACTACTACCACCATCATCGTTCGTCCCTCTATCGTCGTTATCCCTCTACGAAGCATCCCCCCTCTTTCTCCTCATACCGTCGCGCGAACCATCGACGCCTTCCCTCTTACCCCGTCAACCCATCACCCAACCCTACCACCCCTCTTCGCGCAACACCACATTTCCTACTACCACTCTCTCTCTCTCTCTCTCTTTCTGTGTATATATGTGTATACGTATATGTCTCTCTCTCTTTTTCTCCTTTTCCTCTTGACTCCTCACCCCCCTCCTCGCTGCCGTTTCCAGTTACCCGTCCGTCATCAGCGCCAACGCCCTTGCGCACTGCAAACGTCCCCGCGAAAAACCGACGGACGTTCGTTCGTACGTTCGTACGTTCGTTCGTTCGTTCGTTCGTTCGTCCTTCGACGTCTTATTCTCTTCAGGATTCTGTTCTCTTTTTCCTATTTTTCTTTTTTCTTTTTTTATTAATGTAGGAATATGCAATCAATTCTCAGCGAGAATTAATAAGTAATTTTTGCATTGACACGAGTTGTAGAGAATGTTGCAACGATAAGCGTATTTTCTTGTTTAATTTTTATTCTTGTTATTTCTACTTTTTTTTTTCTTTTTTAACACTTTTTCCCCCCTTTCTTTCTATTATACTTCGCGATATTGCTTGGCAATTTTTCTTTCTCTTGAGATATTTTTTTTTGTGTGCCTCCTTTTCTTTTTTTACGTTTAGAAATAATTTACCGTTACCCTAATTCGACGTTTTTCTTTCTCCATGTATTATAAGATAAATCGTTAAAAAAAAATTAATTTACAATATTGCATTCGTCGTCAAATTTATTCGACATCGATCGCGTTTATCTTTTTAATCCATTATTTTTCTTATATCATATTATTTATGGTATCGTTGATACATTTTCGAGAAAAAACAAAAGAAACTTCAAAATTACACGATTACACAGATATATTTTACTGTTTTATTAACGATTTGATTTCGCTCGATTTATACGAAGTTATTCGTTCGAAACTTTTCGAAATTGTATTCGCGTTTAGATTAATCAGAGTCAATCGTTTATTTTCTCACCGTTTTTATTCCAATTCTCTCTCTCTCTCTCTTACTCTAAACAGATGGTTTCTCGTTATTATCGCTATTACCGTTCATGCGATTCAGCCTTATTCTCTCGGGATTATTACGTTATTGTGAAATTTATGAGAATAATTTTTAAGATTCAAACTTATCCCCTCCCCACTTCCCTCCCATCTCACCAAGCTTCCTTCGCAAATACTAGTTTACACTTCGTCCTATTTTTTTTGGGTTTCCTTTTCTAAAGAAATATCCCCCAAAGTTCAGATGTCCCGAAAGATAGTGTCCAAGAGGCAAACAGGTGATAAGAAATGAAACGTATTTCCCTGGGAATTGGCTCGGATTGCATAGAAACCATTGTTATGAGTGACGTGGAAGTTAGTGAGAGCTGTCGATGATCTCACTCGGGAATTCGTATGGTCTAGTAAATTAGCATAATTCGAGAAACGCTTGGATTATCATAATAAACCTATAGGAATCGTTAGACAGATCTAACTACGTTCTAATTGCGAATTACACGAATATTAATTTCAATCTGAATGATAAAAGTGATCTATTAACTTTCTAAATAAACGAATAAAGTGAAAAAAATAATGTTAAAATCATTTTAGTTCTACGTTTACAATATCTTACATCCGATATTTTTAATATCAACTTTTTCAAGCTAGTACGAAAGAGAAAATAAATTCGATATCGTTCACGTATAACTCTTTTGATCATCTCGCGAATAAAAAGAGAGAGAGAAAGAGAGAGAAAAGATAAAAATCGATGAAATTAAGTCATACCTTTTTTTTCTCCGATTGTCACGGAGGAGAATACTTCGATAAACACTAGGATATCAAGGAGAGTGGACTATTCAACCCTCATCAGGACGTTCCCCAGAAAAAAAACTAGGACAAAGCATAAAAACGTGTTATAGATGGATAGCACCGATATCGGGGAATTTTTGAGGAAGATGCTGCTTCGAATGATTGTCCTTGTCAAATGCAGATTACCCTACTCCTAAAAGTATCTCGTACTTTTATACATATGCATTTTTAAGTATATACAGGGTGACTCACGGAACGTGACGATTCAAAATAACTCGTAAAATATATAATACATTGAATGAAAAAATGTTTCCTGCATAGTTAAACTAAATTAGGTGGGCAAATGTAATGGTAAGCAAAACTTTTTTTTCCAAAGGTATTTCTTTAATGAGATATCAAGATCATCGTTATTTTTTTTTTTTTTAAATAGAATGCCTAATTTTTTTCTGGATTCTGATAAAACATCAAATTCTGTATAAGAAACTATCATACTATGTATTTTAAGTATGTATTTTAGGGGATTTTTAGGGGATAGGATATATATATAACCTATTGATAAAAATATCACCTTTTCCTAACACATACACAATACATACAAAATTGATGAAATCGATCGTGTAGTACAATGATCTCTTCTTACGACTTCGAAGTACCGTCGTGTTGATCGTAAAATTTCGAGATAAGAAATCGAAACGATATCTTTTACTGTAATCGAATGAAACTTGCTACGATTTCGTGTCGTGTTCGTCCGAAAGAATGATATAAAAGGTGAACGAGATCGTTACTGGCACGAATATCTCGCGATAGGATCAAAGTAAATGATCACTTTTTTTTAAAATAAACTCAACGTCCATATTTCTTTCTTTCCGTTATAAACTTCTAACTTTTATTATCAATTTTTAGTCTACACATTAAACGACGTGTGCGAACTTAAATGAATTCCCGTATAATCCTTTGCGATCATTTATTTCATTATAATTTTGTTAACCTTCTAATTAAAAAAGAATAAATATATAATATATATTCTCAAGTACAGGGTGGTCTAGAAGTCACTAGATTATTTAATAATAAAATTAAAAATTCACATTATAATTCATCACATTTATATATAATACAATAAATATCTTGAAAATGATTTTTAATTTAAAACATAAATGATGGAACACATTTTACTATAAAACATGTTCCATCATTTCTCGTAACGGTTCAGAAACTTTAGAGCCACTTTATATAAATA
This sequence comes from Polistes fuscatus, assembly GCF_010416935.1. Taxonomy (NCBI): domain Eukaryota; kingdom Metazoa; phylum Arthropoda; class Insecta; order Hymenoptera; family Vespidae; genus Polistes; species Polistes fuscatus. Next base: position 12,961,830 of record NW_025113140.1, on the reverse strand, counting down.
AATTTAGTTATTTTACATACAAAAAAGTCATTTCAAAACTATGATGTTATTTATATATCCGAGATCAAAATAAAATCACGAAAATTTCAAACGTATCTTATTCAACATAAATCATCATATGTGCCCATAATTATGAAAGTGGTCTAAGTCATATATTTCTTGTTTCGAGATATTTAAAGGATTACATTTGAACATTAAATGAATTCTATATAATATTGAAATAACAAACACTATCTAACGGTTCATTTTTGACAATATCGTGAAAATTACATTGAATTAATTTAGTTTAAAATATTGTGGTGTGAAATAACTAATAAACTGATTTTTTTTTAATTTTGACTTAAAACACTTTCATAATTATGGGCACATATATATCATTATTGTTGCCACCTATATCAATGACATTGTTTATCTCAATGGAAAAATAATGTTAACACACATGATTGAAGATGAAACAATCGATTGGTAAAATTTGGAAACACCATATACATATGTATATACCTATAAGGGTTACTTTCGATCGAAGGAAGTAACAAGAGTCTATCTTAAGAAAGGATGCTCGCGACAATGGGTCGTTGTGCACGGATTCTAACAATAAGGACGGACGTAGACAAAAGACGCTGTCTGGGAACGACTGGTACGGGCTAGACGTATTGATTTGCTATTTTCAGAGAGAGTGAGAGAGAGTGAGTGAGAGAAGAGATAGAAGAGAAGCAGAATAGTTAACTCCGGAACGAGAAGTGGAAGGTAAGTACTTATTCGAGACACACTTATAGTCTTTCATCCTTCTTGCACGCAGATGAAGTCAAATATACGGATATATAAAGAGATAAGAAAAGAAAGACAGAGAGAGAGAGAGAGAAATAGAGTGAGGAAGAGGAAGAAGAGATGGGAGGGGAAAAAGATAACACGGTCTAAGTAACATAGTGCACTTTCTACGTGCAATACGTCCCACGTTTTATCATAAAATGCACTTACAACTAAGCGCACTTTACCAACATTCTGCGAATTCGTTTTTAGAGATCATTTTATTCTTTTACATTTCAGTTTTGGTAACCCGATGTTATAGTTAAATGTTATTCTACGAATAAGAATTAAACTTTTTATTTTATGCATCGTTTTAGTAATGATAATCGATCATTTCTTCGGTGGATTTGGCAAAACATTATTGTAAGTCGGAATTCGTTAGTTTAACGAACAAAAATACAGAAATAATATTTCAAGTGAATCTCGATAGATCGGATCTTTTAATGAACGTTTTCAATTTGATTTATATTTATTTGACCATGAACATTTGAGAGTAGAATTTTATATTGAATATATATATATATATATATATATATATATATATATATATTACATATTTTGATTGAAAAAGAAAACCCGTTGTATCGACAGGTACATTAAAATGCAATTCTATTTAACCATACGCGTCAATCAATGTTATAACAAATTGTCAACAAAAAATCCGTTGCATTTTAACTCCGTCAATTTGTTGAATCTTGTAAATCGTAATTAAATTTAATATTTGATACGCACTTAAAATCTTTTTATAAATGTGTTTAATATCTCGTAATAATAATACGAATTTACGAAATGAAATGGAATTTTGCACGAATTCGATACGTCGAATCGTAAAACAACGAATTTCGAATCATCGATGACGACGTGACGATAAAGATTAGGAGAAAGAGGAGAAGAAGGAAGGGAGGAGAAGGGAAGAAGGTTGAGATTTTACGCCTGACGGATACGTAAAATCGTCATACATGCATCACATCGCGATACCACTGTTATCGTTCGTCCGTAATTCACGTCATTTTGCTCCCGTAAAATTTGCATTGAAGCGAACAATTACGTGGCAAGCGTGAAATGCTATTGGTTACTACGTTCGAAATGATGTCAATGAAAAATATAGATATTTTAAACAATACAAATTAAACAAAAGTAGAACGAACTCGTTTTACTGATCAAATAGAATAGTTAAGGTTATGCCTTTTATTCTATCTCTCTCCCACTCTCTCTCACTCTCTCTTATCCTTTACTTTCATTCATTTTTCGTAGTATGCAATCGTTTGAAAAAATACAAAGGTACTCCTCTTCTCGAAACGATAACGAAGCTCAATTGACGTTCTAATCCTTCTAATCGTTAAAAAAAAAAGAAAACTTTCTGATAAAAAATTAGACAAAGGTGGTAACGGTGAGTTATCATTTTTTTTTATGAACGTCACGTAAAATTAGTAACACATGTCTGTTCCATTTTATCGCTTAATCAACAGTCACGTAAAACTGTAATTTTTTTTCTCTACTCTACTCTACTCTCTCTTTCTCTTTCTATTTCTCTATTTTTTTTTAGATATCTTTTTTTAGAATATTTTTTACGAATGTTTTCAATTTTTAGTTCAAGGATAAAACGTTAACACGAAATTTATCTGCTTAATGAATTTAATGAACGAAGGGAAATAAAAAAACAGAACAGCCATAGGAAATATGTTTTTTAACTATTGACTTTTATTACTTTTAATCAAAAGTAATTACTATCAATTATGTATTTCCCATTTTATCGTTAAACCGTTGTATTGTTCACATAAAATTACATTTTCTTTTTTGTCTATATCCTCTTTTTCATTTTTTTTTTTGTTACAAAGTATGGTTACAATATTTTTTACGCGAACGTTTTGAATTATTTCGAATTACTCGAAAAAACAAATCAATTTTAGTAATAATTTATAATATTATTGCAGTTCGTATCTTTATGATTTTACAATGCGTTTACTGTTCAAATATTTATAATATTATATATAAAAAGAAACAAACAGAAGGATAGAAAGAGAAAGAGAAAGATAGAAAACAGTATCAACTTGGTACGACGAGGAAGGAGGTGTGTTAGCCACCTTTCGAAGGTCAGTTAAACGTGCCGATGAAAGTTTCATGAGTAGTATATATAGATGGGACGATTCGATAAATAGGGGGATTTTCTTCTAGTGGTAATACACTCGAACATCGTTTGGAACCTTTTCAAAAAGTAACTTGCGGTTTGCTTTAGACTGCCACAAATCTAGTTTTTTCTTTTTCTTTTTGAATAAAACAACTGAAAATACCTGAGAAACTTTAAATCGTTAATAGTCTACTCAACTCGGGCCATCTCCTTCGAATCTCAGGGAAGGAGGTGGAAACTTGATATAAGGGTAAATAGACGACGCTGAATCGAATGGTGCTAATTTTTTTGAGGTGGAAAGTGCCGTTTTTGAGAAAAAGGGTAAAAAAGGGTCAAAAATAACTTTATCTTAGAATCTAGGCATTTAATCGAAAAAAGTTTCAAACAAAAGTTGTAGAGAATTGAAAAATACTAAAAAAATGTTCTATGAGTTATCTTCGTATTTTCAAAAATAAGCGCATAGAATTGGATTGAAGATGGGAAAAAAATTGTAAGAGTGGGAGAAAGCAAGCTTATCCCTCCGTCGCGTTTTACACGCGAGCGAGCTAGTGTGCGTGCGAGCGTCCGTGTGCACTAATACACAAACGAAGGATCTTCGGCAATCTTCGGGACTCTCGGTCTTGAATGCAAGTGAGAGTGAGAGAAGAAACCGATATTTCCCTTTTCTATTTGTTTAGGCGATAACGAGTATTATCGTCCTTGGGAGCGTTCTAATATTTCTCTTTTTATATATTTTCTTTCGGTAGCAAGAATTTTACGTCTTGGCCATCGAGCGTCGTGCGTTTTGTATACGAGTGCGAGTGAGAAAGAAAACCGATATTTCTCTCTTTCTATTTTTTCTTTCGGTAGCGAGAATTTTTCGTTTTGGCCATCGTGCGTCGAGCGTTCTATATATCTATATATATCGGCGTATAAGCGCGGCACTTTTAAATCGTATCTTGATGCTTATGGCACGCCGTTTCTTTATTTATTGTCAAAAATAATGAACCTTGAGTAAAAAAAAAATAATTCATTTTAACAGAAACTATTATTATTTAGTTGAGAGTAAAAATAATGAATTAATTTTGTGTCTCGCCATAAAATTAATTAGAATAAATAATTGATATAAATTCTTTGCCTCACAAAAATTTATTTGTATATCAAATTGAATACGTATTCTCTTTAAGACGAAATTTAAAATTTAAATATTTTTCCTATTAAATTATGTATTTTATAAAATTTTAAATTACTGACTTTTTGTCTCGTAAAAATTTATTAGTTTATCAAATTAAATACATATTTGAAAAAGAAGAATTTTATATCCACACATAAAATTAATTCAAGATATATATGAAAAGATATTCTAAAAACGTGGAATTTATTTTTTGTCTATACATAATTTTAATTCATTTTTATTATGTTATAAGAAAACAGTAATGCATTCCGATTCATCTTCGAAGTCTTAAGAATTGTACGAAAAATATTGAGCAATTATCCAATTGGTGCGTTAGCGTAAGTAGTAACGTCTTCGCTTCTCGCGCTGGTTTATTAACGTTCGATTCTTCGTGGGGGAATTTTTTTTTTATAAGTTTTTTTATTCTTAGGTTATATAAATTATTTTTACATTTCCTAATTTCTAATTATATATAGAAAAAAAATTAAAATTATTACAAAAAAGTTCAAAGCAATAAATTTTTTTACATCCTGCACAAATAAACGAAGTTTATTACTTAAATTTCAAATTCATCCTGTAAATATCATCCTAAAAAATGTATCGTTTCGGCACGTTAAAAATTAATTTTTGTTATTTATTGGATATTATTTTATTTATAATTGGTAATTTTATTACTCGCGTAATAATGTTGATTTCTTAATAAAATTTATATCGTTAGTGCAAAATTTGAAAAAAATCTGAGGTGAGACTCACTGATCGTCTCCTTGTTAAGGATAGAAAAACTTATAAAAAAAATAATTCCCCCGCGAAGAATCGAACGTTAATAAACCAGCGCGAGAAGCGAAGACGTTACTACTTACGCTAACGCACCAATTGGATAATTGCTCAATATTTTTCGTACAATTCTTAAGACTTCGAAGATGAATCGGAATGCATTACTGTTTTCTTATAACATAATAAAAATGAATTAAAATTATGTATAGACAAAAAATAAATTCCACGTTTTTAGAATATCTTTTCATATATATCTTGAATTAATTTTATGTGTGGATATAAAATTCTTCTTTTTCAAATATGTATTTAATTTGATAAACTAATAAATTTTTACGAGACAAAAAGTCAGTAATTTAAAATTTTATAAAATACATAATTTAATAGGAAAAATATTTAAATTTTAAATTTCGTCTTAAAGAGAATACGTATTCAATTTGATATACAAATAAATTTTTGTGAGGCAAAGAATTTATATCAATTATTTATTCTAATTAATTTTATGGCGAGACACAAAATTAATTCATTATTTTTACTCTCAACTAAATAATAATAGTTTCTGTTAAAATGAATTATTTTTTTTTTACTCAAGGTTCATTATTTTTGACAATAAATAAAGAAACGGCGTGCCATAAGCATCAAGATACGATTTAAAAGTGCCGCGCTTATACGCCGATATATATAGATATATAGAACGCTCGACGCACGATGGCCAAAACGAAAAATTCTCGCTACCGAAAGAAAAAATAGAAAGAGAGAAATATCGGTTTTCTTTCTCACTCGCACTCGTATACAAAACGCACGACGCTCGATGGCCAAGACGTAAAATTCTTGCTACCGAAAGAAAATATATAAAAAGAGAAATATTAGAACGCTCCCAAGGACGATAATACTCGTTATCGCCTAAACAAATAGAAAAGGGAAATATCGGTTTCTTCTCTCACTCTCACTTGCATTCAAGACCGAGAGTCCCGAAGATTGCCGAAGATCCTTCGTTTGTGTATTAGTGCACACGGACGCTCGCACGCACACTAGCTCGCTCGCGTGTAAAACGCGACGGAGGGATAAGCTTGCTTTCTCCCACTCTTACAATTTTTTTCCCATCTTCAATCCAATTCTATGCGCTTATTTTTGAAAATACGAAGATAACTCATAGAACATTTTTTTAGTATTTTTCAATTCTCTACAACTTTTGTTTGAAACTTTTTTCGATTAAATGCCTAGATTCTAAGATAAAGTTATTTTTGACCCTTTTTTACCCTTTTTCTCAAAAACGGCACTTTCCACCTCAAAAAAATTAGCACCATTCGATTCAGCGTCGTCTATTTACCCTTATATCAAGTTTCCACCTCCTTCCCTGAGATTCGAAGGAGATGGCCTGAGTTGAGTAGACTATAATAGCGATCTCATGGTAAAATATTTAAGTATTATTTATCTATTAGGGTGAACCAAAAGTTCGTGCATTTATTGTGTTATTTCAGATAAGAGTACAATTTTTTGAAGTCAATATATATGCAATTGAAATATTTATTAATTAAAAATTCACGAACTTTTGGTTCACCTTAAAATATATATATATATAAAAGAAAAAATAAGCCCAAAAAGAAATCGTTTAAGTTAAATCTTCAATTAAGTAGTGAAACGTACGATACACTATTATGGCTTAAATTTCGAAAGTTTCGATATCCGCTTATCGTGGTAAGCAGTCGACTGAATATATCCTTAATGCTAGCAGCATCCCATGGAAATACTACTTCGCTAATTCGAAAGGTTCCCCCGAGTGGCAGATGATATTCCGAAGCTCGAGCCATCGTACGAAACGATGCATCCTGAAAGAGAACAAATCCGTAATGGAACGAAAAGGACAAAGAAGAAGAAGAAAAAGAAGAAAAAGAAGAAGATGATGAGAAATTTTCGAGAGGAAACGACAGATAATGTTGGTAGTAGACAGATAAGATAAAGAACAGAAAGAGATAAGAATACTTTGTAGTTATAGAATCAAATTAACGTTTGCAGATATTTAAAAAAAAACAAAAAGAAGAAAATAGGAAATCCCACAAAGCGTTTCGATAATATTTAATTAATTAACGTTAATTATTCTGGCATCACTTTACAATCGAAAAACGAATAAGACAATTTGAATTTATTTTTAACTTTATCCACATAAAGATATTTTGTGTTATATCTATTTATACGTATAATATAGCGTTTACGTAGTATCCACGTTAACGGATAAACGTGGATATTTCTATGGTATTGTCGGATAAACGAATTAACAATCATACTTGCGAATCAAGCTTTACGGCTTCCTTCGTATTAGAGAAAGATAGATATATAGAGAAAGAGAAAGATTAAATCTACCATCGAATCCCAGATAGAAAAGAGAATACATAATAGTTCACACATAAATAGTACATTTACGCGTTCCGTATTATTTCCTTCGTTAGCAATTCCGTTTATATCAACGTCAGGAAATTTCTTATTCAACATAAATCGACGGAAAGATTTTGAAATGTCTTTGAGGAATAAATAACTCTATTTATCATCATCATCATCATCATCACCATTATCATTATTATTATCCAAAAGGAAGGACTTGATAGGAAATCAATTTTAAAGTTTTCCCCCTTCTATAGAATATTTATTCCCTTCTCCCTTCACCACCACCACCGCCACCTTCTAACCCCCTGTTCTCGTTTGAATTCTTTTTTCACGAGTTTATTCGTTCTTCTCTCCCTCACTCATCGCATTAACAAAAACTTCCCTCTGATTTTCTACCGAAGAGAAAAGCTAAGAGGATGAAATCCGTGCACCCCTAAAGTAAAACCTACTTTGCCAAATTCACTCCAAAACACCGTTGTTTCTGATTTTTCATAAGCGGTACGCTTTCGAGTATGGTTTATATAAACCAAAGAAAGAGAGAGAGAAAGAGAGAGAGAAAGAGAGAGAGAGAGAGAATAATCCCCTTATTTCGTCAACATTTACTTTTCCTATATTTTTTTTCTTTTTTATTATTTTCATTCCGAAGAGAAAAAGAGAGACGGATAAATGAAATCGAATCGATTCAAAAAATACAAACGAAATACTGCTAACGTATATTTTTCTTCTATTCCATTCGTTTTATCTTTGTTTTCAATTAAATTTAAACAAAAAGAAAATCCTCACCCCTTTAGCAACCACTCCCCCCCACCTCCCCCGTCGTATATTTTTTCTCGATCTTTCTTTCATAAATTCGTAAGGGAATATTTAATTTCAATAAAAAATACGAGTAACGTAAACCATTAGAAATTTTGTTTCCCTAACGCGTTACCTTCTACCTGTTTGCATGTATGTGTATGTGTGTGTGTGTATAGATAGACTGTTCGATTCTTTATCACGAAGCCGATGTTACCCTCGAAATCGAATTTTTCGTATTCCATCGTTACAAACTCTACTTCGTTTCTTCCACTTCCAATATCTAAATTCACACGTAAACTTATATACATACGTACATACATATCCACGTGTATACGTAGATGGTTAACGTATATTGCTACCTACCTACACACATATAGATACATAACTTTCACTCGCTTATCGTTCGTGTATTCTGCGTTCGGTCCACGCTTCGTTATGCAAACTATCGTCGCTCGGAATCTGATTCGCGCGTTCGGAAACGCAAAGGAGAACAGAACCCAAAGCTTCGTTCCATGCTTTGAGAAAGAGAGAGAGAGAGAGAGAGAGAGAGAAAACGTACAACGAAACCTGCACGTCGATTTGCACGAAACGACGAGTTTCTTTTTTTCTATCTTTTTTTAAGCCCTTCCCGTTCCCTCGTACCCCTTACCACCGTTCATTTTCTTTTTTTATTACATCCCATCGTCCCTTTTCACAACCCTTACTCGATTCCACTTATTTTCTTGTTTTTCTTCTTTCGTGTTTTTTTTTTTCATTTCTTTTTTTCCTTTCTTTCTATCTTTCTTTCTTTCTTTTCTTTATTTTTCTTTATTTTCATTTTCTTTTTTTTCGACCTCTTTTCTCGTAGCACAGTTTTGCTCGCATTACAGAGGCCGAAGCACGTAAACTTTTCCTACCGTAGAAATATCCTTTTACCGAGACTACTATCCGTCCTATCTTCCCTTCGTTCCCTTCTCGATCGGATTTACGCGCGCGAATTCTCGTTCGCGCGATATCGATGTTACTTTTCTGCCATTCTATCCTTGCTTTTTCTATACAGTGTAACAAATATTTCGAGAAATACGTAAATAGGTAAGTTAGATGTTACTTATATTTTCTTTTTTGTTATCTTTATACATATTCCAGCAAACTTGAGAGAGAGAGAGAGAGAGAGAGAAAGAGAGAGAGAGAGAGAGAGAGAGAGAGAGAGAAGAAAGATTTATCATTGAATACGAAAGGAAGGAAGATTACCGAAACGTCGACGATATTAATCGACAACGATTAAAAGTTTATAAGCAGCTTTTGCTTCTCGTACTTTTGTCTTACCGTATTTATTTTCGAGATCGGTTCACAGATGTTCCTCGTGTATCATTAAATTACATCGTTTTCGTAAAGACAAATCTGAGAAGAGATTATCGAGTCAAGTACGATCCAAACTTGACAAAGAGGGAAAGAGAAAGAGAGAGAAAATAAAGATACTCCAGTAATATGTTTTTCTCTCATTCTCAGTGAAGGAGAATTTCAAGCAAAATGATTTACATTCAAAACGGAAAATCCTTCTTATTGAAAAATAAAAAAAGAACATATATTTATGTGGGATTGGGGAATATTCGAGACGTACGTGTGTCGAAGTTTCTAGAAATATTATAATATTATATATAATAGACGATTTCTTTGTAAGTGCTACCAAGTAAATGTAGGCCTTTATTTGTCATATGTGTGTTGGTATGAGTATGAATGGATGAGAGAATGTATCGGTGAGGAAAGAGAAAGGAACCGTTGCGTTAGATTAGAGTATTTGTTTAGGCTGTAAGGTTACACCGTCTGGACTCGTCGCCTTTATGTGGCCACGTCGAAGTCTCTCGAACGTTCTCGATTTTAAAGTGCAGGAAGAGCCTTTATTCGTGATCGGGAATCATCGGGAAGTTTCCAGAAAGAATGCCGGGAAATGACGAGAAACGATGGAGGGGATGTTAGGCATATATAGGCGACGGAAAGACCGGTGGGGCAGTCTGAAAAAAGTTCATTGTTTATACGACGATTGTTGGGTGTGAAAGAAAAGACGGAAGACAACGGGGGACGGCGAAGACGTCGAAAGACACGAAAGACGACGATAGGCGACGAAGAGTCGAGTACGGCGTGTCCTTCGCTAATTATGACGGTTGTCTACGGATTACGGCGTGAAGGGTTACATCTAATATCTCGTGGCGATGGATTGTTAATTTAGATTATAAATGTTTACCGTTCTATCTCTTATATTCTTAAATCGTTAAATAATTTTTGTTAAACCTTATTACTTTAATATATAATAAATAAACAAATTATAAAAAATCTTACATTTATATATTCTAAGTTTCTACGCACAACACACGGGATGGGATAGGGGGTGCATGGGTTGGGTAAAGAGTTGTTCGAAAGTATCAAGAAGGATTCTCTCAGCTTTCATAGGATTTATGCTAAACCAGGTGACCTATCTTCTCGAGGCATTTCGCAATCAAGTCTCGTATTGGCAGTAACGCGGTAGCGTGTAATTCATAAGATATCGAGCAAGAAAGAGAGATAGAGAGTAAGAGAGAGAAAGGATGGCAATAATGTAGAGGGAATATTACGACGTACAGCAACCGCTGCAGAATACACGTAGGTACCACCAACCGTGTACGCGCTGAACCTCGAAGGAAATTTGCAAGCAACGTTGCTACGTGGCACAAAGCTAGTCTAGGCACTCGTCTGTTATATTCCATCTATCTCATTCATACTAATTATATGATAACGAATTTATTTATTTATTACATCCTACATTATTAATTAGTATCGTTGATTACATGTTTTGGTTATACCCCTATACTAGGCTACTCAATTATGTCACTACTCAATGAGTCGTATAACAAAACTAGAATCAATGCAATCCAAAATACTAAGAACCATACTCGACGCATCGTCATTTCTACGAAATGAAGATATCCGAAAGGACCTAGGACTAACGACAGTAATGAACGAAATAACAAAATTTCACAACGATTAGATAAATTGTAAAGCAGAAAATGAATATAATGAAAAAAGAAATACCAAAATTTTTGACCACAATGAAATCTAATAATAATAATAATAATAATAATAATAATAATAATAATAATAATATTAATAATAATAATTATAAAAATGATGTTTCTTTGGAAATATTTTTCCAAAACTTCGAAATGTCTAACATTAATATCTTGTCGCAATCGTAAAACTATAAATGACGGTGTCAACGTTGATTTCTTGTTATTTCGTGTTATCAACTTTCTCTTTCTCTTTTTTACGCTCTGTTTCTTCTTATCATCGTGCCGTTGAATCGGCAAGAATTTAACGAGCGAGAATGCACGTTGGCCCGAAAGACACTTGTGCTAAGACACATCGAGAAACATAGTCGTCGTTGTAGGTATCGACCTCGAGAAATGTTGGACCCTCGTAAAAGCAGAAAGATTGGGGCGGAAAAAGTGCAAGATGATGTGGTGTACCAGGATCGAGGTGTACAATACCCTCGAGGAAAAAGGAGAAAAAAAATAAGAAATTTTCCCTTGCGAAAAATCTTTTTGTGTTTTTTTCTTTTATTTTTTCTTATAAAAGTCATTTCGTCGACAGATAGTCCAGGTTTCTAATCATAGTTCGAATTTTTATTTTTTAAATTTAAACACCGATCAAAAACTGTTCTTTTTTTATTATATCTATTCCCCTGTCGAACAAATTTACGCATAAAGCTTTTTGTCTATTCCTAATAACTTCCAAATAATCATTTTTATTTTAATCGTCCTCTCTCTCGCGAGAAAAAACTTGCGGGAAGTCGTTAAAATTAAAAAGAAAAAGAAAAAAGAACAGAAGAAAGAGAAAAAAACTGCGAAAGCAACAAATTGAAAAAAAAAAGAAAAGAAGTAGGTCGAATATAATTTCGCATTACTTTAACCACCCCCGTTTACTTCGAAGCAAGCGCAAGACAATGAAGGTCGGTTAATCTTTAAAGATGAGGTGGTAAAGAGAGGAGAAGAGAGAGAGAGAGAGAAAGAGAAACACGTCAGAATCACGATTGGTCGCAAGAGAACTTCATAATCATTTCTCATCGTAGCACGTAGAAAGTGGAATAAAAGAGGAAATTCAACCCCCCACGTCACCCTGAAAAACGTTCACGTTGGGAACCATGGTAATTGCGGAATCGTGCTCGATAGAAAACAGAACTTGTTAGGAATCTGTCCAGGACAGGTGTAAGGGTTGGAAGGGTTGGAAGGGTTGGAAGGGTTGGAAGGTTTGGAAGTTAGATAAGGTAGGTAGGTAGTCGTTTTATCAAAGAAGATTTTCACCGACACTTGGCACACACCACCTTCTTGTTTTCTCCTTGATTCTCTCAGCTTTCCTTCGTCTGCCAAACAACGGCACGTGCTTTATTCTCAAGTATTATATACTATTTCTCACCTTTTTGTCGTTTCAATGCGAAGAGATTCTACAAGCTTTTCCCTTTCGAATCATTTGATATCATATTTTTATCGGGTAAACAAATCTTACAAACACGTGCAAAGGAATTTAATTGAAAAAAATAAAGAGATCAATATTGTTTTTTCTGAATGAATGAATGAATGAAATAAATTTTTTTTTGCATTAGTATCTTTATTTTCTAACCAATTGTTAATTGATTGTTCATTTGTTCATTAAAATGTTAATATTTGTTCATTTCAAGTTATATAGATTCATATTTAATTATGAACAGAAATCGGCCTATGGAACAGGGTTATGATATTACGAAAATATAATGTAATTATTTAAAATTATCATTAACTTTTCAGTTGCTTATTTCGATATTCTCCTTCGCGGTTTGCATATACGAAAACTCATTAAATTTTAGGGGTATATCGGAAATATATCGGAGAAACGGATCGTAGTGGTAGAAAATCAAGGGTAGGAACATGCGATTTAGAAAGTCAAATATCTAGAAGAAGGAAACAGGAATATGTATACTTAAAGGTACGTTAAGCTATAGATATTTAGGAATTGATGGTACGGTTCGAGTTTGAAACGATAATTCGTAGCAACGTTATACTCGAGAATGTTTTGATGTATATTTAAATAAATAGAAAACGTTAGAATCCAAAAACGATTCACAGATTACATTTTTTCTCATACAGGATATCAAAAAAAAAGAAAACAACTTCACTGTCTAACTTATCCAAACGATTTCGTAAAAAGAAGATGATAAATCGAACGATAAACGTGTTTGAACAATTTCAAGAGATCATCGATAATTTGCGATCGTGCGTTTTCACGTTGATCGAAAAAGTATTGCGAGTGTGTTTGTTATCGAGGTCACTTGTTAAACGGAGAATGTATTTCGATTAGAAAAGGATGAAGAGAAGAATTGTGGGGAGATAGAGAAAGAGAGAGGATGATAAGGAGTTTAAGAGAAAATGTAGCGAAAAGAATGTTTAGCAATTTTCAAAGTTCCACGTTTCCAAAATTTGTCCGATAAGAAAAATGAGGAGGATGGTGAAACGAAAATAAAGATAGAAGAAGAAGAAGAAGAAGAAGAAGAGATAAAAATAAAGAGATAGGGAGGGGGGGAAGGAAAAAGAATAAGCTAGAGTTACAAGAGTAAGAATCTTGAAAGAAAATATCATAGTTGTTCGTTGGTCGAAGATACTCTGGTAAAACTGCGAATGTCATGTTACTATCTCAACGTTGTGCGAGTATGTTTTTATATGTTTACCTTAGCATGTAAAGATAGGGAAAGTTCAAGAGAGATCGAGAGAAAGAGTTGAACGAATGCACATGGAAATGTACAATTTACTTTTATAGAACTTGAAATTTTCTACGATATCTTCTTAAACTCTTATATACTTGTACGTATGTATATATATATATATATATAGAGAGAGAGAGACATCGATGTTGTTATCGACGTTTACATACATACATATATACATCTATAGAAATTTCCAAGTACCTCTGGTGCACGTACATCAAATTTCCATTGCTGTTAGAGAGAATCCATTATTTACTCGTGGTATAATTGGACTCCAAGGACCGATTTCTAATCATAAACACGTTTTCCTCGTAAGAACATTACTCTCGATGCCTTGTTATCCGCAATAGGTATACTTGTGACTCGAAACTTAACGAGAGAGAGAGAGAGAGAGAGAGAGAGAGAGAGAGAGAGAGAGATGTTAGCTTAAATGTTAACATTCGCTATACATTTACAAATCCTTCGGACAGTATTGACTCGTTCGTTCGTCAAAAGCCGGCAAACAGAGAATTACGGAAACGCGCGTGCCGTTTACTTACTCGCAAACAAACGATCGTGAGCTGGTTTAAATTTCAATGATACTCGAAAGTACTTCTATGACGTAGAAAAAGATATATATATATATATATAGAGAGAGAGAGAGAGTTATTCTGAATTCTTCATCGTAAGTTCCGGTTAAGTTTTAACCTTTGGATCAAAACTTCATCGCTTCGTGGTTTCTCGTTGAGGCACGAACTAGCAGAATACGTAAATCATAAAACTTAGGATAAGAAATTTCTGGAAAATACCTTCTATGTTGTATTACGATTATAAAATTTATAATATGTAATAGAATATAAAGAGGTAAAGACGAACGTGTCGTTTTTTTTGTATTGATTATTGTTTTGAATCTTATTGTAAACAAAAGAACGATGATCGTTCTTCTGATCTGGATGCAAGGATTAAAGGGCGTTACTATTTAGATAACAGTTTGTCAGGATTAATAGTTAAGAGTACACATATATTTAATCATACATAAAATCACTTAAACATAAGGCTTCGCAATAACATAATCATAAACGTAAGAAAACATAAGGCATAAAAGACGTAACACATAAGACATAAGAACTAATAATCACTCAATAAGAACACATAACACTTTCACATAATACGACCACTTAATATCTCGACATAATACCATAAGACTTCCTAATACTTAATCATAATACATAACTCCAGTGCAATCATAAGACATAACTCTAGTGCAATCATAAGACTAACTCTTTTCTTATGCATCGGTCCTACCGCCGACGGAGGGGGAAAGGGGGACGCAGGCGGTCCTAGTCCCTTTTCCGACCCATTATTGGTCATCAACCGTCTTTCTTCCAAATCTACGTAACACCCTAGAGTGGGAGTGCGTACAAAGCGTTCTCGTAATCTCCACAGTCTAGACCACCAGACGTTACTTGATCGGAAATAAATATTATATTCCTCTCTTAAGAGGACCCTTTCTTACGAATTCTATAGTTCCATAAGTTCCTTATTCTATCTTAAACAAATTAAGATTAGATTATCCTATATCCTATCCTAAACTAATATTACTCCGTTTAATTATCAAATAAAAAATTCTATAAGAAACAACAAACATACTAGTAATAAATTATTCCATCCTTACTAAACACTTCAGCTAAGAGTTATTCAGCACTCAAAAGGGTTAATTCTCTCTGTTCCTTTAAAACAATGGTTCAATTCTCATTTCTGATGTCTGTAATGTACGAGGAGAGACAAAATCAAGAAGCGGTAAACCGAACGTCCGACACGTATTTCCGCGGGAACGTAGCGACTCGTTTTTGTGACAGTTTAAGAAGATTAATAGGTCCACCGGTGCTATTAATATCGTTAAGTCAAGTCGCGGTAATAGGAGAGAAATGGAAAAAGAAGGGGAAAGAAGGGATTCCGTAGGTCTGTTAAACTTGGTAATTTATCGGCCTCCTTCCGCGAGATATTTCTTTTTCCCTTTCTTCGAGACTAAACTTTACAGATAGAGAAAGAGAAAAAGATAGAACAAAAAAGGAAGGGAGAAAGATCGAAGTGTACAGTTAACGCAAAGAATAAAGGAAGTAAAGAAGAAAGGAAGGAAGGAAGGAAGGAAGGAAGGAAATAGTTGCAAGTTTCAAGCAAAGACACTTGAGTAAGCGAAGAGGAACGACCTCGTCTCTAGTATTCGGTTCAACATAAGAAGAACCTTTAAAATCTGTATGAAATTCACGAAAGAAAGAAAGAAAGTAAGTAAGTAAGTAAGTAAGTACTTTGTTGTAATCGAGTAGCGAAAAAAAAAGGAAAAAAAGACAAAGAAAAAAAAGTAAGAGGAATTTTAGAAGGACAGAGATAGAAAGTGCAGAATGTTAAAAGAAGAGAAGAGGAAGAAGAGTGAAGATACGAAGGGGGATCTGAAGAATGCTTTTGAAAATCCACTTTTGAAACGTTTCGAGCATGCCCAGTAACCAAGTTCTTTCCTTTGTCTATTGGCATAGAAACTTGCTGACTATATTGATTTGCAATAACCCCCCCTCCCCCTTGCCCCCTTCACGTATATATCGCGTTGACAAACTGCTGAATGCTGACTTCCTCATTGTCGAGAGCGGTCGTTGATTCGAAAAGACAATGAGCGGAGTTAGAGTTACCGATGCAAAGGACCACTCGAGTTTACCCCACCACCCCCACCACCACCTGGCAGGGGATAAAGAGATGAAAAGAGAGAGAGAGAGAGGGTTCTAAAGGTTTCTTGTTAGAATAATGCCGCTTTGCACGGGTCGAGGACCCCTAGCGTTAGCCGATATGCCTATTACTGGATTGCATATGCATGAGCACTGAATAAAAATCATTTCGATAGATACGAGGTCAATAACCTTTCCTCTACAAATCACTACTACTACTATTAATGTTTATCTTCGATATCTTTATACTTCGTATTACTTAGATTTATTTTAAACGAAGATAAGATTATTTTATAAAAGAATATAATTGAAGTGTCCTGTTAGAAATGGAATAAAACGATAATTACCTTTTCGAATTTAATTATGAATATGTAGAAGATAATTAAGTCGGTCCTAGCAAAGTGGTTTTTAAAGTGTTTGGATTCTACGTAACCTTTCTAAAGATTTCACGAATTGTTGTTTAGAAATAGTATAATATATTGTATTTTTGTGAATATTTAATTCTTTTTTTGCTTAAGAGAAAGGGAATTTCGATGAGAGTGAGAGAGAGAGAAAGAAAAAGTGATAAATGGGTATTACCGTGGATTAAAGATAATTAATATTTATAGAAAATAATAAATGATTTGTTTACTTGTATAGTATAAAAAAATAAAGGATTTAAATAAATGCAAAAATAGCTATATTTTGATATTTACCAATTGTATATGATTGTTATAAGAGAGGCGATTTTCATGTCGTATAAAAGCGAGATAAACGAGCCTTGAAAAGGACATACCTACACCTAGCAACCCATTCTCGATGTATTTCGTCGAGGATCCCAAACGTCAAGGAGATTTATAGTTACTCCTTCCTTTTTCACCGCGCATATTGCGAAGACTAATACATTTTCAGCGATTCGTCACAACGCGTTGCTATGTCGTTATCTTCATGGGGAAAAAAGGTAAATCGAGAGGATGGATTTGCGAAATGACGCGTGTTTAAAAATTTGTTTACTCGACTTTTAAAGAACGATCACCGATCATGACACACTAAACATTTTTACGTCGTATATCAAACTTATCAACGATCACGACAAATATAGGTTTTCTTTTTATTTTTTTTTATTTTATGAACGATTAAAAAAATGATTAAAATGAAAATATTTCTTTTACATTTGATAAATCGTTACATTCTCTTTTGCGTTTACATTATTTTTTTTTTCGTACACTTCATCGATACTTTTGTATTCGAATTCTTGATCATAGTAGTATCATGTAAAGAAAAATATTATTTTTCAGTCAAAATCACCGATGATACCTGGTGTGCGAGAGATACCCCTTGGTGAAAAATATTTTATTTATTTCTACTCGACTCGGCACTCGAAAGAGCAGTATCGAATTTCTCGATGAAAGGACACGCAAATGGAATGAGAAAAATGGAGATTCGAGAAACATCCCAGGATGCTATCAATAAATGATTAATATTTCGTTTCTATCGTGTCTTATTTAAACGTGTTATTCGATACGAAAGAATAAGATATATCTTTGAAGTATACAAACGTACACACACACACACACACACACATAAACACGTAAAATAAATTAGTAGAAATTAAAAACAACGTAATTTAAGTGTAAACCAACAATTTCATCTTTAAAATCAACAATAAATGATAATTTATATGGTATCAAATTTTGATTTCTATTTAATTTTCTCATAACGATTCTTGAAATGGAAAATATATTTCATTAAAATATTCAACGATATTTGAGACAAACGCGACATATTTCGCGATAAGAAAACGACGTTATCCTGAGGAAATAAATTGCAAACCAAGCTATAAAATCTTAAAATGATCTATAACAGATTTCATGTTGGAGGCAGTTCGACGACGAGTGAAATAATTCATTCCGCTTCTTGGTCTTTTAACAAGATATCACCGAATTTATGATTCTGCATACTCTAATTAGTGGTGAAATTTTGGCAAAGCCAGAGAACTTGCTCGTTCGTTCGTTCGTTCATTCGTTCGTCATGATTGTTGGCTCTTGATAAACGCTTACGTGAAATTTTATCGTTCGTTTGGTCAATCAAACAATTTATGTTTTACTTTCTCATTTGACAATATAATGAGACGTGCTTTCCTATTCGCGAATCGATGAGGTTAAAATAATCCTTCTAAAAAAGAAAAACAAAAAGAAAAAAAAGGATCAATCCCTCAAACGTATTTCTACAAGTATTTTCTTTTTGTATCTTTTATCTTCGTTTGAAAGAGTAAAGAGCCTTTAAAGCCTTATAGAATATTCGATTAAAGTCATTTCTTCGTCCAGCACATTCCAACGCTTCGAAAACGTTGAAAACCTCAATCAAATTAACGAGTTTTCGTTGCCAATAGCTATCCTTTCGTCTTGTATTTTTTTTCCTATCCGCAGTCATTGCATCAATTGGTAAACTGGATACGTTTGTATCTTGAATAGATTATCAAAGCACGGTAAAAGATTTTCGTTCAATAAAAAGGGTCCCTAATCGATGATAAAAATAACTTTAGATTTATCAAGGTCTTTTATTTTTATCCCTTTTGATTAGTTGCGTTCAATAGAACTTGGATAGAAACTATAAATAAAAATTTCATTCTATATTATCTCGAATGTTTATTTGCTATAAGAATGTAATGTAATCTCGTTGGATCGATAATTTCATCGAAACTCGAACGATTTGGAAACGTAATTAGAGCTAGTCGACTAAACAAGAATAACTTTAGATTTACATAAGACATGGTGTAGAACGAACTAACGAAGGAAGCAATCAGAAGGCTTTCATAACGTCTTAAACGATCGGAAGTCGAGTTAGCATGCGTTACGTACTACCAAGTTTATGTTATATTCTTACCATCGATAATTTCACTTTGTCTGCTTTTAATTATGCCACGAAAATTATTAGAAAATTTGTTAATACTCTAATTGATTAATTTCAATTTTTATACATTTAAATGAAATAATAAATTTATCAAAATTCCCGCTAACTTTTATAGAATATCAATAATGTTATAATGAAATAATTTTCAGAAATAAACAGAACGTTACTTTATCGTGTTAATTTAAAACATAACAAACCACAAACCAATATTGGTTTATTGTTAAATAGATCTTTAAGATGTTTAAGTCATAGCTTAGAGGTTTAATTATATGCTGTTTTAACTTGGTAAATCGATAAATTGAAATAACGTTGTGTCGAATGAAACGTAAATATTTGTTACGATAAAATAACATTTCAAAATATAGGTAAAATTAATATGTCGGTAATTATGACAGTGGACCAAATCAAAAAATTGAAAAATGAATTTTATATAACGTTTTAATCATGTTAGATTAGTAATTCCCGTCAAACCACTAAAATCAAACAATATAATAAATATTAAAATTATATTTTTCTTTTTTAGAGTAAACTGTAATAAGTCCTTCGATTATCGATAGATAAAAGCATAGAGGCTGGGAAAACACTCATTATGCGTGCATGCTTTATAGAACGTCGACGACGTGTGATATATAATATATCAGGATATATTACCT
Source organism: Polistes fuscatus (assembly GCF_010416935.1). Classification (NCBI taxonomy): domain Eukaryota; kingdom Metazoa; phylum Arthropoda; class Insecta; order Hymenoptera; family Vespidae; genus Polistes; species Polistes fuscatus. The sequence continues at coordinate 12,941,807 of NW_025113140.1, read as the reverse complement.
TGTACTGGTATCGTTGGCTTTTATGATGACGTACGAAGGATCACGCAGTTATGCGATAAAGCGAATACACACCATGCATCATAATTGGGCTAACACTTACCCCTAATATCCTTTGAATTTAACATCACTTTGTTCTTTTTTTACAAACGTTAGAATTTGTGTAGGTATTGCGAGATTAGAGTGTAATGTGGGGAAAGGCGGGGGGGGGTTGAGGGGAGGTAGAGCAAATCTAGATAAGTACTAAGAGAGAAAATAAAAGAAAAGGAACGTTTTTCTATGAATACATAGTACGTGTCTTTTAAATCGAACGGATTCTAAACGAAGCAACGATCTTCAAGTTTATTTTTTGATATGTGTGTGTATGTGTGGGTGTGAGTTGGTTAATCTGGGTCTGCGTTTCGAGAATAAAGAAAAGAATGTATCGACGAATGAGATTCGATTATCGTAAAGCAACAATAAAAGAATAGTGGATGAATGAGAAAATAACTTCGGAGAGTTCTAGAAAGAATTTCAAAAAGTATATCGAGTAGTGTGTGTTTTTCCTGACAATGAGAGAATATTTTAAAAGAATTTCGCGAGTTGTGCGTATTACTGCGAGAATTGTGCTTAATTTTAGAGATATGGGATTTATTTATTTTTTTATTTAAACATTTACGGGAATTATCCACTGTTACATAACCAGAATAAATATTGAAAGATAAAGATAATATAAATATAGTACTGATGAATAAAATAATATAAATATAAATAAATAAATAAATAATATATATACATGGAATAATAAAAAATATAAATAAATAAATAAATTAAAATATAAAAAAGAGAAAGAAAGAAATAATACATACAAATAAATATAAATAAATAGATAATATATACATAGAAATTAACAATAAATAAAAAGACTATAAATATATTTACAAAATTAATGAAGATTTAATTTTTCATTTTTATGCTCATTAATTATTCTTCAATAAATTTAACCCTACATTACACTTATATACTAGAAATCTGCAAGAAAAAAAAAGAACATCATATATATAGCGAGTGTCATCTCGTTTATTTCTGAAAATCGTCAGAAAAACAACTACAATATGAATCATTTATACGAAGTAACGAAAGAAATAAATTGTTTCGTATATTCCCGTTGGGGACGTAAACTCATCACTCGTATGTACATACGTCCATCATCGGTAAAAACTCTTAACAGGACTTTTATATCTCGTGTCACGACAGAGCCACACAATACACGTTGCTTTTTGCCTGCAGCCTTTTATGTTCTTTTCCTTTCCGAATTTTTCGTCGTTTTAGAGACAGAAAGAGAAGAGAGAGAGAGAGAAAGAGAGGGAATGGGGATTGAGAGAAATTGGCCATTGGATTTCTTTCCTCAAAGGTAGAAATTCTGAGATTCTAAGCACTTTGCCATCGTGAAGACCTAGTTTCAACGGAACATTGACAAGGACCAACGGTAAATGCCAGATAAGGTAAAAACTGGTGGCTTGCAAGTGGCACTTTCCTATAGAAGGCAACCTCTGTGATTTACCGGCTCACTGCTCCGTATTCCATATCCTGACGCCTGCGTTTATCGGTTCTACACTTTTTCTATACTACCTATCGAAAACTAGAAAACCCGTGGTAACTAAAAAAACCGACAGAGAAGGAAATAAGAGGAAAGGGAGGTAGGTAGGTAGGAGGCCACACAGGGAGAGAAAAAAAAGATAAATCGAAATTGAGCGAACATTTTGATTGGGGTGAATCAAAAGTTCGATCATTTATTGCGTTGTTTCAATTGAAGTCAATAAAATGACTCTATATGTAAGTGAAATGTTAATTTAAAAATTCACGAACTTACGGTTCACCATAATATCTAAATAAATTTAACATCGGATTTGAAATGAAATACAAGAATGAAAAATCACCGACGTTGATCACCTTTCCGATCCATAAAGGTTCGGGACAAAGTTAAAAAAAAAAAAAGAAATCGAGCGAGAACTATCGTTACCATGGGAAAAGCAAAAGTCGCCAAAAGTTAACCGAGCAAGACTAACTTAACGCCGTTTTCTTCCTATCCCCTATTTCTTTCTTTCTCTCCCTCTTTCTCGTATAAGATATTTCGAGATAACGATTCGTCGACGGAGATGTTTCTAAGGACGACCAAAAAACGAGGAAAATCTTCTTCCTGCATTGAATTTTACGTGGAGGTAAAAGAAAAAATTAGTTCTGTTTTTTTTTTTTATATATATTTTATTTTTAAAGCGGAACTTCTTTTCAACGGGTACGGAAAATTTTCAAGCGAGATTTAAAGTGAAAGATTTCGAAGGAAACGCGTTATTTGAATAATGGCGGAGGAACGGGGAAATATCGATTAGGCCAGATTTGTGGAAGATGGCAAGGAAGATACGAGACAGTCGAGCAAGGCGAGCACAATATAAAGCGCAATAATGTCTTTGATAAGAATGATTAAAGAAATATTTTATTAAAACAATAATAGAAAGTAAGAGAATAAAATGAAAAAAAAATAGCAAAATCCATTAGAGTACTTAAATTTATCACGCGTTTTATTTGATCGAACTATACCTCTGAAATTACTTTCATGAAATATCGAGAAAGTACATTAAATATTCTTAATAATAATTATTTTACAAATTAATTGCCATAGCATATTTTTTCTAAACATACCCCCTTCAAGTAACACCTAAGTTTTGTAATTGTACTTATTAAAAATAATCATATAATATATAGTCATTACGCGAAAAATCATAGTGTCTCGACATCATGTCAAGGCGTGATAATAAACAATCTAGACAATAAAAATAACTAATAAAATATATAATAGAATATACAATTTTGCACGAGTAATACTGAAAAAAGAATTACTCGTGTGTTCGTCAATAATTTATTGAAATAATTATAACTAGTAATTCGTGCCGATTAGGATCGTTCATCCTCGGCACATAATTGAGCGACGGAGGGACTTTCAATTTTTATACTCACTCGTTATCAACTGTTATATCACACGTATGTGGCATTTAAAAATTAAATTGACGCATATATGAAATATTAACAGTTAGCATTGGAAGTTCTACGATGGTTCCAAAACACTCCTACTTCGCAGCAAGTATTGTAGTCTAACGATCGAAGAGTTCCTCCATTTGGTATTGAAAAAGATCCACCAAAAATCCATCAAAGATTCACCAAAACTCCATCGAAAATCCATCGAAGAATCCATTCCATATCATTGAAAAGGATAAAAATCCATCGTCTTATCTGTAACATAAAATAGAACATAACGATAAGTTATCTGCAATACAATCCAAAATCGTATAAAAAAGAAATCGAATAAAATGTAAATTAAAATGAATACTTACAATGTATTCCAATACGATGAAGCTCAGTGGCACCATGGTGATGCATCTCGCGTGAATCTAATAATGCGGTATAAACGAAAATAAGAAACGATAGATGAGTTTCTTATCGCGAAACCGAAATTTTATTATACGACGAACAACACTGATTCTATTTCGCGTTTGATTTTAATTTGACTTACGCCCGATCACTGATTCTACAAAACTAATTCAAAGACTGCTTTGCACACAGTCAATGTAAGTAAAAAAATTTTCATTGATGCACTGACTCTAATACGCAAACAGTCTGTGCGACTGTTTAATGATAAAAATACAACTTTTCTTAAACAAACTTTAAAGCAATTACTGTTTTGGTTGCAGTTAATTTAATATATAAATTTCAAAAATAGTTCGCAAACGCGACGAATTGAAATTAATGAACGAACGTGCTTTTAATCCGTGATTTTAATTATATTTAAACGATTGCAACACTCTCGTATACTGCTTCACGCACGATTGCAATCTGAAACAGAAATAAAAAACAATACTATTAATATCATTACTATTACTGCAAACAATTAAAATGTTTGTGGAATTATTGAATACAAAAATATACTCACTTCGAATCTTCATTGATGAATGCACGATGGGTCTTCTACTCTTAGAATGACGATGAGCACACGTTTAAACCGAATAAAAAAAACTTACGGAGTTTCTTCACCCGAAAAAACGAAACTTTTACATACGGCGAACAATACTGACTCTAATTTCCGATTTTTTAATATCTTTTTAACTATGCGTTATACTATGCGAGTAGTTCATTGCCTACACGCTCGATTGCAATGATGTTCTAAAACAGAAAAAGAAAGAGAACAATTAATATCATTGTTATAATAAAAAACTATTAAGTTATTATAGAAATGTTTGATAGGAAAATATACTTACTTTTAGTCTTCATTGATGACTGCAGGATGGGTATCCTATCCTTAGGATGACGATGGATAAAATAAAATTAAATAAAAAATCTGCAAAGCTAAAACATACTAAAAATTATATTACAATATTTCTTTTTAATCATTCCTGAAGGCAGGGCACACATTAAAAGATATTATATTATAAAAATATCAGTAAAAATATTAATTAAAAATCTTTAAAGTTTTCTAAATAAAACAAAATTTGTATCAGCAAATTCAATAAAGAATAACCTAAAAAATAAACCGTCTGTTATACCGCTCTATGCAATGAAAAACTCTTGAAAGTATTTAAATTAACACAAGAACGTTATAAATAAAATTATTCAATAGTTTAATACGTCACTTTCGTTGATCTTAACTCGTCGAAGGACGAAAGAGGAATGATGATCTTATACTGCTTATCCTTGAGAGTGTCTAACGTTCGGTGCTCGGATGTTTACGTTTTGTCTTCGGCGGTTATTCTTCTGTTTTCAACTCGAGAAATTCCTGAAAATATACATACACATTTATAATTGTCAGTAGGTCGAATGTTTTGTTTTCTTATTCTCTCTCCCTCTCTCACTCTCGTTCTCACTCTTTCTATACACATTTCTATGAATCACGTAGCTTAAAAAAAGAATAACGCTTACCTCGATGAATATGAAGATAAAAAAGTGTAAACACAATTGTTAGACTAAGTATATGTATTCGTGCTGGACTCTCCCAATGCTCGGAAACCTACAATAAATAACAAATAAGAATACATTAGTACAATATAAAGAAAACCAAATACGTGAGTGTATGTATACGAGCTACCTATACTTATGTATATATGCCTGTATGTGCGTGTATGTGATAAACATCGAATTTAATATGAAATACGATCTTTGAAGACATAATTATGAAAAATGATGAATTAGAGAATCATTAGAGATGGTAGTAGGTATCGATACCGTAAAGAAAATGCTCGAAATTAGATAAAAATATTATTAAGTAACATTGGTGAAATTTGGAGCGAAGCCGAGATACGTGGATGATTACATTTTCACAGATATCTTTCGAACTTTTTAATATTTCGTTTTGAAAATACTCACGTATGAAAATCTTGTGTGTAGCTATCGTTTGATATATTATAGGAAGGTGTAAAATACTTTTCAATTACCCGAATTAAACGGGATGACGCAGTACGCTGAAACATATACAGCTTACAGGTTTTCAATATGGCGTTACCTCTGCGTTGCATCTGCGTTCGCAGATGTCGCTGAGCGTCGCTTCTGCTACAGAGTAATACATGCGCGTAGTTGTATGTGCGGTAGTCCACCTTCAAAGCCTCGTAGCTCTGATAACGTCATGGCTGCTTGATAATTTTGCATTTTTTCCATCTATTATAGAAAAATATCGAATAGTTAAAAATAGTATATAGGAACATAACAATTGTCGAAATATATATTAGGTGTACAAATAAGTTTCTGCCGTTTTTAATTAAAAATTAAGTATTTATTCTAGAAGAATGGTAATTTTAAGGTTATTTAAAATACTGTCCATCACTTGCAATGACTTTTTCCCATCTCTCAGGCAACATTCGGATCCCACGTCGGAAGAACTCCTTGTCTTTTGAGGCTATCCACGAATCAACCCAATTTTTGGTATCTTCATATGATTTGAACCGCTGCTCCGACAGAGCATGTTCCATGGACCGAAATAGGTGATAATCGGACGGTGCAATGTCTGGTGAATACGGCGGGTGGGGTAACACTTCCCAATCAAGTGTTTCCAAATACTTTTTCACGGAAGCCGCTACATGTGGACGAGCATTGTCATGCAGGAGAATAATTTTTTCGTGTCTAGAATAGTATTGAGGGCGTTTTTCCTTCAGAGCTCGGCTCAATCTCATTAATTGTGTTCGATAGAGGGCTCCGGTGATTGTTTCGCTTGGATTAAGCAACTCATAATACACTACACCCAGCTGATCTAACCAAATACACAGCATGAGTTTTTTTCCGTGAATATTCGGTTTTGCTGTTGATGTTGACGCATGGCTTGGTAATCCCCATGATTTTCTTCTTTTTGGATTATCAAAATGTATCCATTTCTCGTCACCAGTGATGATACGATGTAAAAAACCCTTTTTTTTATGTCTAGCAAGCAGTATTTCACTTAAGCATAATCGGCGTTCAATATCTCTCGGCTTTAATTCGTACAGAACCCAATTTCCTTGTTTATTAATCATTCTTAATGATTTTAAACGATGTGAGACTGCTTGCTGAGTGACTTCTAATGTTACAGCAAGTTCTTTTTGTGTTTGAGATGAATCTTCCTCCAATATTTCCTCCAATTCTGCATCCTCGTAAATTTTTGGACTTCCACTGCGATCTTTGTCTTCTACGTCGAAATCACCGTTTTTAAACTTTTGAAACCACTCACGACACGTTCTCTCACTCAAAGCAGTCTCACCATATGCTTCTACGAGCAATCGATGCGCCTCAGAAGCAGATTTTTTTATATTAAAGAAGTAAACTAATATTTCCCGCAAATGACGCTTATTTGGCTCAAATTTGGACAATTTCAACAACAAAAAATTATATTTTACCAATATGAAATCAATAATATTAATAGGTTATGTTGTTTTTAAACGTCCAAACTAATTTTTAAGAAGGATATCATCTGCGAAAGTTAACGGAAACTCCGCGCCGCGCTATCTACATTAAAACGGCGGAAACTTATTTGTACACCTAATATTTTATTAATCCAGACAATAAAAATTGATCAGTATAAGTCGATATCTATAAAAATTATACCGTAAAACAAAATAAATATATATATACAATTTCATAGAAAAATGCATACCAATGTACATGGAATTTTTTTCTACGCAAATATTTTTTATCCTCGACATTATTGTAATCTTTCGATTATATCATTTCGAAGTCATTTGTTATAATAGAAGAATCTGTTAGTATATAGGAAAATGATTTACGTTAGAAAATATTTTTTAATTACCTGAGAATAATGGGACGACGTAGTATCCGTGCGATCTCCAGCACTGACGCCGCGAAAAGAAAGAAGAAAAATCAGCAAAGAGCCCTGATTGGCTGATAATTATTTCAGAAGTTAGGTGACCAATTAAAAATTCCCAATAACCATATAGAAACGTATTTCACGCACACAAGCTTACGTACATACACACGTACGTAACTCGTCTTTCTTCATGACCAACCACGCTAGTCAAGCTTGATATGATATTTTATTTATTAAATAATTATCAAAAATTTATTCTATTTTTCTATTTAATCATGTTGTATTCTCCCAATGTTTGGAAATCTAAAAAAAGTAACACTGCACTGTTATAATATAAACAAATCAAATATAAGTATGTTAACAAATAACGAAAAGAATAAAGACAATATACACTAAAAACTATATCGCCTTGCACAGAAAAATACTATTGTATAGAACAAAAACTCGTAGCAGATATTCTTGAAACAATTGACATAAAGCACTGTAACCATCTTTGAAGAATTAAAATAACAAGAATTTTTTCATATCGATATGGAATATGGGAATTTATACTTTCATAGTTGGCATGAAAGATGTCAATTGTTTTGTTTCAATTTATTTTAATTCTTTAAGGATAGCTACAGTGCTTTATGTCAATTGTTTTAAAAATATCTGCAACGAGGTTTCTTTTCTATACGATTGTGTTTTTCTGTGCGAGTTTTAATGAATACTTTATTTATTTTCTTCCTTATTTTTTAAATATCATAAAAGAACGTGTACACCTAATAGGAAAATAAAATTGATTTTTGATTTGTTAAAAAAATAAATTATGTGTGTTTTTCTGTGCGGTGTGATAAAGTTTTTAGTGTATAATGTCTTTATTCTACACATTATTTTTTAAATATTAACAAGGATAACTTAATACTTTACTAATACAATCTTATGATTTGCAGATTTGTAAGTATTTGAAGATTTGGAAAAGCACAGCATCAAATAGGATTTTTTATCGTTTTATGTATCAAGTACATACATAAAAGAAGAACTTAGAAGATTTTTAAATGCATTCAGGCAATATTTTTTGGTTTTTAAATGAGCTAACACCTGAGTTACCTTCTATCATAATAGTAAATTTTAATAATTCACATTTTCCATTAGTAAATAATTTATTCACTGTCTTAATATATTGGTTGTATAATTGTGTAAAGAAATGTATTTTCTTTTTTCATTCTCATATAGGTTAATAAATGTGAGAAAAAGGAATTCAATTCTTACATGTTACTTTATTAGTTAGTATTCATTCAATATTTACAATTGTATAACTGTAATTTATATATTGTAATAATTACATCTTTATAGTGCAGTTTTATTTAAGAAATTGTATAAAAATACAAAGAATGCTAAAATCAGAACATTATAATCTTAAATCTTATTGATTAGGTGGATTATTCCATTTATACACATGCGTAACGTTCGGAAAGTCATATAAACAACTTTCAATAAACGTAATTTTCTAGAGGACATTGACTTATTGTCAGTCTAACGAGAGACTTCGAAGAGGACGGTATATAGATCCTACACACACACACACACACACACACACACACGCGCGCGCGCGCGCGCGCGCACACACACACACACACACACACCGAGCTTTTAGCCAACAAAAGACATTTCTATCGATTAATTAACAATTATTTTAATTCTCTAATACATTCTTCTTATATTTAAGTTTCTTTTAACACGTATATATTGGTTGAAATATTACATTACCTATTAACGTATTTTAAATAGAAAATAATTTTGATATATTTTTCTTTTATGTTTTTAGATGACTTTTTTAAACTTAATTTCGTTACTGGTCCAAATTGTAAGCATAAAATCCTCCGATTACTTGCATTGTTTTTTAGTCACTTCTCTTTTAGATTTCAACGTGTAAGCATCGGTAAGTGTTATTGTCGAATAAAATTTAATTAATATTAATTAAAATTTGGGTCTTCAGAAGCGGTTACCTCCTCGTGGTTAGACCCGGACAATGGTGTTTTACTTTCAATATAACGTTTAACATATTTTACATGATATACATTCCAATGCAAGTAAAATTCAGCCAAAGACCGCTTACCATAAACATTATAATTGTAATTAGTTTCTTTTAACTTCCTAATTAACACCATATTACAAATCATTTCATTGTTTTCCCTTTAATACTCCATTTATATTATATTCCACATTAAAATACTTGATTTATTTTATAGGAACTAATCATATGCATTCTTTCAATCGTTTTTGATGTACAGTGCGGTCGGTAAGCACGTCCCGGTCGCGATCGCGATAAAAAACTTTATTATAGTTTTTTATTTTTGTTACCGTTACTACTCATCGTCATCCTAAGGGTAGGAAACCCATCGGGCATTCATCACTGAAAACTACAAATAAGTAGAATTTCTCTATCGAACATTTTCTACGATAATTTCAATAGTTTTTGATTACGACGACGATATTAATCGTTCTTTCTCATTTTCTGTTTCAGAACATCATTGCAATCGAGCACGTAGGCAATGAGGTACTCGAGTGTTTGCATCGTTAAACAAGAATCGGAAATTAAAGTCAGTGTTGTTTGCCGTATGTAAAAGTTTCGGTTTTTTGGGAAAAGAAATTCTGAAAATTTCTTTTATTCGGTTTGTATGTATGCCATCGTCATCCTAAGGGTAGGAGACCCATCAGGCATTCATCACTGAAGATAAAAAATAAATTAATTTTTATATTAAACATTTCTTTAATAATTACTTGTAATTCTTAAACGATAATAATGATTCTAATCGTTTTGTTTTTGTTTTTCTTTTTCCAGAAGGCTAAGTGTTCGTGTTAGTGTTTGATATTTGAACTGCGCGCAATGCAGTTGTAAAAATTAGAGTCAGTGTTTGTGCGAATAATTAAAAAATATAATTTTTATCGTTAAGTAGAGTCAGTGTTTGTACGAATAGTTAAAGTAAAATTTTTATCGCGAAGTAGAGTCAGTGACCGTGCGTAAATTAAATTCAAATCAAACGCGTATGTAGAGTCAGTGTTGTTCGCCGTATAAGAAAACTTTCGGTTTCGCGATAAGAAACTCTTTTATAGTTTCTTACATTCGTTTACCGCGTTATTAGAGTCACGGGAGTGCAAGGAAAAGTGCATGAAGGAATTCTCTGATGGGTCTGGTGACGAGGAATGCAGCTGAACCATTTGCTACGAAGTAAGGGTGTTTTGGAGCCAACACAGAACTTCTAATGTTAATTGTTCCTATTACGTACATGCGTCATTTTATTTTAAAATGCCACATATATGTAATATAACAGTTAGCAGGTCGTGAGTTAAAATTTAAAGTTCCTTCGGTGCTCAATCATGCCGAGGATGAAAGGTCCCAATCGGCACGAGTTACTGGTTGTAATTATTCCAAAAAATTATTGACGAGCACATGAGTAATTCCAGAAAAGAATTACTCCTTTTTTGAAATTGCTCATGAAAACTATATATTTTATTGTATGTTATATTATTAGTTCAGGATAGGTTTTCTTGTCTCATCGGTTAAATTCATTTAATTAACAGTGCAATTAATTAATGCACTTTTCCTTTCTATTACGTGTTTCGCTCGCGTTTAGTAGTGGTGAAATCGAGTATTAATTTACTCGATTTCGTCCAGAAAAGCATGTAATAAATGTCTTACATACATTGCTTCGTACTTAGTTTATTTAATCGCAATTTCTTTTTCGATATAATAAATAAATGAGCAAGAAAAGACAAACCCATTCGCGACGGATAGATTCTGGCAATTAAGTGGCGGCTCAAAGCTCAGTTCTTTCATTAGAACAGCCATTTAACGAAAGAATCGTCCGAGATTTTTATTATTTTTTAAAATTTTTAAAATCTTTTTTAAAGTCATTATAAATGACTATTAGAGTCATAGCCCGCTTAGATTTATATGAAAGAACTTTTTATTATACATTAATCAAATCTTAGATTAGGATTTTCAGCAACTAATATACTAATCCCCGTTTCTCCCCCCTATACTTTCTGTATTCTCATCTATGCGTGTGCCCAGGTGTTACACGCATGGGAGAGAAACGGTTAGTATAGGTTTTTAGTTTTAAGTATATTCCCCTTCTATTGGCGGCTGTCATTGGCTAGTGATTGTACGGTGTACATTGCACATGTGTGTGCGTTTAGGTGTGTGCATTGTACATCGTTTCGCGATACGTAATACCACGCATTTTTTAAAGTTATTGAATAAAAATAACTTTTAGAGTCACGCGTACAATACGAAATTTTTTTTTTTAACAATTGTTTTGCATGGTAGAGTTACCGCATTTATTTGTGGAAACTATGCTATACTTGTATATAACTAGTATGCATATATACTAGTTTATACTTGTATTTTTGCTTTAGTAATTTATGCGATAATCACTAGCCTTGACAGACGATTACAGCAATTGGTACGTACTCCCGTAAATTTAGAAAACGCGTTTAAACTAGGGTGTCGGAGGTGCCCCGGGGCATGCTCTCTAGTTTTGGCTTTTGCACCCTGGTGGTATGTGTGAGAACTATGGAGTAAGTGGGTGGGTATGCATGTATATTTTTTTGGGCGAATGTGAAACTTTAATTATAAGTAGGTAGGACTCCGGAATGACACGTGGTATACTTATACTTTTCAGAGCGAGTCCCCACCTCCGGGTTTTATACGGAATTATCACAAAGTTATATCTTTTTATTCTACCCTGCTTAACTTGGAAATCTTTTTTGTGACAATTCTGTAATATGTATTATGTATCATTATTCAAAGGGATTTGCAACCGTTTAAGAAATTAATTTCTATTTTGATTCTATCTCGAACGAGATAGAGTCGAAATCAAATCCGCAAAACCTTTGATGAATTGATAATTAGTTTTAAGTATTATAACTAGCACTTCGCACTTTCGCGATTTAGTTTTTAAAATGTTTCACATAATTCAATATATAAAGAATAAATTAAAACAAAATATTGCAAAGAAATGCATTGCATTCTTAGTATTATTTTTATTTCAATTCGTTTTTATTACTCGATAGTAAAGTGTTATTAGGTCATCAATTAGCATAATTAACTGCTCGGATATTCGATTAAATGTGCTCGTGTAGTATGTGCACAATCGATGAACTCTAAGTTCGTTGATTGTCCACGAACTAGGATAGCTAACGGGAAACGTGAATTAATTTTGTAATAATTAATAAATAGAGTCACTCAACGAACATCGGAATTATATGTAAAAGATATATGAAAGAAAATAAATGGAATTATTTCATATATATATTGTAATGTGAAATGTATTTCATTTATATTAGTGTTATAAGCAGTTGAGAGTAATTGGGTGAAAATGTCTTTAAATCGTTTCTAAATTGTAGGACCATAATCTGGTATATTATAACGGTATGGTATTAGAATAGAATCACTACTTTACATAGTTAATAATATTCCTTTTAGCGATGAGATATCTCTCGACCAAAAGGTAATAATCATTTTCTATGTAAAAAGTTCAGGATGTATTACTAATCACATTTTTTTTTCAGGGTTGTGTTAGGGTCGGTTTGGTTTATTCTTTTTATAATTTAGAATCAAGAACGATTCTAATTCTATATCATTAATCGTTGTGATATGCCAAATTATGTGAATACTTTTTGGAGCGATTGACGTTTTTGGTCAAAGATTCTTTTCATGCTCGCACGTAGGGAATGTCCGACAGTAGGCTTAAAGAAAGAAGAGGCTAAAAGTCGAAGAGACCTCCACTTAATTGTGGCTCAAGAGGGCAACTACAGACTTACTGAATTATTTTCCATGATTCGGTAGCATGGTCGAATCTTGAGAGAATAGTTCGTTGGTTAAATGACCAATATTTTTTATTGTGTTTTTTCTTTGCTCGTCAATAATTTATAGTGGTTATTAAGAATGGAAGTAATTAATATAGTTTTCTTTTTGTTACAGGTGACCATCGTTGGATTTGCCATACCACCCACCAAACACCAAACATAATTTTTCCTAAAAATAAATCGAGTATTAACAAAATTTGATTTTAAATGATATTTCATTTAAAAGACAGAAAATAGTTTAAAATCATGATAGAATACAATACCATTTCCGAATTCCCGCTCCAATATCATATCATTTTCTAATTTCCTATTACACACAGTTTCCCCACTTTTCATTCTTCATTTCATTTGTAGAAACTAATTATCTTATAATGTTTTTTAATGTCTCTTTTACATTTTTATTGTATTATGTAAGATTTAATCATTTATTATATTATATATGTAGGATTCGTGAAAAAATTGGGCCGTTGGACAGACTGGACCGGGACTCGAACCCGGATCTTCCGCTTTCCGGGCGACTGCTCTTTAACCAATTGAGCTATCCAGGGCCCACCGTCCAATCTCTTCACGAACGCCTACTTAAGTGTTTGGCTTGGAGGTGCTCGCATCCCACATATATTTAATTAATTTTCATTTTATTTTGTTTCAGGATATTATTAATTCCAATGCATTTGTAAGTATTGGATTTTGATCTAAAAAAGGAACATGCTTTCGATGCATTCATTGGATCTTCGCAAATCTAAACTAATCTTTTCTTTTTCAAGTGCATTTCTAGTTTTTTTTCAATGGGTAGCGGATAAATTCTTTCTTTGCGAAGAAAGGTCTACTTTAGGGACGCGACCCTGCAAACGCGATTCTATCTTATCTCCAAGGATAGTATCATGTCCTTACCTAGAATTTCCCCCCCCTCACACTAAACGATCCTATTTTTAATATTTTGTTGGCAGGATGAATTATGGAGACTATGTAAAATTCTTTTCAAGAAGAGGTGAAAGGGGGATCAGAAGTGGATTGAATTATGGTAAACGGTGGTATTTTAATATGTTTATTACTTTAATATTGCATCGCAATCGTGAGATAAATCATTGTTTATGAACTTTCATGTTTTTATAGGTACCATGGATCAGTCCAAATTTTTACAGATACCATGAATCATTCATTGCATGTTTGCAAATCTAAAATAAACTTTTCTTTTTCTTTTTCAGGTTCGTTTCCAGGCCCACTTTTCTTCTTCTTTTCTACACCTTTGTTTTTTTTTTTGTTGCAGGTTCAATAGAAGGAGGACCATACGAGGACTAGACGCGGACCGGAAGAGGACTAGAAAAGGGCTTAGTTATAGTAAAGAATAGTATAAGGTAATTATTTTTATAATTAAATGTATAATTTTGATCTGTTTATTGTTCTCCCCGTAGCATCGTACGCGTGTGATAATTATTTTTAATGTATTTTCTTTGTTCGTAGGTTCCATGGAACAATCCATAATTGCATACTGTTTCTATTACTTTACTTTATTTTATATATATGGAAAATTATTATCTATGAAATATTCAAAAAATGTAATTTTCGTATGTGCATTTATCGAAATTATATTGAAGTGTATTAGTTTTCAATTAAAATCATCGATGTTTCTTTAATTCTTTTCAGATACATTTCTCATTTTATGTTGGTGTTTAATATTCAAACTTTTCTTTGTACTCTGGTTTACTGTTGTAATGTTTTTTAGGTGGAACTCTTATAGTGAGGCCTAAGAGTGAGGTTCCTTAAAAAATGTTCTTGGTTCAGTCATTTCCTTTCATTCCAGTTTAATTCGGATGTGGACATCTTCAGGATGCACATCCCATGTTTTCAGAAGCGATTACCTCCTCGTGGTTAGACCTGGGCAATGGTGTTTTACTTTCAGTATAATGTTTATCATATTTTATATGATATACATTCCATTGCAAGTAAAATTAAGCCAAAGACCGCTTACCATAAACATTATAATTGTAATTAGTTTCTTTTAACTTCCTAATTGATATTATATTCCTATATTCCTTTCCTTGGTTCCTTCTATTCATTTCATCTATAGAAACTAATTACTTTATAATGTTTTTTAATAATTTTTATATATCTTTTTTCTTTTTTTTAATTTTAGAGATTTATTTATTTCTAAATGGATCCACTAACTAATATTTATTTTTTCAAAGATAGAATGCAACGCGATGTTAGTTCGTTTGTATTTTATCTTATTTTTCATATATCCTACAAGTTTTGCCTCACATCTTTTTAAATATTCTTTTTATTAATAATTAAATCATATAAAAACGTGTATTTTGTATTTATAACGTTATAAATAAAAAGAAGTACGCTACGACTTGTTTTAACTAAACTTTGATTTTCAGAGCTTCAATTGCGATCGCGTGCAATTCGATTCTTAGAGTCAGTATTTGTTATGAAAAAGTTGCAATTTTTTCTATGCAATCGCATAGATTGCTTTAAAAGTAATTGATAAGCAAAATTGTGGATTGTAGAATCATTATTTTTTATTGAATAAAAATCTCATTCGGTCGAACTTAAAATCAACGAAATAATTTGTTAAAATATATTTGTTAAAGAACAATATGCTCGCCACGTGATTATAGTCGTCATCTTTATCGACGAATCTGACTTTGTCTGGATAAATTAACGGTTAATATTATTTTATAATCTTAATTATTACTTCTTATTTTTATTTTTTAAATCATGATTGTCTTCGTTAATGTTTTTCATTCGTGTAAAATATTTCGAACGATATGAAATGTAATTAATTTTATTTTGTATTTTTTTAATTACAGATTTAATCATCAATTGAACAATACAATAATTCATCTAATTTAAATTATCTTCGCCAAAGGAACATTTGACTATTAGCTAGAAGAGGAGGGGATTAGCCCAAATTTTTGTTGAAAGCATCGCAGAATTTTCTTCGGTAAAAGTAAGTCGTAAATTTCAAAGTTTCTTTAGTGTCCAATCATGCCGCGAATGAAAGGTGATAGACGTAGCTGCTAATGCTCTATTTTCTCAACCCTAATCTCCACCGTTCAAAAAAGAAGAAAGAACGGAAGAAGTAGAAAAGACGGGGAACATAAATTCTCGATACTATCTAAATCTTTTTCCCTTCCTCCAAACAAAAATCTAAGGAAAAAGATAAAAGAAAATAAAGGATGAATGAACTTTCTTCAAGATTTTCTTACCGACAGAAGTAGTTTCCATTTTCCTAAAGCTTAGGGTATTCTTTCGCTAATATATTTTAGGTGATGTTTAATGTTGTTTGGGATCTAAGAAAAAGAGTAAAAAAAAAAAAATAGTAAAAAATAAACTTCGAAGTTAACTTAGGATGGGGGTGTTGGGTGTTGGGGCGTTGGGGGTGGGGCAGCAGGTGTCAGTGAATGGATGGTTAGAACGTGCGTATCGAAAAAATATTCGCTAACGTTTGGGTTGAGAAACAACGCGCGTTGGGAAAGAACGAATAAGGGTGAAAGAGGGTTATAGAAAATAAAAGAAGAAGAAGAAGAAGAAAAAGAAAAAACAAGGGGATTGGTTAGAGAGGAGGAAAGATCTTGAAGATAGCAGCAGTAGCAAGCAGCAGCAGCAACAGTTTTCCTAGCGGTGAACACGAGAGGAACGAAATCGTTCCGCTGTTGCTAGGCAACCTGTTGCCATGGGCGTTCGTATAGCACCATGAGAGAGAGGGAAAGAGAGAGCTTACTGTGCCATGACCCAGTATTACATGGGAATGGTAGAACGAGGGTGGAAAATCCCTGGAAAGGGTGAACAAACGAGATAAAAAGAAATATATGTGGAAGAGAGAGAGAGAGAGAGAGAGAGAGAGAGAGAGAGAGAGAGAAGGAGACTCACGAACAGTACTCGATTTTTCTAATGAAAGTATTTTCTCGAACCAGTAAATACCAGTAAATATCAGTAAATATGCAAACGAAGATGATTTATTTCTTTAACAAATTTCAGATGGGATTTATTACGAGAATCATAAAATTTGTTTCTCGATGGGTTTTACTTTGTATTTCATTTTCTTTTTTTTTTCTCTCTCTCTCTCTTTTTTTTCTTTTTTTTCTATTTTTTCTTTTCTCTTCATATTTCAACGACTTCTAATTCGTGTTAGAAGACCCGGTGAATGTAATTTCGTACGAGATGCCATAGAAAATTCGATAAAGAAATTAAAGCAAGACGAGAGGAGAGGTTGGACTCTTTATCTTAAACGTATTTTTCTTCAATTGGATCAACCTCTCTCCCCTTTTTCCTCCCCTCTCTCTCTCACTCTCTCTCTTTCTTTCTCTATCTTTCCCTTGCGACTTTACCACTTCTCGGTAATTTCTAATTATATCCTTTTTGCAATCATCTTGCTTTCTTTCTTCATTTTTTTTTTATTTTCTCTTGATCTGAATACTCTGGAGAATTCTCAATAGGATAAAGTGGGTAATGATTGAGTATCGTATCGATTATCATTGTTACGTTACTTTTACATTCGCGAGATTGGCACTTTATTTGTTAGAAAAAAGAAATTAATTTAAAATTTGTCCAACACTTCTCTATGAGATTATTCGAAATTGTGATTATCATTTTGTTCGACATGTTCTTTTACTTTTTCATTATTATTTCATAAACGTGACAATCATGTAGATCATATTATTAACGATTAGTTTATACTGAATTTTTTTTATAAAATATTAATAGATAATTAAATTGTGGGTTGCATTCTAATGAAAATTATTTACAATTATGTTCTCTCTCTCTCTCTCTATATATATATATATATCTTTAGTACACAACGTTAAATTATTCAAGAAGAAGATATGCTTTGGCTCCAGGCAAAATCGATTACTAAGAAACAAAGTAACTATAATAAAAGACGAATTTATTAATATTCTTTTATAACAAACGTTATAGAAAACACTTTCGTAGTTTTAATCAAATCCTTTTTTCTACCTTTGAAATATTTATTTCAGGGGGGAGAAAATATCAGAAAATAGAGATGGGGAGAGAGAGATTTTCATCGAGATACGTTCGGAAAATTAATTACTCGGAAGTTTGTCCCGTTTATTAATAACCGTGGTGACGTATATTAGAAATTCAGGACGTTCATAGTAGTAGTTGTGTTGTAGTAATAGTAATAGCAATAGTGTTCGTTATAGCGACGTTTAGATTTGTCAGAGCACGTAGCAATTTTCTTTAGACAAGCTTTATTATCTCAAAAACACATTTCTTTCGGTTAGCTACGATTTAATACACCGAAGGCTTTTAGATTTCCCAGCAGACGCATTCAACATTAGTTAACGCGTTGTAAGAAACACCAATTTCATTAATTCTTAATTAATATCTTAAGCGATTATTCATATACACAAATTACTTTTTTTTTTATTATTATTATTAATTTTTAATATAATCGAAATGTTTTCATTTTTATAAAAATTTTATACGAATTTTTATTCGATTTTATTCAAAGATTAGTTGACAATGTAATGTCTTTAATTTCAAACAATTTGATTCATTTCAATATGAAGATTGTTTTCAAATATGCATCAATGTTTAATTATAGTTTGCCTAATGCATAAAATTTAAATGAATAAAACAAGTGCAACTATAGTGCATAGTTAATAATACAAAGATTATGATAATATATGTAAAATCATTACGTTGACAAATCTCATTGACGCATATTATTCGTCTCAATTATTTATCTTACTTACACATTTCACTCATTCATCGGGTATACTAATCTCACTCATACATTCCATTCATTAATTTCGTTTACTCCTTTCACTTATACATCTCATTCATACATTTTATTCATTCGTCTCACCTTACACTAATAAACTCGATTATATTACTCACCTGAGCTAAAAAATAATCTTAGAATGAATTATTTTTAGATAAAAATTCTGATGCAAAAAATTTTGAACGTAATTATATTGAAGAATACAAAAATATTTTCTCTCGTATAATTTAATCTACATATTCTATTAACGATTCTAAATATATTTGATTATAATGTGATCATCGATATTCAATTCCTATTACTTTATAATTAGCAAAATGTTAGAAAGATAAAAAAAAAAAGAATCTCAAGAAGTGAAGATTTAAATGGAAATTGAGGGTAGTTAATTATTCGATAATATTTGCGTTAAATTTTATAAGAGATAATTTGATCATAATTGATATTGATTAGCTTTCATTCTTGCCACTTAGAGATTGCTGCGTGCAGTGAAACACGAATTAAAATTTTCTAATATTACTTGTGTAAAATTACTTTCGTTAATTAATTTTAACAAAAATTAATAATTAACCTTGAAACAAACCATAGATCGTTTATCAATCGATTAATATTAAATCAAAATTTATAAGTTTGTCTAATGAATGAAATGTAAGAAATTCGTTTGATATTATATTTCGTTAATCACTATGCTGAAATTGAACATGAAGTATCATCAATCATTATATTCATAATAATGAGCATATTTTATTACAAAACTTTGATTAGTAATAACGAAATATCTTCTGATGAATAAAATAAAGTAACCATATATATATAAAGTGAAATATTTATAGTCAACTATGTCGATGATATTTAAAATTCATAATTAAAAACGTTAACAAAATAAAAATGCATGGAATTGAGAAAGAATTTCTATATAAATATAAATTTAAAAGATATGTGAAATATCTTTAATTGTTTATTCCAATTTTCTTCAGAATTTCTTTGAATTCAAGATACACCATAAAAGAACTAGAGTCACCTAACAGAATTATTTTATACAAAGGAACGTACTTTTATTTATAAAAACTGGATCGAATCGTACTTTAATAAGCAGTTCCTTTTGAGAGTCTAGTCAATCACATTTATTTTCTTATTACTTTTTCTTCCTATCAACGAAGCTTTCATCGTACACCTTGAACGTCATTAATCTCGCTTTATCGCGTCACTTGAAATTCCTTTCTTTCACAGTTTTACGAGAAACAGAACGAGAAGTAGATTATTGTTCAATCTCGATAGAATTGCATTTCGCATTGTTCCATCTACATTCCCGTG
The DNA here is from genome assembly GCF_010416935.1 of Polistes fuscatus. Taxonomy (NCBI): domain Eukaryota; kingdom Metazoa; phylum Arthropoda; class Insecta; order Hymenoptera; family Vespidae; genus Polistes; species Polistes fuscatus. The sequence continues at coordinate 12,921,579 of NW_025113140.1, read as the reverse complement.
AGAAAAATAGGAGTATTAAAAAAAAAAAGAAGGAAAAATATCTAATTAAATATATAACAAAACAAGAAAAAAATATATATAAATTTTCATTATTGTTAAGAAAAACTAAACAAAGAAATCTGCATATTATTAAAACGATGAAAATATTATATAAATCACAAAAATATAACCCGTAAGGTCTTGCAATGTAAATTGCAAATTTTTCGAGCGCGGGTAAATTTATTATTATTCATGAATTTAGCATAAACGATGAGAGAAGTATAATATCTGTTAGAAAATAAATTCCTTGATAAAACATTCAAATGTTGTAACATTTATAAACGATCATTATATATTACATCTCGTTAGAAATGAACGAAATGAGCGATCAAAGATGAAAGAGATATGGGGTAGGTTAACGGAATTGCATCCGTTTGATAGTTTAATATCTCTGACCCTAACGTTTGTCAGTAGCAGATGACATTACAGATATCTCTCAACGCTTCGTTTCATAGAATGTGCGATTAAAAGCACGTAGGGAATGATGACGTTGGCTAGTTTGCTTCCACGGTTCTCTGCTTACAGTCTCCGGTTACTACGAGGTGCTAAAGGGTGTCACGTACCTATTCTCTACTAACCGAGGGTAATATAATTGATGCTACGTGTGTTTTATACCATCTATACAAAATTATGCTTTTATTTTTTTTGTTTTGTTTTTTCGCAGTATTATTAAACGATTAATTTACAAACAAAAATTGCTAGCTTCGAATTCTAAATATAATGCATTTGATCTTACACAATGAATCTTTTCTTTTTAATACTAGATAATTTATTATAACTAGAAATATATGGAAATTTGAATAAATTTTTTGAAACTATTGTATAGAGAAAGATTTAGTTTAAGATGATATTTATAAATACTAATAATTATTGTAATAGAAATAGAAATTTTGTATGAGTGTAAGTTTTTTTTCTTTTTACTATTTCGTGTTAAATTTGATTAAGTATAGATTAGAGATATTTTATGATAAATCCGGGTTTTTAACGCGTTTAATGAAATCTCTCGAATTTTTGTTTAGTTCATTTTCGTTTATCTCGATGTCAAGAAAATTATGACGCTTGTACGATCGAAAACCGGAGAGAAAAAACGCGTTGAGTTACAAATGCAAACATACGATGAGTTTGTGCGAGCGATAATTTACAAGCGAATCGAATCGATAAGAAATATTTAAACGAACGTAAAAATATAAATAAACGAGAAACGAAAAAGAAAGGGAAAAAGGTGGATGGGAACAAACGAAACGGACGCGCTTTCGAACGGTTTTTTGTAAATATCGAGCTGTCGAAAAGTTAACAATACTTTTTTCTTTTTTCTCTATTTTCATTTCGATGCGTGGCAAGTTTTAGAATAAGGGGGGGGAGGAATGAAAAGTGAGAGAGGGGTGATGGATAAAGTAAAACGAAAAAAGCGGAACACATTCTCGGAGAACAACGAGGATAATATTTACCTTTTACTACTGGAACCTAAAAAAAAAAAAGAAGAAAGAACATACAATTCGTACAGTCGGCTCTGACAGAATGCAAGCTCAAGGACAGAACAGCACAGGACAGGGCAGGACAGGACAGGATAGAAGAGAAAAATTGGATAGTAGTGGAAAAAATAGGGAAATGTCTTCCGACATTGTATGTCAACGAATTATTACACGTTTCGTTAAAAAGTTTTCTCTTATTTCTCCAAACTTATCCGATTCACGTTTCGTTATTATCTTAACTTTGAATTATCGATATCGAATTGTTACAAGATAAAAATGGAAAAATCAAATAATTGTTCAAAATCTTCTGATCAATAATTCAACAAGATTAATATAAGCAAGAAATTGTATTATCTTTTATAAAAATATAATGTATGATTTATATATATATATAAAATATTATACGCAATGTATAACACAAGTATAAATCAATTTTTAACATTATGATAATTGTTATAGTTTTTAGTATTACCATTATAACAAACCACTCGATGTAATTTTAATTTGATGCTTTTAATATCTTCGAAATATATATTTGAATTTACATTATTACGAGAAATATTTAGGTACGGTGAGGATGTATATAAAAAATGTATATAGAAAAAATAATTTTTTTTTCTACGAGATTAATCTTTAATAAAATATGGACAATTTTTTTATGAATAAAATAATGCTAATATAATTTCGTTGCTGAGAACGAAATTATGACGAAGGTCAAGAAAGAAAAATGATGTGGTAAAATTTAGCGTAAAGTAGAAAATTGAACTTTATCCTGTCTTCTTCCATTTCTTTCTCTCTTCCACTCTTTCTTTCTTCCTCTTTTTGAATGATTTAACTTACAACGGCTCGAGAAGAGTACTTCTTTTACATTTTTTAAAAGAAAGTTACGAGAATACTAACCTGTTCAAGAAAACTTCTTATTGTTCTATACGAAACACGTAATTTTCTACCTAAGCACCTAATTTCGTACGATGTAATTTTGTTAACCTTTTCTTACTCATCTATATATGCATGAAGGTGTGTATTTATAAATAAAAGTTTATGGAGGTGGTTAAAATCTGTGCTTCCATAGTTTCAACTTAGAAATTTTAATATATTTTATCTACTTCGATTTATCTCTTAGATAATATTATTACGATTAACAAATACTGAATATTATTGTTTCCTTGCATAATCTTTTGTTTAATTATTAAAATAGTAAGAGAGTAACTGGATAAAAATTAATGAAAAGTGTAATAATTTCATTTATTTCTTATTTGCGTGTTACCACAGATCAACTATGATATCGTAATTGATGAATTATTATACTCTTTTAATCAATGGGTTTCCACGTGCAACGATTTCCTCGTCATGAGACCTTGTTCGATAATACTTGAATCCTATTTAGATCATATAACGCAAGTATAACCGTATTAATTGGCAGAATAATTAGATTTAATCATAGATTTTATTTGGACGTATATGCAAATGAACATTTCCGTTCTAAACACTAATATAATAGATTAATATTTGCTTTAAAACAATCATTTTTTTCGGATTCTTATTATTACACAAGACGTGATAATTTATCGTTAGCAACTTGTACTACAATTAAAAGATTTTATTCCAATTTATATCGACAAACGTTTCATATATTAACAATAATTATTAAATACAAATTATAATAATTTATTTCTATAGATTAAACATAATGCATAAATTTGAATACATAACACGTATTACAGATCTTAGAAAAATGTTGTTTCTTCACGACCGAATTAAAGTTGTCTTTGATCATCCAGTAGTTAATTAGTCGATTAAAATCATTCATGCATTCCCTAGATGCAATCCTTACTTTAGTGGTAGGAAATTCCGTTAACGGATGAATGCATCGAAGATATGAGGTGGACGACATTACCCATATTTCTTCATGACACAGATACATACAAAGGATAGGAATTAAACCCATGAACATACACATAGAACATACCTTACTACTTGCACACACACATATAGAAAGACAAAGTTGAAATGTACCAATACAAATAAGAGAGAAATACGTATATATACATGTAATCCGACACGCTTAGAAACGCATACTTAGATACGAATCGTGAGTTCTCGCGAGCGCAATGCATCGTCGAGAGTATTCCATCGTTCGTGGTGCATCCTGACAGAGATGTTATTGCACTAGCAAGAATGGTACGTGACAGGAACTCGATACGATTCGCGTAAATACGCGTTACGAACGCATTCCAATTTCATTATACGCGTCGTATACTCGCAACTTCGTTTCGTTCTTCGCGCATGTATGTATGATATATTCTTTTTTTTTCTTTTTTTTTTATTAAGCAAAATCGTTCGTTCGCTCGCTCGTTTTTTAAACCCATTAGCTGCCAAATTTTACTTTTTTTTTTACATTTTTGACCGGATAAGTTATATGTATGCACAAAAGGTTCACTGAGTGGTCTACGTAAAATTCCAAAATCCCCAAATGAGGATCGTGACAGCTAATGGGTTAATATAATAATTTATTTACCGTTTCCTATTCTTGTTTTTAGGAGAGTAGTTTTGGTAAATTAAAATTCAAAAAGAAAGTTCGTGAATTATTTCGTTATTCGTATATGTATATATTTTTTTTTCTTTCTTTCTTTTTTTTTATTAAGAAAAATTTATTAACAATAATTTATTTAACGCGTTTCAGTACACTAAAATTCGAAAAGAAAATTCGTGAATTATATCTCAGATATAACATCGTTTTTAAATTTTTTAAATATGCAATTCTTCGATTCCCCGGCAACTTATTACTCGTTCAAAGATGTTGTTTGAATTTTATTGACAATCGTACATGAAATAAAAAATTGTTTCTTATTTTAACGTACAGAAACCAACCCTAAAGTTACGTTCACGTATTCCGAAAGATCCTATATATTTTTATTAAACAGATATATCTGGTTTAGCGAATTGTATAATAAATTTGATAACATTTGTTAGTGGATAGATTAGTAGTCGGTGGTTTTAATCTTTAATCGATTGCAATTGTAATTAATAATATAAAATGTATTAACAATGTAAAATAAACTTGATTATAAGCTGGAAAATGTGGAAACAAATGTTCGTAAATATATCCACTTGATTTTCCAAAATGATGTGAATGTACTCTCACGTTGCTTGACAAAATGAATATTAATTAAATGCATATTCCAGCGGGTTGTTAACATCGCATGTAATTTATTAAAAATTCGCGTTAGTTCGAAAATTAGAAATTAAAAATTCGCGTTAGTTTGAAATTAGAAATTAAAAATACAATTTTACCATAGAAAAGTCATAGACGGTGTACTACTGTGATTTTAATTTTAAAAATAATAGAAAGAAAAGAAAGAAAACGAAGAAATTATAATTCTTTCTCTCCCTCTCTTTTTCTTTTTCAGATATGTGTAACATTTTTTACAACTTTTTTAAACGTATGACCATCGTGGAAATTAGAAACAAAAGAAAAAGGAAAAAAAATGAATGAAAGTTTCCTTACGTTTATTCGAGCTTAATCGAATATGTTGCTCGTTTTAAAGCACATTCTCCGATAATAATTCGAAATAACGTTCTTTTCGTTATGACAACCGGTACCAACGTAAATGAAATTTAATGAAATCAAATGAAACGAAACGTATTCGAGCTTTTCATTAGTAAAAAGAAAAAAGAAAATCGAATCACTCGAAGGGATGCAAATAGATTAACGGATACTAAACGTGTTAGTAAAATTGATTTATATTTTTTTTTGTTTTCGAAGAAGAAGAGATATTACGTGGATTTATTATATAATTTTGGTTAGTTTATTTCTCATTCATGTTAAATTTATGTGACTGGACATAATGTGTTTGATATAAATTAATATTTCTTTTTTATTCTTTTTTATTTATTTTTTTAACTTAAATTTAGTCGTTTTGATTGGATAAAGAAGATACATATGTACGCACACGTAATATATTATCTTTTCAATTTCTACCAGAGCATAGTAATTTGGAAGATAAGTTAAAAAAAAATAAAAACAAAAAAAGGACCAGTAAAACACGCAACGTTGCGTGTCATTTAATAATGAATCTTCTTCTGATTAGGTCAGCTGCGAAAATCGTTAACATCACATTACCGCGTTTATTATCATCGTTGGGAATAACTAACAAGATGAACAAAATTCTGACGCGTTCATTAATATAATAAACTAATTAATTAATTAATTTAATCCGACTAAACGTACAAGTTGGAAAATCTGGTCGAAACTTTTGTTAGATTAATAATTCATTGTGTATATAAATAAAAATACGAATACATACCTATATTTAACATATCACGTACGATATGCGATAAAAAAAAAAATAAAAATCATTTTATACAGAAGTATAAACAAAAAGCAGGAAATTTCCAATTCGTTTAAAATATATATATAAATGTAAATTTCAAATTGTACCAAGCCAGTTTGAGCTATGTAATCTAACACACGAGAGATTTCATTAAATTCGTTAGAATATAACCGTGAAACGTGGACACGAATCAAAATCGTGAAACAACGTACCTATTCTAAAACTACAACTAGCTTGTCAAATTTTTGCATTTTTCTTTTTTTTCTTTTTTTATTCTTTTTTTCCTATCCATTTAACGAGATGTCGTCTGTGGATCATAAAACAAAATTCGAAGTTTCGTTATTCGAGATCATAAGAAATTTTAATCGCGTACAATACTTTTGATTGGAGTACTTTCGATGTTACAGTCTATCCTTCTCCCTATTTCCCAAAATTTATTTGTATTTTTTTTGTCATTTATGAAAAATCGAATCATAGATACAATACCCATTTGACCGAGGATAACTAGAAAAGTCTTTTTAGTCTAGAGAATTTCACCTACTCTTTTCTTTTCGTTTTGATGTCGTCATTTCTTTCATTCTATCTCTCTCTCTCTTATACTTACAATACCACTCTAATTTCTATTTTTTCTTTTTTGTACTTTCCGTTCTATCATAGCTATCTTTCTAGTTTCGTCCGTTCTGTTTATCGCTTGAAAACGAAGGAAACTGGAGCAATTAATGATCCTGCAACACTGGGGAAAACCGTGTTCCGTTGAAGGAGTGCAACTGACTCGTTGTGTCTCGTAGTAGTTGCAACTTTCACGATGAACTATTATCCATCTTTCTCTTTCTCATTCCATTTCACTTTCTCACTTCGTGTCTGTGTTCTTTCTGCCCCGATATAAAGGAACTAACTTCCTGAAAGATATTTCTGGCTATCAGAGAACTGTCTTTATGTTTCTTTCATCCGTCGTGTCGAACGACTGATTTTAATGGAAAAAAAAGAAAAAAAAAAAAAAGCTGTATTATAAACGTTTCTTTGAAAGATTATAATTACTTTCTGAAGAGTATATTTTATTTTATCATCGATTAGTAAATTGGAGGATAGTATTATCGAGATTGAAATTTTTGAAAGTGATTATTTCTTAATATCAATTATTATATTTGTCACAATGAAGGTATATCTTGCATTAAATCTTATTGTTCGTTGTTATTCTTTCTTTTTACAGGTTTATGGGGTTACACCAACCTCAGTGATTTAAAAACTATGTATAAATATATTTTTGTTTTTAATGCAGTTATTAAGTATAGAAAATAATTTTTATTTTGTGGACTTATTTTTGGATTGTGGACTTATTTTTTCTGTCAGAAAACAAAACAAAATTGTTTTCCTTATTGACAATGAACTTATAGCCAAGACGTAACATAGGGAAAAAATTGTTCAAGCTTTTTCGTAGGAATGTGACTGCTATCATCACGAATAATTTGAAAGTATATTCGCATTAAATAAATCTATGTTACATTGTGTGCTATACATTGAAATACACGTTATACCGATCGTTTCAACAATCATACGAAAGAAAATTCTTTTTTGTTCGTTCGTAGGTTTTTGTTAGAATCTTTTCGATCTATACGGGAACTCGAAAGTATCGTACTTAAGAAAGGACTCAGATATTACTCATACCATTGTGTCAAGCGACGTATAGAAAGTTTCATTGTATCTGTGCGACAGAAAGAAAAAGAAAAGAAAAATATAAAGAAAAGAGTTCAAGTACTTGTGGGGTGGGGGGTTTATACAGGAATGGAAATGATAATAATAATAATAATAATAATACTGGTACAATGAAAAATAAACATTTTTCCATGTTCGACGATAAGATCGTATAGTCGAACTATTCTTATAGAATTTTTTTCCTATCTAAATGAAATCCATTGGAAACGGTTAAACGATTGTTCGCTAGCTCTCGAGGACGTTGTTTCGATAATGGTGGTGAAACCACCAACGAGTTGGAACCACCGTCTGTTTAACCGCGACCCACGGCCACCATTTAAATTGCCAGGACGATCGTTTTCGAAAAGCAACGAATAGCTTCAGGAAATGAAACCTATGCGAACGAAAAAATTAAATAAAGAAAGAGATCCTTCCCTATCGGAAACAGATAACTTGTAGTAGTAGTAGTAATATTAGTAATAGTAATATATATCAAAGAAAATAAAATAAAATATTAGTAGTTGTAATATTGGTTTAAGACTATTTAATAAGGAATACAAGAATAATACGAACAATTTTTGGTTATTATTTATTGTACAATTTTGTACAGTACACTAAAGTTTTATAACACGTGAGTGGATTGAAAAATGTTTCGAGCATATTCTTGCTGATTTTTAACTTACTATTATTGAAGAAAAACAAAGTATAAGTATTTTGTTGTTGTTGTTGAAACTCAAAGATTTTGAAAACCGATTTACGAATAACATAAAAACCAAATTTGATAAAATACAGGATATAATGAAGTGATGAAACTCACTAAACTCTAAAATACGTTTATTCATTTTGAATATAATTATTATTTGTAATATAATCGAGTATAATTTAAATATTCATACGAGTTATTTTCAACTTGACGTATTTTTTTCAAATGATTATAAATCTTTAAAACATGAGTTCTTATTTTTTATCTCATTCCCAGACAGAATATATAAAATCCTATATACCCATATGCTGTATATTATATTCCGGTTATTTATTTTCCTGTCATATAAATACGGTTTCATGTAAAAGACATTCTTGATAGGAAAGTTATGGTAGATGGGGTGCAGGAGAGGGGGAAGAGAAAAATCGTAGTTGCGATGGTAAAGAAAGAAAGAAATTAAAAAAAAAGAAAAAAGAATAAAAACAAGAAAAGGGACAAATAGAAGGGAGAAATGATTGAAAATAGGTAGTAAAATTTTTCCTATACGGAACAATATGTTGGCTGTGATCTTCTAGGAGTGCTTTTCAAACGAGGGCTCTAGAATTTCGCGCCATCCATGGGCGGCCACTGGTGACTTGGCGGAATTAACATTCTCCAGCTGTCACGACGTTAATTGCAAAAGTTTCCCTAGACCGACGAGGGTGATAAAGTGTTGGGTAAAGGTACTAGTAGTAATAGTGGTAGTGGTGGTGGTGGTGGTGGTGGTCGTAGTAAAGGTGAGAGAGTGAATCGGTGAAAAGAAGAGAGAACTGAGAGAGATTTAGGGGGTGAGTGCAGGGGGTGGGAGATGGGGATGGGGGTATAATGCCACGTTGTTCGTGTAATATAACTATAAGGTCGTCCAGTCTTTCTCTCTAACTCGGCTAGCTCGAACTTTTCAAGCCGCGAATAAAATGAATGGACTTTACGGGACACACGATGAAACGTTTATATAACACACGTATGTGTGTGGGGATATATGTGAGTTAGGAACGTTTATATAACACACATAACTATATAGTATATATAAATCTTTATATATAATAATATAAATATAAAAAATCGTAATATAAATCATTTGATACTATAAATATTATATAATATAGATATAGTATATATAAATAAAATTGGTAGATTTTAAATAAAAAATTTAATTTTAATATATCTATAATATAGATCTGTGTGTGTGTGTGTGTGTGTGTGTGTGTGTGTGTGTGTGTGTGTGTGTGTGTGTGTGTGTGTGTGTGTGTGTGTGTGTGTGTGTGTGTGTGTGTGTGTGTGTGTGTGTGTGTGTGTGTGTGTGTGTGTGTGTGTGTGTGTGTGTGTGTGTGTGAATAAAAGAGTAGGGTTATATATGAGGTGCAAAAGGGTGTTCGACATTTTAAGCTTTATAAGCATATAGGATTAATTCATATTTTATTGTTGAAAATTTAGAGAGAATAAGGATGAGAAAGGAAGAAAGGCAGTTAAAGTTTATCGTTTATTTTCATTCCTTTCGTGATTGCATTTTTACGGCGGATTTACCGTCAAATCTACTGGCTAATGTTTAAAGAAGTTCTTTCTTTAGATAAAAAACTTGCCGTTCGCTATCGCGAGAACTTAACATTTTCTTCTTATTTTTCTTCTTTTAGTACTTATTTTTCTTTGTGTGTGTTTGTTTTTTTGTTTTTTTTTGTATTATACACACTCGTTTTTACTTTGTAATACAATTTCGTTAAATAATTTATGAGGGAAGGGACTAAGAATTTTTACGTAGTACGTTTTAAAGTTTTCTTTTCCTGTCCTAAGGGAAAGAAAAGAAGGAATTAGTATACACGTTTATTGTTACGTTTTTAATCCGAGTATCGTCGTTATATTTCGTAAAAAAAGTTAACAGGTAAATCATTTGAATATTACATTTATTTTATTTTATTTCGTTGTAAAAATAGAGTAAATAATTATCGCAAAGTAACATTTAATTGTTGTTCGTTTGATATTATAAATATTATAAATTAACTTTGATATATAATATATTTAAAAGGAAACGTAGTAAAAAAGAGGTGGATTGGGTAAATGAGCGTAACTAAAAAAAAAGAAAAATGAGAAAAGGAAGGGCCAAAGGTCGGGGATTGGAAGACCCTCGTAAATTTGAAACAATACCTTTTTTTTTTTTTCTCTTTACGGCCATCACGATATTTCTTTAGAGGAAAAACTGAAATACGTATTAACGTTGGTGCAATTAATTTTGTAGGATCTATTAGGATACATTATCTGTTTTTTTCTTTTTTTTATTTTCTCTTTCTTTATTTCTATTTCTCTGTTTCTCTGATTTAATCGTAAGTATTTAAGCTTCGTTTAGTAATTAATCTATTACTTCCTCGTAGTTGTTAGAAAGTTCTTATTTCTTTTCTTTTCATTTCAACGTTTCTTTCGTAATGCAATTTAATTTTCCGAACTTTTTAGAAGATTTAAAATATTACAAATAACTATTATTTATATTATTATAGGGATGATACACGATTCATGCTTGTTAGAAATATATTATTTAGTAATTTTAATCCTTTTGAAATATTACTAACTTCCGTTACCTCTAAATTGGATGCTCCTTTTAGTTAATGAAATAAATTAATAGGTAAATAATTTTATATTTTAAAAATGAGTAAAATAATGAGATATTAAAATGAAAATCAAATCATTGAGAACACGATAGAATCATTTATAATTATATAGTTCAACAAGTTTGATTATTTATTTAACAAATTTATATTTGATTATTATCGTTTTAATGTATCACCCGGTAAGTTAAATAAAACTTATCAATCAATGATTTTCCTTATAGGACAATATTACTTTATTTTGATTGAAAATGAAATTTTTCTAGAAGATCTTTCGACGAAGCAGCAGTAACAGCAGCTATTTTTCTAAAGTGAAAAACGATTACGGTCTATTTTCTTTATTATTTTAGATCATTTTTCTTTAAACTTTGTCATTCGTTGACACAGTTTGTAAGAAATATAAAAAGGAAAAATCGTTTGTGCGACTTAAGCTCGACTCGTTATAGGATGGTGGTTGTCTTATGGTGGTATCAAACGAGTAAGTAGAAGCCTGGTGTTTAGATTTCAGAAGAGAAGCAAACTGTAACCAGACTAGACACGTAACTAGACTAAAGCAACGAGATTAAAGACGTATAAGCACATGTAATCCATTCGCTAGTTTACTTCAAAGTTTTCCTACAAACGTGTTATTTACTAAATTGATTATATTCCATCTTAACAAAATATTCTAACGAAAGATTTCATACGAAACTATTATAATAATTAATAAGGAACAAAATCATTTTATATGATTATTTATTCCTATTATTTTAATACATTTATTTAATATTAATATATATTATTTTATTATAATAATTTTTTAATTAAAAACTTTGATAAGGTTGTTACAAAGTTTTAGGATCAAGGGTGGGATTTAGGTATGATTTTTATTATGGTCTGTAGTTCAAGCCCATTGTTCGATCAAAAGGGAATTTTTACCCTTCGTTGTAAAGACAAATGTAAAATTTCAAGTTGTTTAAGTGTTCATTTTATTTCAGGCTAATTTTTTGTTCAGGTCGTGTATTAGAAATTTTTCGAGGGATGATAGCGTATTAAGAAAATATACGAACGTTTTGAATCTTTATGAGAAATAATATCGTGTCGTGTGTACGTACATATATCCTATATTCTTTTTTACGAATTTCCATGAAGGGAAGCTCGAGTTAGGTATTCCCTTTTTGACATTTGAATGATTTATCGTTCGATAAGCATTACACAAATTGAATTTTTATAGAGGATATATTCGATAAATCTTATCATGCGACTTTTTTCAATTGAAAAACTCGTTTCACGTGTTCATCGATAAGTATACATCTGGCAATACATTTTTAAGTCCGTTTGTTCGTTTTATTTCCCCCTGCCCCTCCTTCACTTCCCATTTTTTTGTCATCCGTTATTTCTTTTTTTATTTATAATTTGTATCAATTTGTACAGAAAATTATCAATCATTAATAAATCGAAAATAGAATAAATTTAAGTTTCAAGATAAAGTTTTACTTATGTTAGTTTAAAAATCATACGTAAAACTATTATTTTTTGTTTGTTTTTAATATAAAATAAATATTTAACAAAATTAAAAAATAGCTCGTTTAATTAATTTCTAACATTTATTTGGAATAAGTAAATTTCTGCATAAAATTTGACCCAATTAAATCTTATTATTTTATTATTTTTGCAATAACACGAAATGTACCATCATTTTCGTTAGAATGTTTCAAATTTCATGAGATTTAAAGAACACTTAAAGCAATATTTAAAGAAAAAAGAATAAAAAGATAAGGAAGAAAAGGTAGAAATGTGTCATACGACTGATACATCTGAACAAGAAAAGACAAATTTATTATTAATGAGAAAGGTAGACGACGAGTAAGGTAAGATGGATAGTCTTAATTACTATTGAAAATATAATGACCTACACTAAGACAATTTTTAGGCTGACAAGGTGACAGCTCGTAGAAAATGTATTTCCTTTTAATTATGAAAAACATTTTCGTCTGTCTTTACAACCTTATAGAAAAATTCTTTGCAAAATTATTAATGCAATTCGATGACAGAATATGACGTTAATAAAACAAACATAATTCCCTGTCTGACGTTTGTCAATGTCAGTTTCATTCATTTCCAACGTCAATCACCACCATGACAAAGACCCGTATACAGAGGAAATTAGGATGAATAAAGTGTATTTTTAAATATTTCATTTTTTTACATAAAAATTATTCAAAATTAAATCTCCATAAAAAAATCGAAGAACATTGTTTTAATACTTATAAAGAGACAATACGATTGGTCGGTATAAAACCAATAAGGTCGGTATAAAACTTGGTGTATAAGTATTGTAGTATACCTTTAAGGTGTTCTCACAATAAAATAATACTTAATTTCGAGAAAAAAGCTTTCAAAGTTTTGCTTGCTTGTTAATATTCTTATAAATTCATTTCATATGCCAGTCTCTATATTTTTCAATCCTTCCATACGTAAAAAAACTATTCTTCTTTAATATATATATAATATTCTTATGTATTTCATGTGTGTACATTTTATTTCATATATTATCCGGTTTATATGTCTGACAATGTATGAAATGTTCAGTCATTATATTTCATATAATGCATTTACATGCTAAACTAAAAACTTTTCAGTTCTCCCAGTACGTTTTTCTAATAAATAAGTAATATTTATGTTTATTCCGTTTAATTGTTAGATAGAATTGTAATGGTCGCATGTTTGCATGATTGGAAATGATCCAATTAAAGGTAGAATATCCTTGGACTAAAATCACTAACGAGCTTATTCGATATCGTTAGAAAGATTCGTTTACGTGATTGTTGTAAGCTTCGCCTTTATTAGAAAATACCAATTGCAATTTTAAAATGCATTCCCTTTTAATGCAACTACGTACGTATACATATTATACATTATTATCTTTATAATTGGTAGATTATTTATCTAAAAATTCTAGACAAATAATTAATAGGAAACGTATGAATAGCATGGTAATTTTAAATTGAAGTATTCATTTTCTCTGTATGATTATGCACCATGATAGAATACGAATTACACTACGTGAGATCGATAATATCAAAGTTTTCGAGATGAAAATTTAACGTTTAACATATATCACGAAATTCGAGTGATTTTTGTTGTTTACTAAATTAACTCAATTTCATTATCGAGTTTGATAAATTATTTTCGTGATGAATACGTTGTTTCTTTATGATAAGAATACTGAAGAAAACACACACAAATAATATATTTTATGTAATTTTATTTAATTAATACATCATGCATCGAAAACATTTCATTATTATTACCACACAATTTGGCTTTCTTTATTCATGCTTTTAACTATAAATTAATTTAATATTAATATCAAATTCGTGTATCCGCATAATTACATTAACATTTCGTTGTTTATATTATTTAATGCAAAGTAAATAGTAGAAATGTTATTTATCGCGATTTCAGAAATGAAATTTATACAAGAAATCGTAAGAAAGCACGTTCCAGAAAGATCAATTAACGGATTAGTATGATATTCTTTCCCATGTTTTTTATCCTTTACTTTAAGGTAATTGTACTGCTTCCTAGAAACTAATGGTGAAACGTGGAAACCATTTTCGGTGAGATAAGGTGAACAGTGATAAATAATATCTTAGCAATATTCACCATAATGATTTCGTAATTCTAGAAAACATTTCTTATCGAACGATATTATTTTCAGAAAGAAAACGCATTAATTCGTATTTTCATTTATTCGATTTCACGAGTTATAATTAAAAATGAAATGAATTCACGACGTAGCAAAATTACGATAGAAAATTTTGTTGATTGGTCCTTTTTCTTTTTAGTCATGTTACTCTAAGACAAAAATATTATTTAGTATAGTAAAGTATTGTTATATTATTATCGAATATGAACGTTTTATCAAGAAGAATTTTACGATAAAAAAAAAATCGATGACTTTCAAAGCTTTTTTTTCTTTTGCATTCGTGAATCTATCATACGAATTTATTTTGTTGTTGTTTAAAATTCAATAGAAAATCCATTATCTATTTGATCGACCTATGCATTCAATGTAGTAGAGTTAAAACAGTTTTCTACCTTATCATTTTGCTTTCTCGAAATAGAAAACGACATTTTTGTGAGATTTAGTATATTTCTGCATACAATGGGGGAGGAGGGAGTTTAATTAAATGATATTCAATATTATGCGATTAAAGGATTATGGGAATACATATTTGCATTTATATTGTTGATAAAATGACTGAAAGTTTTTTGAACGTGTCATTTTCGTTGGAATAATAAATTTACGATCAAACTTTCCTTTCACATCATTAATTTGTACTTTCCGAGAATTGTTATTAAGACGAAGTATTCGTTTCTACGACTCTTCGGAAAATTTCTGTATTAGGAAGTAACAATTTTCTTCGAACGTGAACTTGTAATTGGGTCGAGTTATGTAGAAAACTTATTTAAAAAAAGAAAACCCTTATAATGATAATAAAAATTTTCGTTACATTCCGTAAGTGTCCAATCAATTTTTGTAAATTAATATTACTAATCCATAGAAACAACTCATGCGTTATACAATTATGTAATTGTATTATTGTTTTAAGCTTATAAGCTAAAATAAATTTAATCAAATGAATTATTCGACGCGATATTAAATCAACCATTGAAAAATATTACAAAAACAACGAGAAAGAAAATATAATCGATAAAGGCTTATATATATTTTTTTGTTTAATTAAATTATTTAAATGAAATTTATCGAATTTTAGATTATCTCGAGAGGATTAGTGGTACTCTACATAACTTGGGCTTGTTAATGTTTTACATTTTCCTAGTAAATCCGATTGCAAGGATTCATTCGATATATTAAATATATATTTTTAAAGAAATATTTTTTCCTTTCCTTATATCATTCACAATATTGATTCACATTGTATCTATGTTATTCATTGAACAATGAACGTAGTTGGTGTTAATGAAAGATCAAAAATTAATGAGTAGTTTACATGCCAACCATATAACACGATTTCCACCTCCTTTCCACCCCCTTTCCATCCCTTTCCAAGGTAAAAAACTATCTGCATAGTTCCAAGTTAGTTTCACTTCTTCCAGTTAACTTCTTTGTTCACTATAGAAAGAGGGGATGGGGTGAGGATAACAAATGTGCATTTTAAACAAGAAGTGTGACCTAAACGAGACTTTTTTTTAACTTTTGAAAGAAATTTGACTAATTCATGGATAAGTATTCTTCCTCTCGGAATTACGAATCGATTAAAAGATGTTGGAAATATATGAGTTTCTTTGTTTTTTCTCCTTTTTTTTTTAACCACTCTCTCATACAAAACATGCTATTTTTATTCCACAATCGATTTTACTTTGACCGGGTGGCTAATGCTCACGTTTCTTAAGTTAAATCAGTGATGGCTGCGAACCTTTGACCCACAGATCTCTCTACGACACACGAGGGAAATTCGAGTGACCCACGAATGGTTAAAATAAGGTTCAAAGTTTTTGTAAGTTATTCAACCAAAATGAATTTACAATTTTTGCGGAAGATAATCAAAAATTACTACTCAGATTACTAGAATAAAGTATTATAGTTTTCGCTGATATAGATCGATTAAATAGTTAAATGTAAAATTAGTTTGGAATTATTTGAATAAATAATTCAAATATTTAACTTATGACCGGTAGATTAAATAAATTTATTATTTCGTTTCGAGATTCATTGGTTGAAAAATGTTTGCAAAAGTTGAATGAGATGTTATTTTTTCTCTTTTTAGAAATAGTTTGCTCGATTTGTCGATTTTGAAATACCGTTGACTCCCATTTTATGAATCGCAAATTTGCCGAATTTTTTAAAACAGTTTTGAAAGAAAATAATTGCATTTATTATATACATGAATAAAAGAAGATAGTGTCCTGCTTTTTTCCTCGAATCGAACGATTGACCCAGAATATTCGCCAGAGACCGTTTGCTTCTTCAAATTTGAATGTTTACACTCAACGATGCCAATTTTATGAATTTTGATTCGAGAAGTTATACGTTATTTAGTTACTTTGCACTTTTCAATTACACTCCGAACAGTTTTATGCAGATAAAATATGAAAAGTTTTCTAGCTAGATACGCTTAGAACTCGTGTCAAACTGGGAAACGTTTAGCAGCGTTTGTAAATATTCATATTTTTCGTTAAAATATATATACTAAGAAACGTAAATGAATAAGTACGTTTGTTAAAAGAAGAAAAGAAAAAAGAAAAAAGAAAAAGGGAAATTTAATTAAAAATTATTCCGCAGGAAAAAATACGTTTTTCTCAAAAATGTAAATGTAACGTTGTAATAACTTTAGACCGCAAAAAAATATTTAAACCGACTTTCGGTATAATAGATTTCGTTTTATCGTTTAATGGTAAGCGTCGATAATGAAGAAAATGATTATACCAAAAGTATATAAAGTAAAATTTTTTTACATTATTTACTTTTACATTATCTACTAAAAAAAATTTTACTTTATATACTTTTGGTATGATCAATCAATAACTGAAAATAATCTATAAAATAAATTTATATTTTTTTAATATAAAATAAAAATTATAATTTACAAAATATTTTCCTATTGTTTATGCATTATGAATTATTAACCTATTTCTTTTCACTACCCTATAGGTTGTTACTTTGGAAATAAACTTTAAATATATCCCCTGCAGGCACATACCAACTTTACTTTAATTTTTTTTAAAGTGCGTTTGCGCCTTGAATTTGTGGTTGCGCATACGTATAACATATCTCCCAATCATGACGTCACCATTTCATAGTTATTCAAAGTGTAATTATTATTTTCAACTAATTAACGATAAATAAAAAATATTCAATAGAATAAAGTTAAGGAGCTGGACAAACAATAAGTAAGCAATTGATTGAAAACAAATAATACTAGAAAACTTCATTGCTTTGCTTAGAAATAAGAAAAACTTTTTGTAGTTTTAATTATTAATTACTAATTCAATAAATAATTAATAAAGTTAGAAATTATGAATTTTAAATTAGCAACTTATTAGCAGTTTAACGCACTTATTCATTTTCTTTAGCTGTTGAGATTCTATGCCAAATTATTTGTGCTCACTTTAGAGGCAGGCCAGCTAAGCACCATATCGGTATTAGTAATGCTCTACCTTTATCTTACCTACCGTCGGTAGTTGTAGTTTTCTCTTTTTACAATACCGATCGTCGGTAATAATAGGTTCCTATTCTAAAAATTTCGACCATTGTTAATGACAGTTTCTACTGTAATAATATTGACCGTCGGTAACCTTAATATAAAATATTACCGACGTAGAGTAAAATAAATTAGAAATCTACTATTACTGACGGTCAGTGTTGCAAAAGTAGAAAATTGCAATTACCGATTGTCGATATTTTAAAAGTAGAAAACCATTGCTACCGACGGTAGGTGAGTTAAAGGTAGAGAACTACTATTACCGATATGGTGCTTAGCCGGTCTGCCGCTAAAGTGGCTTTTGCGAATATTTTTTCCAGGTCGATGCGCCACTATAGTAGCTCGCTCGAGTAGCTTACTTGCTCACTGTTTGATTTAAATAATTGTTTTAATAGTCATTTATATTTAAGTGAAATGTTAATGTTTAAGTATATATGTACAATATATTCCTAAGAAAAATTATAATTTAATCCTTATATGGAATCTTTACGTAAAGCATACGAATTTTTTTTATATACGGCTGATAATTTTAAATCATTTAGATAGTAAAGTAGTGCTTTTATATAAGGTAACTGTTTAATAACAGACTTCCCATTTTAACTCTTCTATTGTATTTTATTATTATTATATCGCGACCGTTGCATAATCCTTCTGAAGAAGATATACATAAAAAATAAAGCGAATAAAAAGATGTGAATCAGTCTGGGCTAACAGCTTATTTTAAATAGCACAACAGTCAACTTTTTGTTCTTAGGTGTTTTGTGATTGTAAAAAAAAGACTATACTATATTATTGCATAGAAAAAATAGATTATTTTTCGTTTTTCAGTTCTTATCTTAACAATCAAGAGAATATTGAATACATTTATTGTCGTTTAATCATATATATAACAAATAACAAATGTATAAAAATATTATAACAAATGTGTGATAATTATTTAATCAATTCTTAGAAAATGATCAATTCATAGATTTAAACATTAATAAAAAAGAATAAAAATCAACAATAAAGAAAAATGAATTAAATATATATATACTTAAGCAAGTTATCGAACGATCAATTAAAAATTAAGAGTTACGTTAAAGAGACCTGAGAACAGAAGATTAATTTCTCAGTGTTGGATTTAATAATCCTTAAAGCGATGATGCACCTTGCCAAGAGGGAAACGGTTAACCGTATAATACTATTTCCGGCAAAAGCGACGTTTAACAGGGACCGGCAGTTTCCAGATAGTAACTGTCGTCGGTGCAATCATCGGTCAGAAGTCTAAAAGGAAGGCGTTTAATAACCCTTTCAGCAAGTGTGTGCTCGCGGTGAGAAATCCGTGAGACATCGGCAAGAAACCATTGCACAACTCGCAATGGGTGTGCACAGTTAATCCGACTGTGAGTGAGAGAGAAAGAGAGATAGAGAAAGAGAGAGAGAGAGAGAGAGAAGATAAGAGTCCTATACACATTGGCGTTCGTACTAAGAAATTTATATGGTGGTTCTCAAGGCAATTGCACTCAACCACCCCAAGTTCGTTCCTTCGTTCCTTCGTTCATCGGATGCTGTGCTAATTGGACCACCAACCGGTGCCAATGGACTCTGCCGATCCTGTAATTGCTCCTTGTGGTACTAGGTGCAACGTCCTTACTGAAGGGACACGAGTGTCCTTCGAATCCCTGTCGTGTGAGACAATAATTACGATTAGAAAGGATAATTTATTTCAAACTGTCTGATTAATGTCAGAACAAGTCGGATTTGGTTATCAAAGATGTGTCAGCTTAAAAATGATCAGCCCATTTTTATTGAATGGAAAAGTAAAGTTCTATTGTATATCAGATTGTGAATTTTATCTATGGGGAATTTGGTTAAAAGTAGGGAAGTGGACATCTATATATATATAAAAGGATGACAAATCTAATTTATTATTTTTTTTCTTTTCCTTTTTCTTTTATTCTTGGTTTCTCTATCGGTCTGTATTTTCTTTACGTCCACTCGTATCGTTGGGACAATAAAATGATTTTATCGTTTCTTTATTCATTACAATGACCATGCAAAGCTTTTAAAGGTTTACTATATAAGGAATCTATTATTATTGGTGACCTTTTTAAATCCTGGCCGAAGCATTAACGTGTCAATATGGGTGAATATGTTTAAAAATCATTTTTTCGGCTGTTTTTTGATCTGCTTTCCCTTTCTCTAGATGGACCCATAGAAAAAAACTTTTACGGCACGCAACCTCGGACAATCGGAGATTTAACAATCGTCACTACCATCAATGACGAGAAACAATCTACCGATCAATCATTCGGAAAGAAAAAAAAAGAACTCTGTCAACGATTGTGCGCCCCTCTTTTTTCTCTTTTTCTTTTTTTTCATATTCTTACGCATCGGTGAATGCAAATGGTATATGCTACGGTCAAACAAAAACCCGACACTTTAGTTTCTTTTTTATTTTATTTTTTTTTTTTTTAATCTATTACAATACACGAATAACCTATTGTATCCATAATATAATAATTCATGCACTATTTCCATCCTAAAATTTCAATAATTTCACGGAGCTGTCACATCTAACGAATGAACCAATCATCTTAACCCAACCCCTAACGTTTCTATTAGAAAACATTTTTTACGACTTATAGATTATTTTCTTTTTTTTTTATATTCATTATCAAATAGATGCAACTTTCAGATGCATCAAACACGTAAAACATTTTCTATTCGAACGATCGAAGAATCGTTCATAGGGGGTTGGGTGGTTGGTCTTGAAAATGGAACTGTAAAAAAGAAGAAGAAGAAATCTACGGCATGCATCACTGGAGTTAAAAGAACAACAACAAAATCACTCATCAAAGATAGAAAGAAAGAAAGAAGCAAGAGAAATAGAAGGTATCTAAACAGGTGTAGAGGGGTGTAAGGGGGGAGTTTAAATGAATGCCAAGTTCTTCGGCTAAATTAATTACATCTGCGATGGTAATTACACTCTTAAGTTGGATGCTTAGTGCAACGCATCCTGTTCTCTAAACGGTGCCACCACGAGTTTTCTTATTCTTAGATAATTTCCTATAGGTTTCTTGTATTTGTGCCTACGGCACCTACCATTCTTCTTATCCTTTCTTAGTTTTTTTCTTCTTTTTTCTTTTTTTTTTTTATTGGCACGTCGTGTGCCCTGCTCCCTCCCGCCTCCTTCCTCAAACCTTTCTTCGACAATACTCTCTTTCTCTTTTTCCTCCATTGACTCTCCCCGTGTTAGTCGCATTACAGAAGAAGGGATAGGGGTAGGGGTAAGGGTAGGAGGAGGGTATGGTGGGGTGGGGTGGGGGATGGGGGAAACATGTGTACAAGCACGTACTCGTGTAATGCCCTGAACATTTTTGCGTGACCCGAGAGACTACGACTGTACATACCCCACGTTCTTCTTTCGTACTTGCGGAAGTGACCACCAGCAAGAGAACGGAAGGTGAATCTATCTCGAGTTACTTATTTACTTTTTTTTATTCTTTTTATCAATGAATTATGAAACGAAGAAGAGAAGAGTAAACAGAAAAAGGATAACGATTTGTAAAACAATAAGGTTTTTATTGGATTATGTAAAAATAAACTGGAAAAAGTATTCATTTGAAATAGGGAATTAAATAACGATGTGTTAAAAAATGTGATTACAAATTTAGAAAATGATATATATTTAATCCATATGTATATATGATTTTCCATATATATAATATATATTCAATTCATATAGATACGATTTCCCATGTATATTCAATCCATATGTATATGATTTTATATTTATTCAATGTGATAATTTATAGGATTGGAAAAGTACAACAGAAATTTTGAAGACTTGTTGAAAAACATAGTAATCAAGCTATGTCGTTGAATTGTCACGATTATGGCGATATTCTCAAATACATATATATGAGTCGTTCAGTGCACACATTGATTAACTCCATAAAACAAAAAGTCGAGAAACGCGATGAAATAATGTACATTGTTTTTTAAAATTCCTGTTATAATATAGATTTACATATATAATGTAGAATGTATAAATACAGATATAGCTTTCATTTAACGGTGTATAAAATTAATAAAAAAGAATAGCCAAAAAATAATCGTCAGTAATGTTGAAATAAATTACTTATTTTTCAATGGCCAGAAAAATTTTGCCGTTTAATGGTGTTAATCTTTATTACTCAGGAAAGTTATTATAAATATAAAAAGTTATGACTATATCAAGTGCTTTGACACATAAATTTAAGATTTTTCAAAAAGTGGAGTTAATCGATGTGTGCAATGAACGGCTCATATATGAATATTGTTGTATGGAACAGTTTGTATGGAAAATTTGTCGAGGGTTTATTAATCCTAGATTGTAACATATCATACGTATTTTTTCTCTCTGAATGTTCCATCAAAAATATTTTCGAAACTATGATTTGCTATACTTAAATCGAGACTCATCACACCTCGTAAATTGCATTAAATAGAATATCTCAAAACGTAAATTATTTTCATCGATATATAGATGTATTTAATCAGTCTAAAACATTGTCTAAATTATCTGCAAAATAATTTTCTCTTTCATAAATTCTCTAGAATAAAATAAGAATAAATAATCTCTCATATGAAATCCCATTTTATTAATTATTAATAACGTCAAGGCTTAGATCGGTAAAAAAGAACAAATAGATAGATTGAAACATTGAAATTCAAACTTTGATGAATTATTCGAATATATGTTCTGCACCTTGAAAAAACATATAAACCTTCAATCGATCTTTCCGAAGCATCTCGAACAAAAGTTACTGAAAGATGGACCGCACACGGAGGTAAGAGAGAGAAGGAATGAAAGATAGAGGGAAAGAGAGAGAATCAACACTGGTTGGTATGTACAAACGTAATCGTCTTGGACGAGTTTACTCGGGAGTTAGGAAAGCAAGGTATACAATGTTGCTGTTCGTTCGAGTATCAAAGTTACCTTTTGAAAGAAAGAAAGAGAAAGAGAAAGAGAAAGAGAGAGAAAGAGAAAGAGAGAGAGAGAGAGAGAAACAAACAAGAGCCATTTCCGAAGGCTCTCTCGTCCTCGAGAAAGAGAAAGAAAGAAAGAAAGAGAAGGGGTAGAAGGAAAAGGAGAGGAAGGGTCGGAGAAAGGAGGGTCGTTTGTCGGGCATACCTCGGGGCCACCCTAGCGTCTAATTGCGTGTAATGCACTCCCAGGTTGGCAGGCCTTCAGTTGCCGCCAGAGAAGACTCTAACGAAAAACTCGGGTCGCGCAACGGCAAAACCCGACGATCATGGGGACGCGGTGCTATGTCCGGCACGCTCGAACCCACACGACGAAGAGGAAAACGAACTATCACCAGCAGCACCCAGCACCACCGGCACCAGAAACAGAAACGGAAGGTGGAGGACGACGTCCTGCAGGACATCGATCTCGTTTCTCCTTTCGCGTATACGTCAACGAGTGTAATCCTGATCATGTGATCCTTTATTTTTATTGTTCATCTTTTATTTTCTATCTTTCTTTGTTTAACCTTTGCTTGGAATGTCGAGAGCTTCCTGGTCGCTAAAATGAAGACGTGTTTCTTCGCAGGCATCAAACGCGTCCCTTGGCCCCCGTTTTCATCGGTTTCGCGTCCCCAAATCTTACGACTCCCAGTGTAGTTATCTACCTACTTAAAGGGGAGGGGGATGACCATCAGGGGACAAAAAAGTACGAAAGGAGGAAGGTTGCATCGAACGTTGCACGTAACTTCGAAACGTGTTTCTGTTCGTTCGGAGATACCGAAAAGTCGATTCACATTTCGTTTCGTTTGTTCTTTAGTTGGAAACTTTTTCGATACTTGTTTTCTCTTATTTTTGTCATTAATTCTTATGTCATTTTCATTTTAACAGTAATTATATCCATTGTAAGTGAGAATTATAACGTTTCTTAGTATAATATATTTATCTATTTTTGAAGTTATACTTCTTTCGGCGCGTTGGGGAAAATGTAATGGGGAGTGATTTTGTTCCAAGCGTCTGGAAAAACGACACCATGAAGTTTGTCAGTATTTACGACGCGCGGCAAAGCGATTTCAAATTTACGGCATGAAGTTGTCTTCTCTTCTTCTTCCCCTTTTTTTCTCAAGCAGGTCACCCATCCAAATACTAATCGTACTCAGCGCTGCTTTACTTAAATGATCGAGCGAGAACTAATGCTATAACCGCACAATGGCTGTTGACGCGTGAAGTAATTCGATATATCTCTGTTATATTTAGTGTGGACTGATATCTATATTTTGATATTTTCTTTTTCTTTTTTTTATTCTTTCTTATATATATATAATAATAATTATTTTTTTTTTTTAAGTTATTTTTTTTCTTTGAAGTTTTTTTTTGAAGTTATTTTTGAGGTTATTGAGGTTATACCCGTTTTGGTACGGCAAAGAAGTATAACTTCTTACGTGCGTACATAAGTACACACACCAGTTTTTTTTTAAATCAAAAATCACTTTTTTCTTTTTCTTTCAATTTTTTTATACGTTACTTTATAAAAAAAAAGTATGAATAGTAACGTATATTTGAAAAGAATACTTTATCCGATACTTGATTTTTTTTCTTTATTCTTGTTAAACGATAATTTAGATTGGTATTAATCATTAGTTAACAAGATTTCATTGAACATAAATGATAGATAAATATTAGGATAAACCAAAACGTTCGTACGTTTATTCTGTCGAAACTGAATAATGAATTGTGTAGAATTTATTTTGGAAATGAATTAAATTTTAAAATATGCACGAATTTTTTTCGTTCACGTTTACGAAAATGTTGATAAATTCTTTTCGATTGCACGCAGAGAGACAGTTGAATATATTCGAATACAATAAAATACCGTGTACCTTTTCGCAGATATAGTGTTGCACTTAGATCGTTTATATATTTTCTGTTACGCGGCAAGAGATTTTCTCTAATTGCGAGATGTTATTTCTTCAGGTCGTTTTCCGTAGAATCGGTAGTGGTTTCATCCGGTGAGAAGAGCTGGGGTACCATAAGCCGATGGTTGTTGTTGATCATTTAGCGTAGCCAAGTTATGTCGGTACAAGTTTTTTGTCGTCAAAGCCTATTATGAATAATGATTTATGTCTTGTCTGCCGGTGTATTGGGGTGCTTTTATTCGCGATAAAAGGGATGAGAATGAGAATGAGCGAGTGAGCGAGTGAGAAAGATAAAGATAAAGATAAAGGAAAAAAAGGGAAAATAAGAATAAGAAGAAGAAGAAGAAGAGAAAGAGAGGGTTAATAACAGTCGCGTGTGTGATGGCTGCCATTATCCACAAACCTACCGTCTAACAAGCTACCTGCTAATGATATACGTAGATCACGATACACGGATCACGTGCGTGATACCTTTACCATGGACTCCCCTAAATTTTTGTCATCGCGATTGGATTGCCGACACCGATTTCTTCTTTCTTTGATCGTTTTCGTTCGAGATCTTTTGAAATAATAATTCGGTATTCAAAAATTGTCGACAATATTCTTATTTTTCTTGTACTTAATACTAAACTTACCGAGATTTAATTATATGTATACCTATTCCTATTGCGAGTGATCGAATGATTATTTTAAAAAAAGAAACCATAAATCTTAACATAGAAATGATATGATATTTTTTTATAATATAGAAATCCTGTGATACAGAAATAATATGAAATTGTTAGCCAATTATATAGTGAACAATATACATTATTTTATTTACAAGTGAATAATGTACAACATTTTATGCATTTTCATCGAATTTTTTTTGATAAATTACAGATCATGGTACGTTTAATGTTAATGAAAATTTAATTTTCCTTATTTTTCGATAATTTATTTATCCTTGGATACAAAATCGAAAAAAAATATTTTTAATCGATAATGAATTATTTAACCCTTCGAATACAGAACTCGTTTAACGATTGCAATCACCGAGAACGAAATGGTTATTTTGATGAAATAAAAGAACAAAAAGGAAAATAATATCGAACCAAGGAAGGTGGAGGAGCGCATATATACGCTCATTGCACTAACAAGGGTTAATACACAACGAGTTTGTTAATACTTGCTCCAAAAATTTCGAAATAATACATGAATGAAAAATGATAGAAAGATGGAAAGAGAGAAAATGTCTGTATACTACTCGTTGGACGCATATACGCGCTCATTATTATTTAATTCGAATATTTCGAAAATAATACGCGAAAGAATCAAGATAAAAATATAGAAAGATGGTGAAATAAATTGAGAAAAAGAAAAAAAAAGAAAGAAAAAAAAAGAAATAATATATTTTTCTATGTCTACTACCGTGCGGCGTGAGAGTTCTTTCACAAAAGAAACTCAGCCAGGAGAGTCAATCAACGACGAGAGCAATTATATCCGGTCGGATGGACCGCACCCGATCGCCAGCCCTTCTCATCTTTACCTTCACCTGTCATCGAGCTCTGCAATACGAAAGTAAAGAAATAAGCAACCAAATAGATAGAACGGGAGGATAAAAGAAGTGAAGAAGGAGCAGCTTTTACGAGCCGTGAGATGACAGGGCGCAACAACGGCCACTAACTTCCGGCTAAATTTTCTCTCTCTTTCTCTCTCTCCTTCTCCCTTCATCTTTCCCTTTTTGTTTTTATCCTACAATATTTGAACCTCGTCCTCTTCTTCCTCATGTTGCAGAACTACGAACTAACGTTTATTAAAAATCGTCGCATGTAATCCTCTAACTATGGTTACATAACATTAAAAGCAACAAAATAAAAATGTTTATTCCTTCATGATGGGAATCTATGATTACGTAAGTTCGACATGAGATGGGGGGTCAATGACACCCCGTGAGAAAGAGAGAAAGAAGATGAAGAAGAAGAAGAGGGAGGAAAGAGAGGAAGAAACGTTTAGAAAATTCTCGATCGGGTCTTAGAGTCATCAAAGATGGCTACTATTACTCGGTCTAACAGTCTATGCAACATGTATGCAGCGTGTTCGTTCGTCGGATCGGACGCAATTACGGATCGGGGCCGGACCGAGAAAAACGTCCAGTTGCATCTCTTGCCAATTACTGGAAGGAAGGGCAACGGGAGGTTCCAATTTGTTGCTGACTTCTCTCTCTCTCTCTTTCAATAAAAGGGCGAAAGAAGAAATAAGAAAAAGGAAAATAAAAAGAAAAAAGAAAAGAAAAGAAAAGAAGGGAACTCGGAAAGAAATATGGTACACGGTAATATACCTAATATAATTATTATTATGCTCATAATGAATTGTTTTTTGCTTTTTTTTTCTCAGGGAAAACAAAATGTCGTTTCGATATAATATACAATTTGTTAAGTTATTTCGATAGATGAAATTTGTGTGATTTATGAAAATGATTCCAACAGCAACGTTCGCTTTCTTTATTTTTTAATAAAAAGGTGAAAGAATAAAAATGAAAAGAAATAGTATACAGTAACATTCCTAATATAATTATTATAATGCTGATAATGAATTGTTTTTCTGATTCCTAGGTAAAAACAAAATCTAGTTACGACATTTATACGATTTAAGAAAAGTTATTTGGATCGATAAAAATCATTTCAGTGTCAATCGAAATCATTTGTCGGCTTCCCTTTGTCGCGAGTGTTCACAATCACACAACGACAATGACAACGACACAAAGACAACGACAGAAAATGAACGTGTGTCGTGTCTGCTGACGTAGGAAAGAAACTTCCTCTTTGGGCCAGACTTCCTGTGTCGGGAAACGATCGAGTCTTCAATCGTTCGTCGTCGTCCATTCTTACCTCGTCCATGACGCACGGAACTCGTCGTTGTCATAGCAGTAGTAATAATCATCATCGATATATCGAATCACGATCACGATCACGATCACGATCGAAATCGATCATCAAACGAAATCGACCTTGCCAATATTTCGTATTTAAAATTAAATCGTTCTATTATTATATCTTCTATTTTATTATCTTCGATAATGATTTTTTATATTATGAATTTTAAATAATTTAACCATATATTTTCAATAAATTATTATTGAAAATAAATAAATGTTAATATCAAAAGTGAATATATATATATAAATGAAATCAAAATTGAACCATTTATTTTGAATAAATTATTATTTTGAGAGAGAGAGAGAGAGAGAGAGAATAAATAAACGGTTGAATTATTGAAAATTGCCTAGGTCTATTTTTATATTTTTGTTGTTTTTGTTGAAGTTAATTGTAATAAAAAAATTATTATCACGAAGAGGGGGGTGGGGAATAAAATGATAGTCTTAGTTCGTTATTAATTATTTTTATTATCGTTAATCGTAGGATATTAAATTAAACGTATTTGAATTATTTGAATATTACTTTTCTTCTTTTTCTTGTTGTTGATCGTAATAACAATTATATATATAAAACTGAAAAAGTTAATTATAATAAAACATTAAAAATAAGCTTTAGATTGTTATGAATAATTTGTATTAACGTTAATCGTAGTATATTAATTTAATGATTATTCAAATACACGTGCATCGGTAAATTTATTGAATGAACCAATCACATGAACGGAATAATGCAACGAGTTTGCTTGCTTGCTTGCTTGCTTGCTTTTGTAATGTCGCCATTTCGTTTTGGACGCTCGTATCTTCTCCTTTTCTTCTTCTTCTTTTCGTTTTTGTATTCTTTTAGTTTCTCTTGGAACGATTTTGCCGACGAAAGAAAAAAGGAAGTTAGGTATAGCGCGCACGGTAGGTGGTCGAGGAACGAAGGTGTGGCGTTTAGGCTCTCGCGGTGCCGAAAATCGCGACATCTTCGACACCGCGTCTACATCCGGAGGAAGGCGTCTCGGTCGCGCATATTAATTATCCTACTTAAATATGATAATTAATTCTTCTAATTAACTAGGCGACGGCGCAAAAACGCAAGCCGTTAGCGCCTCTCTTTCTTTCTTTCTTTCTTTCTTTTTTTTTCCTTCACGTGTTATACGTCACTACCGTCTTTTATTATCCTGCGTCACGTCGACCTCGGAATATTCTTTTTCCTTTTTTTTTTCTCCTTTTAATACCATCGATCATTCAAATTATTCTTTTATCCATTCGATTACGTGAATAATCTTGCCCCGTAATTATGAAAGTGGTCTAACCATAAAGTCAAGATTTACAAATAAATGAGTTTATTAAACACTATCTAATGTTTGTTATTTCAATTTTTAACAGAATTCATTCGGTGTTGAAATGCCTTATTTTTGTAGTTAAAGTAAATTTCAAATAAAACATTTAATAGCGTTTGCAGTTATCGATAACAAAATTGAAATATAATTTTGAGTGACAAAGGGTTCTATAAGTTGCAACGAATTTTTTAATTAACGATTATTTCATTTTCTAAATATATATTTGTTTCCACGATAAATAGAAAGATTAATATTATTTTTGTATTTAAAGTAAATTTCAAATAAAACATTTAAATAGTGTGGTTCGGATCTGCCGATAATAAAATTGAAATATAATTTGAAGTGGAAAGGGATAAGTTGCATCGAATTTTATTTCAAAAATAAAGATTACTCATATGTTTAATTAACGATTATTTCATTTTGTTACGACAATAAATAGAAATAATAATGTAATATCGTTATGTTTCATCTAATGTAAGGTAAACGTCGACATGGGATACCACCACCTGAGCCGAGACGATGACGACAAATTGTACATCGTGTAGTACAAGGTTCTACCTAACTTGTTGGCAGAGAGGTAAAGACTTGTTGGGTGCAGAGGTAGGGCAGATCCATCCCTTCCCACGTTCCGTGGATTCTTCTCGGGCGGTTCCGGTGCGGTAGGGTGGCGGTTATGGGGGGGACCTTACAAGGAGGAGGAGGGCAAGAGGAGAATCTGGCTACTTGGTGGGAATCGTACGGATCGTCGGAGGGGAAGTGGATTCGCCTCTTGTGTTGTTCGACTTTACTACTACTACTACTACTACCATTACCACCATCACTACCATGTTCATGCACTACCGACCGTCAAAGATACCCATAAAAGGATTTACGCACTTTTATCTTTTTTTTTGTTCCAACTTTTTTTCTCCACGGCAAGTCGCGATCCCGATGTTTTACCGTAAGTATATACGCGTCATACTCGTTGTAAATATTTTTTTCTAGATTAAAAAAGAAAGAAAAAACACTCGCGCATGCGCGTTTTCAAATATTCCCCTCCCCTCTTCAAAAATTAATCGCAATTGCATTCGTCATTGGTTAATTTTTGTACGTTAATCAATTTAAATGAACATTTATTATATCTTGTTCTTTGGTTTAAATATTTATGATCATGATTCGTTAGAAAAAAAGGATGAATAGATCTTTGTTTTCGTAGAAAAAAAGGATGAATAGATCTTTGTTTTGACTCTGGTATTAGCGTCAGCGAATAGACGGTACCAAAATGGCGGCGGTAGGAGGCGGCAACTTGACGTCCGGCGAAGGCCGTTAACGACGCCTAATCTTTTCCAAGAACTTGTCACGACTCGTCGCTCTTATGCTTGCTATCGAACGAATTACGTTTGATATATCAAACTTGGACATTTCGATCATGTACTAGCAAATTTTCTAGAATTTTTTATTTTTTCGTTACGTATTAATTTACTTGTTTCTGTTTAAACACGATTGTGATTTATTTTAACACGATTATTTTATATTATTTTATATTATTTGATTTGATTAAAAATATTCTTTCATCGAATTCGTACAATTATTTATTATATTGTAGATTTATTTATTGGTACAAGTTTTATTATTTGGTAATAGTGCTCGTAAATTTGGATCGAGTACTTACGAATTTTTAGAAATTTTTATTTATTCACTTATTTCAACAAAATTATTTTATTCAGTTAATATTCGTTTCATCGATCGTACAATTTTTATTCTATATAATTTATTTGTACAAGTGTTGTTGGTAATATTAAAAAGATTAATAATATTTGTAAGAAAAAATATGTATTGAACATATTTGAATTATACGAAACTTTAACGATTCTAGTTACAGTATAGTTATAATACAGTACGATACAGTTAGTTACAGAATAATTATGGTAATAGTGTTCATAAATTTCGATTTTTTACTCTTTCGCGAATAATCCCAAACATCCTTAATAGAAAATATATTTTACATCGAAATATTTCTATTATTTATTAAGTATATCAGATATTAAAAAAAAAATAACGAATACCTTTTAGAAATAAAATCGCTCAACTTATTATTATTATTATTATTATTATTATTATTATTATTATTATTATTCTGTATCATACAATGGTACGTTTTAAAAAAACGAAGTAAAATTGTAACATATTTTTTTTGTTGGTTCGTAAATTTTTCACGTAATAAGAATCGTCATAACGATTTAGTATTGTCAATAAAAGGATTGCTACGGTTCGTTGGAAATGGGACAATTTTAAATCTACCCTCACAGCATCTCTCCCGGTCCAGGTAGCGATCGTTCAGTGAGACGTAGGGCGTGGCAACGGGAGTACCGGTTCTACCATTGGTCCGCACACTGTGAACCATCCACCAGCCTTTATATTCACTCGGAGACTGCAACAAGTAGTTTATCGATCTCGCAAACATACTTAAAACTAAGAAATTGCGATATATTATGTATCTATTTATTTATCTATCAATCTTATCTACTTATCTACATTTTCTCACATACGATTAAACGATAATTGATTAAATTTTTCCACGTTGAAGTTTTTTTTCCAGATAGCCTTGAAATTATAAGATCCTTCGAGATAAGTTGGATAGTATAGGAGACAATAGAAAATAGTTGGTTTATTTTGATGCGTGTACGTTCAGGAACGCGGAAAGAATACTATCATTGTACTCGTAATTATTATCCTTGAATAATTGCAATAGTCATTGATCATTTTAACTTTTACTTTCTATCGATACCATAATTGTTCTATTTTTTTTTTTATTTCTTTTTAATTTCATATCAAAGTAATACAAACGAGTGTACGAATATTGTAAATTTACATTACTATTATTCGAGTATGTGTTCGAATAATTAAATTATTCGTTTGTATATACATTAGATCATTATTATCCAAATTTATTGATTTACTTCAATTTAATACTTGTTTAAAGTAAAAATTGTAACTTCATTATAATAGTATTACATAGTTTGTTCGAATTTTATTCGTAAGTTGTTTTGAAAACGTTTACTTTAAGAAGCATGGAAGGTAAATCGTGGAACAGATAGACCGGTTCTGCGTAATACGACGACGATTCGTGTAAATCATGAAAATTCATAGGAGCTGTTGCTTTTACTCGTCACCACTTTGTCGAGTTACGACGTAACTTCGCGTAATTTCCGCGAAGTTTGAACTCGGAATGAGTATTCGAGATAATAACGAGACTTACGAAGCATCTTTTAACGTTAAACTGTATTGTAAGTTGTCAACTGATCGTTTAAAATAAAAATTATATATCCTAATATAGAATGAAATTTTAATCAATTGGATAACGAACTAAAAACATATATTCTTATATTTAGAAATGAATAATGTTCATTTTATACATTTTTTTTAACTCAGAACAAATAAGAAATTTATCTTTTGAAACTAAACTGTATACGTGAATGATTAAATGATTATATGATTGTTTAAAATTAAAATTATATATACTAATATATAATGAAATTTTAATCAAATTGATAGTAAATTAAAAAAAAATATTTTCTTTTATTTAGAAATGAATAATGTTCATTTTATGCGTTTTTTAAGCTCGAAACGAATACGAGATTCTAAATTTACCGAAACTTTCTACACTATCCTAATATAGAATGAAATTGTAGCCAATTGGATAGTGAACAAAATAATTTCTTTTACTTAAAAATATATAATGTTTATTTTATACGTTTTTTGAACTTAAAACGAGTACAAGATTCTAGTATTTTTTAACACTAAACTTGTCAATCCTTCATGTATACTTTTACCGTGAGTGGTCAAATGACTGCTTAAAATAAAAATCATTCATTCTTATATAAAATGAAATATTGTTTGCCAATTGAATAATGAACAAATTAATCTCTTTTAATTTAGATATGAATGATACACGTTTCATGCATTTCCATTACAATTTCTTACAAATTATAGAATTCTTACAAATGACTGCATTTTTACGAATTACAACATTTTGTCATTTGACCTCACATGATAGGTTTACTGTTAAAAAATTCCGATTAGTTATAATACCTTTTAAGTAGACCATTCTCATTTACACCGACTAAGTTTATTAGCGTTCTATAGTAAACGTATTATCTAATCACGTTTCAGTAATAGAAAACTTTAGACGATGATTTGACGTTTTTAATATTGAGTTCAAATATGATGCAATAATGAACTTGATACCACATTTACGATGTATACATATTTTAAATATAATTAACCAACAATTAGTTAATTCACTTGTTTATCCATTCGATAATAATTAACAACTGGTTGGGTTTTCCCTGTCGAATGAAACACCGAGTGATTCCCCATTTTAATCTCATCGTGTCATCTCAACTGGAACGACGATTTACAGATTTCTTTTTTGTTCAAATCCTTGTCCTAATACAAAAAAAAAATCCAATTAATTTGTCCGATATAAGAAACAAAACAAAAATCTGTATTACTAGTTTGAATTATTGTTAAATATCAAAGAAATATGTTTTATCTTTAAAGCATCACTTTGGTACTTCGTAGAAACTATGAAATGATGATAGTTAAGATGAAATTCCAACGAAAATACTTGCGTGTAGTCGTATTCTAACATTAGAAATAGATTCACTTGAAGTAAGTGTGGGCTTTGGGTATACGGAAACGATTTTAAACTTCGACTAATTTTAGATTAACCGAACGAACGAACGAACGAACGAACTATACTACCACACCGTAAGAATATAATCCTAATTTATACGATCGATAAATTCAACCTATAATATTTTTGTAAAACAAACGAAAAATAATTAAAAAAAATTCATATATATATCACATGTGCAGCGAGACAAAATTAATATATTAAATTGTCCTTGAGATGCAATAAAATTGCATTAATTTGACATAACCGCAAACTATGGTACGTCGATAAGATAACATTAGGCATGTTTTCAGATCGGTTAGTAAACACTTAAACGAAGAGCCAGACATTACGTAATCATGCCGGCATGCCTCCTCTTATGTTAGTTCAACTTCGTGCAAATATAACGTCTCTTGTTTATGGCATAATTCTCATCAGAAGTTTATCATTCGCGTCCTAAGTGTCGACTACTTTCGTACGTTCGCGATTATGTTATACGTGGTTACACCTGGTTTAGTGTTTCATACATCAATATAAATTTACTAAACGTATATTAAATAAATATATCACCGTTGTAATATATTATAATCATTTGAGAATTACATTTTTCATAAATGTATCCACGCTGTGCACGTATATCATCAATAAATAATATACTACACACAATGTTTCTTAGAATTATGTGAATACATACAAGTGCATCGAGAACGTTAGTGAAAATTCATTCCATTTATCCATGATAAATAATAACAAAATGAAGACGCATAAAAATGTATTAAAAAATGTCTAAAAAAAGTATAAAAAATGTGTCAACTATTATACGTTAGAATCGTTTGGAAATAATCATAAAAATCATGGGAAGAATTAAAGAAGAAATTAATTAAAGAAAAGGTGGAAGAAGAGGAAGAAGAAGAAGAAGAAGAAGAAGAAGAAGGTGGAGAGGACGAGGGGGGAATAATAAAAAGAAAAATAATAATAATAATATTAAGAAGAAGAAGAAGAAGAAGGTGGTGGAGGAGGAAGGGGGAATAATAAAAAGAAAAAAAAAATAATAATAATAATAATAATAAGAAGAAGAAGAAAACGCGTGCGATTATTCTCAGTTGTGTTACCGCACGTGCTTCTTCATGATCGTTATTGTTGTATAATATAACTCATGCATATAATACGCCCGCGCGCGCGCTAGTTTCTATGTAAATAAAGGTCGCCCACGATTGGCGCAAGCGCCCTACTCATATATATATATATATCACATAAACGTGTACATATAACCAAGCTCAACATTAACACGACGAATCTATATATATATATGCATTCGCATATGCACGTAAGTATATATATGTAATACACAAGAGAACGTGTCGGAGTCACCTATATAGCTAACACAACTAAGCTAATACTCTTCCTCCGAGTTACTATCGAACTAGTACAAGCGATATATTCGAACGGAGTCGTTCCACTCCTCGCGATTACTATAATCATTTTATTTTTTTTAATTGCCCCTCTACTCTACTCCATCCCCCACCCCATGTTTATTTAGTTACCGAATTTTTCGTTTAACTTCGTAATGTAAATTCTTTCTTGCTGAATATATTTCGAATTTATTGATGAAAAAAAAGAAAATCGTACATAGTTTAATTGTAGTTAACGTTGTTTTTTTACTTTCGTAAATGTTGAAACATTCGTCGTCGTGTGAAGAAGAGAGAAGGAAGAAGTAGAAGCGGGGGAGGGAAGAAAGAGAAAAATAAGAAGAAGGTATAGTTCGAGAAAATAAACAAAACAGGAGTATCATCGACGGATTTACGCTTATCATCGGCAGCACCGTTATTTCGGCCTTGAACAGATATCGGGTTGTTCGTAAGAAATATTCGGAGAGAGACACACCGGCAGTCTGTTCGTGACTTTCGTGTTACTTAAGCCCGTCGGCAGCTCGAGAAAGTCTACGATTTGAAAAGAGATTTGCAGGAAAATCTTTGATAGAAACGTTGGATCTTTCACACTTTCGAAATTGTGTGGCTAAGATTTGTTGGATAATAAAAGTAAGTCGTTATATTTTTTGTCTTTCTTTTTTAGATCTTAATCTTAAATCTAAATAAGAATTATTAAATTGTTTCATATTATCGAACAATCTTGAGATGCATCAATTATAAATAGGAATGATTTTTATTCACTATTTCAATTAGTAATATTTTATCTTTATGTTCATAACATTTTTAACAAACCTTCGAAAGAAATGTTGGATTTTCATGTGTGTGAAAGATTTTTGAATAATTAGAATAACAATTGAGCTTTCAGAATGAATTTTTAACAATTTTGGAATTGTTTCATATTGCCGAACAATTTGGATGAATCATTTTTAAATGGAATGGTTTTGATTTATGATTCTAGTTCGTAATGTTTTATCTTTACGTTCAACATTTTTAACAAACCTTTGGAAGAAACGTTGAATTTTCATTCGAAGATGTGCAAGAATTTTTTAATTCTTTTCAAATCCTAATCTTAAATAACAATTCACGTACAATTATTTTAAATAACAATTAACGAACAATCGAGATGAATACGATTTTAATTGTGTACTGCTTGCTTCCTAGTTAACGTTTAACATTATGTTGCAGTAATGTTTGTCTACTATAAGATTATTATGTAAGAGAAAATACTTGTTCAATGATCAATATTATCAAATTCTATTTCCTGTAGATATTATTTGTTTTTGTTGCATCGATCGCTAATCAGTCACGTTTTATTAGATGCGTACAAATTGGCTCTAGTTTTTCCTCAAGTTTCTTATTAGCAATGACCCTGAGCATCGTCGTTATATCGATTTCGGAAATGTTCCAGCTTGTTTCATACCTATCTTCGATCGTTATTATCATGATAATAATAACAACAATTTTCCACACTTTGTTCGTCTACCTAGAAGTATACATTGATGACACTAAAAAAACACACGTACCATCATAATTCTTTCTTCTGTTTCTTTTTAGTATTTTTTTCTTTTTTTTTTCTTTTTACTTCGAACAAAAACAAATTATCCTTTTACGATTTTTCGAAGTGAAAAGAAAGAGAACAAAAAATATGTTCGATCGGTAATCTGAAAATTTAGGTCACGATTTCGTGTCTTAGATCATATCATGTAATAATAGTTTGCTAAAACAGTTAGGTTTGGTCACGAATACTGCCATGATAATTATAGCAATTTATTTCAAAAGTAAATTTCGAATTACCGTATGTAAAATTGTAATGTACCTATATATATATATATATATATCTTCAAGGTAACTATTCTTAATTTTAATCATAGAAATTTTCGTCTCTTATCTTCCAAATGAAATCGTTTTACGATACCATAGATAATTCTAATCCTTTTTTATATTTCATTTTATGTTTATTTTGTTCTTTTTCTTTTTAAAAGAATTATAAAAATCAAATTCACTTTAATTGTATGAAATAAACTATACGATAAAAGTAATTAACACATTTATTTTTCGGTCGATTTATTTTATCTGTTAATTCTTTCGTTCATTTTTTGTATTATTTAATTGTATATCGAAATTTTTCATGAGTTCGTAAGGAGTCAACAACAATAACGACCTATGATCTTTCGATAAGATCGAAGAGAAAAAATGAAAAGGTCAAGAATAGTTAATTAACACGTATAAAAATAAACCAAGAAGAAATTTCCACCTCGTTGATGCGAATTTTTCGTTCAAGGAAGTGTTTTAGTTCAACGAGTAGTATTATGTTAGTTCGCGAATGAACGCACGTGTGCATTTCTAGTTTTTTTTCTTCTTTTTTACAAGACGAAAATTGTAACATCGTTGATAGTGGAAAATGAAATATTACTTGGCACGTATTCCTTTTCCCCACTTCGCCCCCCTCATAGATGACGTAAAACGTAAAATCAATAAAGTCGAGCACGTTCGTGTTTCATCTTCTTTTATTTTTTCTTTATTTTTTTTATTTTCTTAATCAATTTCTTCATTCATCTTTCGTAGTACGATATTTTTTGACATTTTCAAAATTGAATTTTTAATTATCTTTTCATTGAAAAGCGCAAATTGGATTGCATAAACTTCACGTGTATCAATTTCATTAGAAAAACAAATAAAAAAAACACACAAAATATTTATAATTTCAATTCAAACGTATGCGTGTGAGTGTTATCCTTGGTTTACAATTAACTAGTTTTTTTTTAAATATATTATTGCATATACGTAGATATTAAACCAGTTTGATTTACATCGTAGTATAAATTATTATTGCGCGTATTCGTAATTCGAATCGATACAATCTAGAATTTTCTAGAACCTCGTATATGAATAATTAAAATATCGATTATAATAGGAAAGATCGCTTAAATGAATTCATTTGTAAGTAAAATTGTGTTTAATCGACAATATCATTGATATTGTTACATAACAAATTGTAACGTTATCATAAATAATAAAGTTTCATGCTAATTGAAACTTATCGTACAAAAAAAAAGATTTACTGTTTTGCATAATAAATCTCGCGATTGAATAAATTTCATAATTAAATAGATTAAGATTAGAAAATTTTCTCTTCTTATTTAATTTAAAATGAAAACGATAAGAAATCTTAAGAGTTATGCGAGATTTGCCATAACCCTAGCCAACACGCGCCCGTGCGCGCGCGCACGCGTGCGCGCGTATATCACGGAAAATAATTACGTTGAACACAAATGTGTTTTTCTGCGGTCGATAGAGAAGATCCTTTTGATCGGTAAAGAAGTTTGCTATTGTGAATATGTGTGTAAACTCATTCACGTATGTGTATGTAAATACGCGATAAAGAACTAACGTATCTTTCTACATCTCGCGTGGGATTTTAAATGGCTGCAACACGTGCTGTGTGTGTGTTTGTGTGTAGAGAAACAAGTTAATCGTTCGTTGTACAGATGTCTCTATCAACGCTACCACAATTCCTAGTTTTACATCTTATTTTTATTAATCTATTGAATAAAGATAAAGGTTTTAGAGGGTTGATTCGAAGAAAACTAATTGGAGATTATTTTCATCCTATGATTATCTTGAAATTCATTTTTATCGACAGTTTTATTGAGAAAAATCATAGTAGAACTAGAGATAACCTTACTTTTTTATTTTCTCTTGTTTTTTTTTTTCTTTTTCTTTTTATGAGAGTTACGTGAAAGTAATACGAAAAAGGGGGGTTTATGATGATCCGAGAGAGAGAGAGAGAGAGAGAGAGAGTTTTGAAATTCCGATGGTTTCCATGAGAATAATAATATTATCCCGTTATACATGAATATATATTATGTATACGTGTGTTTGTAGATATACGTATATAAATTATACTAATTCATATTTTGCTCACGTTGATAAGAAAACACGTAAAACGAACGATGAAGTAGGACATTAAATTAAACTAGTCGTTTAAAGTCAGGCAACTAAACGTGTCCGGTTCACACGACACTGACAACCTTTTTCAACGTGTTCAAAACATCTCAACTTAAGAATGATAGTTAAACTTGACGTATCTTAACACTTACTTATTTATATATTTTCTATTTGAATTATAAATAATTCATTTAAACGCATTACTTCGCACAGGTAAATCGTTTCAATCGATTTGCTGACGGTATAAAGTTGTATCAATGAGAATAATAATAAGTATTTGCTATAGTGTTGCTTCTATTAACACAGGTATACTTAAAAACCGATATACAAGTTTATCTTTAAAGGAAGAATTATACTTTAATTAACATAAATGTTACTTAATCGAGCGTAACGTTGGTTTATTGTTTATTTTGTTTTTTCTTTTTCTAAAAGATTCCCTAATTATTTTCATTATATTTATTGTTTCTTTTTTTGAAATCTTTTTTAAGTTCGTTAATTGTTTTCTACAAGTTTCCATGTAATTGAAAAAAAAAAAAAACAAAAGAATTGGGAAGATGGAAAGTATTTGTTAACAAATGAATCACTTAAATGCAACGAAACGTTAGTGTTTATTGATTTCTCATTTCAAAACAAATCAAGAAAAACAGATCAAAACAATCAAGAAAATAGAAAATATTTCTTGACGAATCACTTGTGCAATATAAAATCCTATTTTGTTTATCGTCCTCCACAATGTTTGCAATAAAGGCGTTCGTAGATGTGTGTGTGTGTGTGTATGCTTTTCGATGGAAAAAAGGGGAAACAAAAAAACAGTAGAAAATTACGAGTGTGACGAAGTGAAGGATCGTTCGAAGTGAGTCTCTCGTAAGAGAATAATCGTAAAGCAAAATGGAAAAATTATAAATAGCGATCGAAGTACGGCCTTGCTCTAAAGAAAATGATCCGTGTAATGGGGCGGTTGTGCTGGAGTTGTTACTTAATCAAATTGCCGATGACTTCATCGGCATTCTAATACACCTGTTAGTCGAGTAAAACTTTTGCTTCGTTATAACATACGATTCTTGTCTTCTATTTTAATATTGCATCGCAATAATTTATAAAT
Source organism: Polistes fuscatus (assembly GCF_010416935.1). NCBI lineage: Eukaryota > Metazoa > Arthropoda > Insecta > Hymenoptera > Vespidae > Polistes > Polistes fuscatus. Next base: position 12,881,208 of record NW_025113140.1, on the reverse strand, counting down.
GTTCTAACGAAAAAAGGAAAAAAATGAACACGAATGAAAGATTGAATAGAAAATGATTATTATTTTCTTATAAAATATTAGATTGGCAAGTAAGTTCCCATTAATTTAGTTAATATTAATATTAACGGTTATAATATTTGTTAACGATAACTCGTGCAAATGTAAAATGCAACCTAAACAAATATATAATATTATATAGTATTTTATGTAAATCATTCGAAAAATTATGTTTTGTTCTACTGAAATTTATGTTTTGTTTTGTTCTTTTTTGTTAGAGTTTATTTATGTTAATTTTCAGATGACATTTATTACAAATGAATTTATTAAAGATTTATAAAAAGAAACTGTAGGAACTTAGGTGCCAATATATCCTATTCGAAGTTTAGGTTTAAGATAAAAGAATGATCGTGAACTTTGAATATTTTTACCTATTCCACCCACAATTTTCTCATGAGTCATGTACCGTGAGTAGAATGATTCACAATCATAAAACTTGAAATTCGATGCTCCAGGTATATTCGCTTACACACAAACATACACACACACGCGCATATACCTATATACGCTTAGGAACTACCTGTTTCTTTTCCTATATATATAAATTATAAGCCTAAATTCATTTACCTTGTAGATACGACATTACGTTGCAATCGATAGGATCGACACGATCAACGTTTGATCATCATTGGTTTTTCCGAAAGTATTTCAAATTATCCTTCATCTTAGAAATAAATGTCTATTAACGTCATTAATTTTCATTTAATTTTAATATAAGATTTATCTTGATCGATAACGAAGAATAAGAAAAAGAAGAAGAAGAAAGTAATATTTTTTTGTACGATTTACCAAACTTAACAAAATTTCAAGACTATAAGTTTAACCAGCAAGAAAGTCAAAGACCAAGTGGTATCAGTTTTCGTTTTTGCGGTTTTTTCAAATGAAACGAAGCAAAACGAGATGCTCAGCGTGCATGACTATACTAACGTTTTGATTACAGTTTGTTTAAGAAATAAAAAGACCATCCCATAAAGATTCTCTAATTTCGCATTATATTTATTTTTATTTAGATAGGATCTATTTCGTCTTTTATTTACAAAATTAGTAAAAGATTTATCTGGATAACAAAATCAAATCGTGTGATTCTTAATAAAAAGAAAGAAGAAAATGAGAAAAATAATAGGACAAATTTTTACGAAATATTTTTATTTTGTTTTGCGATCTTTTCAATATTAAATTAATTATTATTTAATTATCATTTTTTCAATAAACAAGTAGGAAAAAAGATAATTTATATTAGTTGACGATTAAATGGATTACAACGTGAGAAAAAGAATAATCGAAAAAGAATATTTGACGAATGAACCGACGATGACCATGGTCAGGAGGCCAAGATCAAGCGATCTTGAAAGAGAAACGGGGAGACACACGCATAGTGAGAAGAGAGAAAGTGTATGTATATGTGTGTGATACTCTGATTCTGTGAAAGAAAAAGGAACAGGTGGGTGGGGGAGTAGGGGAGTGGGGTCACGTCCGGGAAAGATCAATCGATTAAACGCACACACATTGTATAAACATCATCGTATTAATTGATTTGATGTGTGTCAGTGAACTATATCTTTCGGTAGGCGTGTTATATTCATTAATATCGTTGATGCGAATTTATACGAATTTATGTGAATCTATGCGTGTAGTATACTTTGGCTGCGAAAGTGGGGAACTCGAGTACAAACTCGCGGTTGAAAACGTTATTTAGAATTATGCAATACTTCCTTGGGTTAATTTACTATTAAAGATTAAATGAGAAATGAATTAACAGTAACTAATAAAAAGATAATTAAATAATAATAATCAATTAAATAACGAATAATAAAAATAATTAGTAAATAATGAATAATAAATTAAATAATGAATAATAATTTTCTTTCTTATTTATTTTTTTCTATTATTCTGCACAACTTCGTTCATTATCTCGTCATTGTTAGTTAAAAAATGATCGATACGTCATTACAATAAATCTTTCTTTTGTCTGTTATAACGGATTCACATATATATTTTCGAATGGCGTAACAAAACTTCGAACGTTACTATGATAATCGTGTGATAAGTCACGAAATATTATATCGAATAAATGATAACTGACTTATGAATGACGTATATTAAATTTGTCATAATTCAGAAAAAGAAAGATAGTTAAGAGAGAAATGGATGTGGAGGGAAAGGAAGAAACAAGAAAAAAATGATGAGAATAAAGGCGACATAGTCGTTAATTGACGTACGATTCTTTTTCTTCTTTTTTCTGAAATCATACCTGTAAATCGCATCCGTAAGGTTGAAATAATAACTTTTGTTTCGAATCGAATGACGTCCAATGAAAGTATCGAGGAAAATGATACGTAACAACGATTCTTTCGAACTAATAATAAAAAAAAAAATGAAAGATAAAGAAAACGAAAAGATCTTCTCCCGACTTGCGCTAATTTTTGATCAATTATAACTTTTTTGTCAATTATTATTTATCTCTAGAATAATTCAATCAATCGCTTTTCGTTATAATTATTTAGATATCTTCTAATCCATCACGTATTTATTTATAAATTTAATTTAATTAATATTAAACAGTTTAAATATAATTAGTTTTGTTCCTATGAGTATATTAGATCGGAGAATACGAATAATGAAATGTGTGTCGGTAAGATTATTAAGAAATAAATTTTATATTAATATTACTTGTAATATAAAATAAAATATAAAATACATTTCCAAATTTTGTATAACTTACAATTAGTGTTGTTATATATAAACATATTATATTTAATATATATTTATTAATTTAATATTTATTATATTATTATAATTTAATTAATATACATATACTATAATATATAATAATTAATTATTAATATATTAATTATAATATTATAATTACTGGCACAAATGTAATAATCCAAATCCTATATTATTAAAAATAGATTTGCATAATCGAAAAATCGAAAAAAAATTTCAATGAAATGATAGAAAATAATTATGTAAATCTGTGAATAACTCATCTATAACGCATCTGTTTCTTTCTCTATCCATCTCTTCCATTCATTTAAAAAGGAAACTTTTCTGTTCATAAATATTGTGACACATAACGTCGCGAAATCTTCTAAACTTCCTCGAAGATTATTGGAATTGAGAAGAAAATGATAATATTCAGACGTCATTGTGAAGTAGGAAAAGAAAAAAGTGACTACTAAGTCACTAATGTTGCACAAGTTTTGTTGTAGAATGATAATAAGACATAATCGTTTGTTTCACGTTAGAAAATACAGCAGACAGACCAAAAATACATATTTGTTTCTACGAAATTTACGTGTCGTTCTTATATTCGTGGTAACAGTTTTCTAAATCTAAGAAATGTCTTCCCTATGATAGATTAAATTTCCCCAAGAGAAACATACTTTATTAAGTTTTCACGAAGTTTTACGTGGACGAGAAAGAAATCTTCTTAGAAATATCGCATCACATATTACGTCTGTGTGTAATAATAACATCTAACCAATTAACAATTCTTTTTCTATCTCTCTCTCTCTCTTTTTCTAATACGAGTATTTTCTTTATTAACCATCCTAGAAGTTACTCGATTTTCGTAGAATCAATAGAATGGAAACATTGTTTTATCAGTTATTACACATTGTTCTTCTTAATCTGATCTACGCACTTATTTTTGTTTAGATAGTTTTCCATTAGATAATAATTATATAATATTAATAATAGTAATAGTAATAATTAAATTATTAAGTTATAAGTATAATACTGAATTATAAAGTAATTAAAATTCTACAGTTTTTAGTTGGTTACATTCTACCATCTGAAACACTATAAGATATGTTTCTGTTCATGGTGATTATAAATAAAAATATTAACTTTCATATTTCTGAATAGGAAATGACATACATATTTATTTTACTGTATAAGAAAATGTATTAATGTATTGATAAAATAGTTTGACGGTGTATAACAAAACGAATATTTGTTAAGATTATTATAATAATATAGATAGATTCTAATCATTTTTGTTTTTATTCTATCAATTATCATCTTTAACGGATACATCCGGATTATCTGTTCGCAAATCTTATGATTCATATTGAACTTATTGGGTTATACCATACTTTCACTAGACTTTTGCCATATACGCAACAAACTTTCTTTTTACGCGAAAGGAAAAATAAAAAAGAAACAAAAGTTAACGAACGAGTTGCATTAATCGAAGATATTTTACCGATGAATAATTTAGAAAATTAGAATGACGTAAAAAAAATTTTATTTCTTTTTAACTCGTTGAATCGAATTTCCTCTGGAAAAATATAAGATCCATTGGGAAAAATTGCATTATAGAATTTTTACGATTCATTTATTTGCTTTAGATCGTAGGTTGCAAAATTTTATTGGTGAAACGTTTGTTTTTCTTCTTCGAGAACGAATACGAAAGATGTGCTTTTCCATGTTGTTTTTTTTTTCATAATCTTGTACATTCAACGATTCAATATATTATCTTTAAGATGGAAAGAATAAACTATCGAAAAGAATTGCGAATTTTTCGCTAATTTTCCTGCTTCTTAAGGACCGGAAATATGGGAAAATTTAATTTCGAAAGCTAGCTAGGATAACTTGAAAAGGATATTTAATTATATCAATGAATTATGATATTGAATTATATCAATGAATTATAATATTGAATTATATCACAAATTTATTTCAAAAATGTTGATTCAAAACAAATAGTAAAAATTCGTTTCGTTAAATACATTCATCGTCGTTTAAAAATATTTACAAAATTATTTCAAACAATTATAATCCTTAAATATAAGTATTATAACTGAATATAATAGTTTTTAAAAAATAACAAAAATTTTTGTGAAAACAAGTATTATTGATTGATAATCCATTGCAAAATATAAAGTTGTGCATGTTTTCAGAAACTTACGAATCATTTTATAGATTAGTATATATTTATTGCATAAATGGAAAACCAATCTTCTAATATTGATCATTTCACATTGACCTTGAGTAAGGACGAGATCGATAGATCGATAAATCGGATAAATTAGGAGTTCTACGATCGATACGTGTTCTCGATCAGATCACTTTTGGTGTGTGTGCGCGTGAATGAGTGAGTGAGTGAGTGAGTGAGTGAATGCGTGCGTGCGTGCACGCACGATCGAGAGATCGATTTCTCGATCGAGCTAACGGTTGGAATTACCGGCGTCTTTGGTTGTGCAATCCTTTTGACGTCACACTCGGTCGTTACACTTGCTCGAGACTGATTCATGCTACTCTCATGACGACTCGTGCTTTGTATTCTCTTCGTTTCTCTTAAAGAACGTCATCTACGGTACATCATTCCAAGTTTTTCTGTTATTTCAAGCCATCGATAGATGATCAATTTCAATTTTATCGGATCGTTTAATATATACCGACAGATCGATTATAGTTTAACGTATGTATCGATACTTAAGAAGAAATGAATCGATTCTTTTAACGTTCTTGATAAACTACTTATTTGTATGTTATATCATTCGACGATTAGTTTGATAAAATGATTCATATAATCACTTTGGATGTTTCAATTATGTTAACGTCTTGTTTTAAGTGGTTTTTTTTTTTATTCATTTTTAATATTAATCTTTTATTCGTGATTATATACTTTGTTAATGAAACATATTAATTGACAATTATTAAATTAATAATATTGTAATTTAATTAATTATATATAATAATTGTTCAATTTGTATCAATAGAAGCCTATAAATATTTTCATTGACTAAATGATGATAAACATTTGTGAAAAAATGAATAGAAAAGAAAAGAAAAGAAAGAACATAATTAATATCGGAGGTCGCGTGGCACGATAAGATTGGGCATGAATTTATTTTCATCTTTTTTCTTTTTTTTCCCCAATAATAAATCACGGAACGTGCGAGGTAGCATGTAAATTAATGATAACTCGTTGAAAGACCGGTATCATCATCATAGTAGTTTAAAATAAAACGTCGATTTGATTTTTCTTCTCTCGTAACGAAACACGGGTCAGTTACGCGATTTATATATATATATATATATTAAATGTTGTTTTATACGTCACTATGTTAAGTGTGCCGTATGCTAACTTCTACGTATACACACATATGATGCATACACAACCGTACACGATCTACTCTAACATTATTCGACTCTCGTACGCTTATGGTTGCGTAGGTGTTTGTTATTCGTTGAAATTGTGTTAGTGGCAAGGCCGGGGATTTACCACGATCGAGAATAAAACAACTTTTTGTTCATTCTCTCTATTTCTCTTTTTTTTCTTTATCTCTTTCTCTTGCATTTATGTTTGCATAATGTTTCAATGACTTTTGTTCGAGGATGCATGTGCACTTCGAAAGATTCCTATCACACGTTCAACTATTTCATTATTTCTTCCAGAGTTGTTGCATTGACGATTAAATGCAATTTTAGATTGATCTAATTATTAAGATTAATTTTACTTTTAATCCGATTAAGTGTCACATCGTGAATATATTTAGTCAGTCGAACAAAAATTTGTCCTACTTTTTTTTCTTTTCTTTCATTCCATTGAATCTTTTATGTTCCGGATGCAACTGCAACGAACGATTGATGAGAACAACTTCTTCGTGAATACAAGTTTAGGAATCAGTTTCCCCTTAAACTTTGAAAAGGAATTTTGGCAACATTTAGACAATAGATTTTCAAGATTTTTATTCATTTGAACAAATTTCTATAGGGTCCATTTATTTGGAAATAGGTATTTTTAATATTTATTTAAAGAAAAATCTGTTAAGATGTGACATTGGGTTGATCTAATTCATATATATTGTCTTAGATTTGTATCGAATGATTTTTTAATTGCAAAGATTTTCTTTTCGATGTTTGCCCACCTGGTATATGAGAAAGGAGGAAACTTATGGGTAGGAAGACAGGTCGCAACTTGCACGGACGTGCTTCAGGAAGGAATCGAAGCCGGTAGAATGAAGTAGGTCGTTCGTGTAAAGAAAGAATGTGTGTGCATGCGTGTCCTTGTAAATCGATCGTGCAACAACTTGCTTCTATCTCGAAACAAAAAACTGTTCGATCCATCGATCGAAATTTTAACTTACACACCTAGCATTCGTAATGATCATAATAACAGAAAAAAAAAAGAATATCAATATAGTATATCGGTCTATTATTTTATCGTCATGTATCATTTTTTTTCTATCCTCAATGAATTTACCATATTTATTTTACTGATTTATCTTATAGATAATAACGTTGAAAGATAAATCAAACATATCAGATAATACGAAAAGGTTTCTTTGATTTTTCCTTTCATTATTATAATTATTGTGTATTATATTGCAATTATATATTATATTGATAATATTTGTTATTTAACGTTGTTTGTTAAATATTGTTCATATATGATAAAGAAAAAAAGTATCATATTAATTTTTCCTATATATAATATATATACTTTTGTTTTTTTTTTATTTTTAATTTAACATATTAATATTGATGTTCCATTGGAATAATTAATTTATAAAAAAGTGTTACACTTCAACTTACTTCGTATTCGTGATTAATGATTGAACGAATGTATGAAAATAATAATAATAATAATAATAATAATAATAATAATAATAAAATACAGAGAAGAGGAAAAAAAATAAAAAGAAAAGAATTGCAGAATTGCTAGTCATCGTCAGACGCGGATAGTTACCTTGACCATGAGCTCGGTTTGTATCGTTTCCTAAATATAAACGTAAAACGTGAATTCTGTCATCGTTGGTAACGGTGACAATGCCTTTTTTTATCGTGAAATTTAAATGATATTTTTCTACGTTGAGAAGAAAATAGTTAACACAGACGTTTCCGATTGACGAGACGTTGTAAAATCTTGTAATAAAAAATATTCATAACCGGTATGCTAATTTTTATGCTACGCGAGTTGTTGTTCTTAAGAACGTAGCAACACATGTAAGTGTCTTCGATGACACGTCACTGACCACTTCGAAAATCCATTTGAAAAGAAGTCAACGTAAAACGTTGACCCGTTTTATAACGGAAGATCAAACTTTATCTTCGAACGTTTTTAATTTGAATTACTTTTGTTTTTTTTTTTTGGACAATTATATGAATCCTTATCTCAAAACATTTTGTAATTTATATCGTTGCTAAACGTGAGATAATTTCATTATTTATTATTTTCTTTTGTAAAATGGGCTTTAAAATTTGAATCTAATTCGAATGCATTTCATTTGTATCGAAAAATTTGTTCGAATTTGTTCGATTGGTGGTAGTAGCAACCTAATCAATATTCAACGAGCATAGATACTTAAGTAATAGTTCGTATATACTTTTTCTTATTCGTTTATCTTTATCGTGATTTAACATTAGTTCTTTACAGGGGAAGAACATTAAATTTATTATTTATTTATGCGAATGCGATTGTTTTTAATGTGCGACGTCCAGACGTTAAAAGTTTATAAAGAAAGATATGCTTGTATGGTTTTCACTATCATAAAGTAATTTTATCCGACTAGAAGGATTCTCCTTCGAGGAAACTCACCTTCGTTTCTTGAATCGAGATTTTATTCTTTTTATTCTTCAAGGTATCGTCGTTGGATTTATAAAGCATTATCATCGTTTACCAATCGATGATTAAAACAGAAAATAACGATACCTTTGTCTGTTATTGTTCGATCATATGTTTTAGAACAAAATTATATATTTTATAATTGAATTCAACTGTTGAAATATATGAGACAATATTTGTAAGAAAATGCAATTATGTAAATTAATTTTAATATACTATGAAGTTCATATAATATTAAAATCAAGGATTAATAAATTAATATTATTTTTTATGTAATTTTTTTCCCCTACGAGACACAATATTTTCTAATCAATAATAGATTCTTCATACCAATTATCAACAGTAATTTTCTTAAAATATGATAATACATTAAGTATCTTTTAAAAAAATAGTTTAATCATTGTTCGTTTATATTTAGGGGTTATTATTCATGAAAAAAAAATTGATTTATAGTAGATTAAATAACACATTTTAAATGACGTTTGATAAAAGAATGAAACGTGAGTTTGATCACGAAAATATCAGTGGTATAAGATTTTATGTCAGAATCGCAGTTCTTTCTTACAAAAGAAAGAAAGAAAGAAATAAATAAATAAAGGAATAGAAGAAAATAAAAAGTGAAAAACAAAAAAGTAAACGTAAGCGAAATGAGAAGCCGGTGATCGTGACTAATAGGCGTGTACCTACACCTTGCTAAGTAATAACGAGGGGAAACTCGTCCGTAGATTTCTCTACAATTTCGAATTCTAAAGGAATGATTCAGATAAATATTTTCTCTCGTTTCCTGAGATTACGGGGATTATACAAAATTAAGAATCATGACCGGTCAAACGACCTCGTCCTATAATTTGTAAAGATGTGGGAAGAAAAGTAATGTTGATTAGTTTTTCAATTTTTCCATTGATATTAAAAAAAAACATTAAAATGTCACAATGGCACACGCAAGCACACAATCAAATTCTCTTATAAATAATAATTAAAAATTAGATATATATATCTGTAGATTTAAAATTATAATTAGATTTATATTTTATTATAACAAATCATGGCTTATATCTTATATGTCTAGATTTTTGTAAAATGTTTTTTTACTTTTGCTATGATTGTTAAAAAGAGTTTAAAATTAAAATTAACGTTCGGAGAAAATGCATAAAATGTACAACTTCTTTCTTATTTCTAGATAAAATAAGATATACATGATGTCCCACATAATTCTAGTCACGATTTTTCAAGTACTTTCGATAACATGACAAGAAAATACTTTACACACAAGTTGATCTATTTTTGATTGACTATACATTGCAATAAAAAAAAGTTCCAACAAAAATTTTTTTGAATGTTTCTTAAGGCTACCTTTATGTTTTTAAATAACACTTAGTATTTTTGTATTAACAGTATTATAGCCCATATAAATACGAATTCAACGATATAGTAAACTATGACCTTTGGATGACCTTGAAAGAAAAAAAATAAAAATTTCAACAAAAAATTATTTTACTTGTCGCCGGCGAACAAAGGGCACAAGTGCTTTTAAAAACAAACAACTTACTTATGTATGTAATTTATTGTTACTTAAACAAAACACAAATAGTTCGCTTTATACAAGGTGCCACTCTGGGTACTTTGCAGCATACAGATTTCCTGCTTCACGTGCATTCCTTTTACATTCGCCAAATATTAGCAACTTATCAACATTTTCACTGTTAGTATACATTTTTTACAAGTGAACATTAAACTGCGATTTTCTCTCGTGAATATACTTTTAATATTTTTTATACTTATAGCAAGCAGAGATGTAATGATTTTTATATTAAATTAAAGTACGTTCTTTTTCCTACGAATAGAATACCTTATCGAGTTATAAATCGTCCTGCAAAGGTTCATAAAATGGGAAAGAAAAGTTGACGGGTCAGGCATTGATCACATTGCTCTGCTTGCTATGAGTATAAAAAATATTAAAAGTATATTCATAAGAGAAAATCACAGTTTAATGTTCACTTGTAGAAAATGTATACTAACAGTGAAAAGGTTGACAAGTTGCTAATATTTGACGAATGTAAAAGGAATGCACGTGAAGCAGGAAATCTGTATGCTGCAAAGTACCCAGAGTGGCACCTTGTATAAAGCGAACTATTTGTGTTTTGTTTAAGTAACAATAAATTACACAACAAGTAAGTTATTTGTTTTTAAAAGCACTTTTGCCCTTTGTTTGCCGGCAACATGTAAAATAATTTTTTGTTGAATTTGTTTTTTTCTTTCAAGGTCATCCAAAGGTCATAGTTTACTATATCGTTGAATTCGTATTTATATGGGCTATAATACTGTTAAGACAAAAATACTAAGTGATATTTAAAAAAATAAAGGTAGCCTTAAGAAACATTCAAAAAAAATTTTGTTCGAACTTTTTTTTATTGCAATATATAGTCAATCAAAAATAGATCAACTTTTGTTTAAAGTATTTTTTTGTCAGGTTATCGCAAGTACTTGAAAAATCGTGACTAGAGTTATGTGGGACACCCTGTATATTGTTCATTATCCAATTGACTAAAATTTCATTTTATATGAAAATATAGAATCACATAGCTCATGGTAGGAATTTGTATATATTGAATTTCACATCAGTATTTTTAATGTTAAAGTATCATGACGACATTATTTGAGAATATACAATCTTACATTAGTGTAATAAACGTGCTAAGTTACATCTCATTCAACTCTTTTAACAAGTAACCGACGCAGGTGCGAATCCTGAGAAACATTACCTTCCAATTTCATTCTTTATCTCTAGTATAGAAATAATAAATAAATAAAACAAATAATAGAATGAGTTTGTACTTTCCGCAATGTTATTCAGACATTTGAATTAAGTTTAACAGAAAGAGATTAACACATGTGATCAATTACAAACATTACTTGCCAATTATAATTTACTTTACAAGAGAGAAAGAAAAAGAGAGATGAAAGAAATATAAGAATAAATTAGCACTTTCCATCAAATTATTCCGAAATTTCATTGATTTCAGATACATTTGACTGATTATTAGATTATTCTGAAACAAGGATGACTTATAAAAATCTACACCGTTGTCATATTTGTCTCATTCAGTATAAAAAGTAAAAGAAAAAGGGCAAAAAAAATAAAAATAAAAGAGAAAAAAAGCATTATGAAATGGAATCTTTATTGGTAAGCGCGTGGCCTGAAAAGCCACGACCCTCTTTGGAATGGGGTCAGAACGAAGACGGTTCCTTCCGCAAGCAGGTTCTTCGATTCCGCAAGCAAGACTCACTACTACCGCCTTCGAGAGTTGGCCGAGACATTGCTCGGAGATGAATGGAACGTTCCTGGAATCGTACCAAGCATGATTCAGCTTTACAACGACGACGGGCACCAACTCCTTACAGAGTTCGTTCGTTCGTTGGTTCCTTGTCGAAAAAAACGCGCGTTACGTTTCATTCACCCCACCCCCGTTCGAAATTTGTCGTTTTTTCCTTTTTTTTCCTTATTTGACCGAGGAATTAGGAAAGTTTTTTCGTTTTTTTCTTAGTCAATATTTCACGAACAAGTATTGGCGGGGAATACCGGATTCTTTCGTTTTCTCTTTCTCTCAGTTTTGTGTAAAAATATCGAAAAAAATGGTTCCTTACTTATAACTCCCTCTTGAAAAAATAAAATTATAATAAATAGAATGAATATATAATACTTGTTATAATATTTTTTATTGTCATCCTTAATATTTATTCGATACTTTTGAAATTTTCTCCCGAAATTAACAGTAAAAACTGCAAGATGCGTTGATTGTAGATTGAAGAATATTTACGAAATCATTATTTCAAATTAATAATTATCTGAATCTTAAAAAAAATCAGTAACATGATACGTTATAATGATAAGTATAAACTTATAAGTATAAATTTCCAGCAAATTTTGTAGCTAGAGAGTTCGAACGATTTGATTGAATTTAATGTAAAGAAAATAGTTTCACCGTTAAAATACTAAAGATAATCGATACGTTTTGTCAAAGATGTGCAGTTAAGTTCATTTCAGTATGAATGAAGTACGAAAAAAGAAACGTGAGTAGGTTACGCGTTGAAAGTAAAGATAGGAGAACACGTAAATCGTATAGTAGTTGACGATACAGAATGAGAAAAGATAATTTACACATATACATTTACAATTTATACACATAGAAGAAAGAACTCGTCTTATCGTTGGTTTTAGAAAGGTACGATAATATCACGTACCTAAACGGATGTTAGGATAGTATTAGAATTGTGATACACATTTGTGACGGCACGTTGTAACGATAGATCAACGTTGTTATCTTATCGATTGAAAAGTATTAACACATGGCCTAACGTAAAATGATCTTCGTCGAAGTAACGTAAGAATTATGATACTTTGGATAGCATAATTTAATCGATACTAATCATCTGGAGATATATCAATGTGATACATCATGTGATACATTAATATTTTTCCATTGGGAAAAATCCTGGGTTTTTCTTTTCGTTAATTGATCGTTAAACTTTATTGTTTTTTTTTTGCATAGTATGTTAGGAATATGATTGTATAGGTAATGAGAACGATTGTCATTGGTTGGCGCGTGCCGATGACATAAATCACTAAAGAGTTTTGCGTCATCGATGATACTGATTGCAGGAATTAATGGAACTTTATGACAACTGGCTCGAGTTAAGGAAACGATGTGGTCATTGAATGGAACGAATTTATGAATGATTGACCGTACCCATTCGCATAAATGTTAATAATTTATTCGAATGAGATGAAAAGAGTAGATAGAAAATATAAAAATATAAAAAATATATTATTTATATGTTATATATTATTTTATTTCGTGATATTTATTTAACGAAAATTGACATCAGGAGGATGAACGAAATGATTATTTAAATATTTATTACACGTCATATTATTTTACAATATATTATGAATACTAAAAATTGATCTGTGATCTTGAAACATTTTACAGATGCTGATAAATTCTGTATTCTTACTTTTAAGTGTGCAGGAAACAGAAAAGTAATAAAAAGCAGTTGTTTAACGTAAATTTCATGAATTCTTGATTCGAGTATCAATATCACCGAACGTTATAAATAATTTATCAAATATATATATATAATATAATAATATGACGTATACACTTATTACTCTTTTTTTGGAATCGTTCTTCGACGCGTCCGCTCTCTCTCGCGTTCTCAACGGAAGTTCTCAATATGACGTATACATTTTGATATATTTTATATATGAATTGATATTATTATAAAATATTATTAAATATATAAAGAATAGAATATAGAATATTCGTAGGGTTAAAAGGAATGTAAAATTCGTTTGTAGAATTTCATGAAGAATGTTCACACACAAGATACGTGTTTGTATATACGATCGAGAGTTCTCGCAGGTGCAAGAGAAAAGAAGGGTAACGCGATATCGTGCGATCCCCCGTCGAGATTCTCGCCAATGCGATCCCGAAGGACGAAGACACCACGATGAATCATAGGAAGAAAATGATCTCTACGCATTGCCGACGGCATCTCAAAACCCAACCCTTTCTCAACTCTGTCGTTTCACGATGCTACGTATCGGTATGTTTCCGATGCTATCACACTCGACTATTCACACATACCTAATTCTATACGTGTTTTCAAAATGTATATGTATATGTATATGTAATACATTCATACATAATTTTAAAATGTACCAACGTACGTATGTATATGTGTATGTATTAGTACATGTGTATATGTAATAAGTTCATACATGGTTTAAAGATGTACGAACGTTGGTATGTATATATGTATGTGTGTGTATGTGTAATAGGTTAATACATAAACCTTCGTTCGTTCTCGGTATGCGTTGTCAGGAGAGCACGAACGGATGCAGAATTTACAAATGCCAACAGCCATAGCAAACTCTTGCGAAATCCAGAGCGATTACTTGGAAAACGAAAGCAGGTGCCGTGCAGTCTCTCTCGTTGAGGAGAGGATACTCTTCTCTATCTCGTTTCGATAATCTTTCATGCTAGCTGGAACCAAGTGAACGAACCAGATGTATATTTCTTATCGTATCCTGATACTACTTCGAACCACGCTCACGTTGAATTTCTTCTTCGAAGCGAGACGAATGTTTCTATCAGATTTACTCTATCTTTTTCTGACCTTTTTATTTCTCACCCTATACGTTTGTCTCTTTTTAACCCTTTTGATTGTTAAATATTAATAGTTGAAGTGTTTAATTAGGATTGGAATAGTTTATTAGTAGGGTGTTTGTTTCGTTGATTGATTTTATTAATCATATTTTTTATAATAAATTATATTTAATAGTTTTAATGACAGAATAGAATATTATTTGCATTTATATTAACAAACATGTATATGTGTCAATAGTATTTTGACAAATATTTCAAAGTAATTGACACTTTCTTTTATCATATTGTTAGATACTTTAAGAAATATATAGAAATTTATATATTATCAGAATTGGTATATTATAATTACTATTCAAGATTTAAAATATATCTTTATGCCTTGTAATATTTAGATTTAATTTTTTTTTATTGGAAAATAATAATTTTTACGTTGAATTATTCTAACATCGTATGATCATTGATAAAAACATTGTTAATTAAATTATTTGTGTCTATCTATAAAGGTAAAAGTTAAATCATTTATTTAAAAAAAAAAAAAGAAAATATAGAAAAGTAGCAAGCCGAAGGACACGAGATACTGGTAACTAGGATTCGATGCTGATTCGAAACGTATCATTAAGCGGAGACAATACAAGTTTTGCTCGAAGGATGACAGCTTCTTTTTTACTTGTATTTTATTTATCGTTCTTTCGCTTTGATTTACCTGACGTACACCATAACGTCTAACTACGATGCGATCTAAGGTATATTCTACAAAACAAAGAAAGAGAAAGAAATGGTAGAAGTGAGAAATGAAAAGTATAAATATTACAGGATAATATCTACGACATATTTTGCAATATGCTTGCATAAATCCTTCAACAAATTTTCCGAATGATATGTGTTTTTTCTTCTCTCAGGTTTATCCCCAAACGAAACTTTTGCGTATGGAGGAAAACAACTAATCTCAACTTTTCTTTTCCTTCTATTGTTACAGACGCCGAACTTGATTGAAGAAGAGGAAAGCTTTCCGTTATCCTTAAAAGAACTATCAGAAAAACTATCCTGAATTCTTCTATCGAGGTAAGTCAAAACGATGATCATTATTTATTCATCTCGAATGTCTTTTATCTTTATTTTAATATTCGATAAGATAATATAATTAGTTTGATTTACTCGAGTAACGTGTAGAAATTTGGAATCAATTGTACGATATTGGGAATACGAAAAATAATGAATGAATCGAATATAAAAATTCTAAGAATAACATGATTTTAAAATGAAGATACTAAAAATCGTGACTAACTCTTAGAGTCAAGTTTTCAAACACAACTTTCACAAAGAAAGTACGGTGTTCGATGATTCGGAATTTTTCTTCTTCTTCTTCATTCTTTCGTAACGAGTAACAAGATTTAACTTTATAGAATAAGAAGGAAAGAGAAACGGTGATATTTTTTTTCTTTTTGTGAATAATATAAACGCATTGCACGTAATTTATAACGTTTAAAGATAAATCCAAGAAACGCATGACGTAGCACTTATGACGTTAGACCATGATAATTCGCGTGGGCGAGTATCGTCACTGAAATCAAACGATTTCTCTCATACGAATCAATTCGAGACTTTCAGAATTTGTTCTTTCCCCGTTAGAGTTTACCTGTTGTTTATTATTATTTAATTACATAAGTGAAACTTATTGCACGTAGACGAAAAGAAAATTAGTTAAGTATATTCACGATGGTAATTAATTCTTATTGGTCGTAAGTCACGTGAGAGGTAACAAGACAATAAATATATCATTAATAAATAATTATTAATTAAATAATTAATAATCTCATATATATTTGTAATATACTTCTATGAAAAGAAATAAATAATTGCAAACAATAACGTTATACTTACAATACTAACATTATTTTGCATATTTACCGAAACTAATTACAACCTAATGAAAATGATCAATATAAAAAGTTGACAAATAAGGATTAAAACTCAAATTTCAATCCAATAAATTAATGCACTTATTCTTTCCATTCGATTGAACGATATTCCAAACGAATGAAATGCAACGTTAATTCTAATTAAAAATTGATGAAATTAACGGTAACAATACTATTGCATGTAACTCAGCCAACCTGATCGAAAAAATTAGAATTTTGTTGCATGATCAGGATTAAGTTTAAACCCGTTGCATTTTTACGATAGGTTACGATAAAGAAATCCTGTTGTGAAGCATCCATGATGGAAGAAATGGCGAAAGGCCATTATAGTACGTGACATCAAAGTCAAGCTCGTTGATTAGAGAGTACTATGTGCGTGCCAGGCCAATTAACAATGTTTTGATCGCGAGTCGTTTGCCTTGATGTCGATTGATCTCTTCGTCAATCTTTCTCCTCCTCCTCTTATTCCTCCCCTCCTCCTCTTCTATCCCATCAAACGAATCATTAAAAACGATTGGAACGTTAGAAAAACGACACAATTGTAAGCCGCATTTTGCTTAGAAAAATTTTGTATTCCTATATATATATATCTTTTTTTCATCTTAACTATACAATTGCCCTTTTTTCATAGTTCACGAATTCGAGACGAGTTTTATTGATTATTGTTATGGTGCAAGCAAAAGTTCGTGCATTTTATTGCATTAAAACTTTACTTCGATACTGCATAATAATGGATTGTTCTTTTCTTTTTTTTCTTGTTTTGTAAAATTTCTTTTGGAAATAATAATTTAAAAAATGCACGAACTTTTGCTTCCCCCTTAACATTTATATTGTTAATTATCATTTCACAACTAAAATTATCCTATGAATATTTTCTGCTCGCATTGACGTAACACAATACCAACAGCGGTGATTCCTTAAGCTACTAAAATAATGACGCAGTAGAAAATCATTGTCTAAAAATAGAAAATGCAAGTTTTCATTGCATAGAATCAATGGATGTTGTTTAGAACGCCGTTTGTTGTAAGAAAATTGAAAAACATCGAGATGTTTGCCCCCCCCCCACTAAAATTAGGAATTCAACTTTTGTTATCGGTTGTTGTTGTATTTTTATTTCCTATTTTTTCTCTTGTTTTTTTTCTTCTTCTTCTTCTTAACGTATCGTTTTTACCGGAGATCTGTGCTACTTTGTTACCGTCTCGTATCCGCGTTAGGGTGACGCACGCATGATCTATCCGCGGCAGACGAACCGAACGGAAGCTGATGATGATGATGACGATCATTCTTTCAAGACTTTTCACATAGTTTTCTTGGAAATAAATTTGAATATAAGGATATTGTCCAGACTTAAAGGTTTATTTTCATTGACCCTTATAAAAATATATAGGCCTCTAAAAGAAGAGTCATAGTTTTAACAATAACTTCCAAGTCATCGATTATATTGTTTTTTTTTTTTTCATATTAGATGATAAACGTATCGTGAAATTTATTAAATATTATTTCCTCTTATATAGATTCGTTATTTTCCAATGGTATACCATAAGTAACGCGTAAAGTATGTTTTATGTACAAACATATGTTGCATAAAGAAAAATCTTTCCTCGTTATCCTTTTTGATTAAAAGAAAATATTCTACGACAATCGTGTGCCAAAAGTTTCCGTATCTGTCATCACTTTTTCCTATATTATCTTTCTAATCTAACGATTATTAATATTCGATTTTATTTCAACAAAAAAAAAAAAAAGAAAAATGATACGAATTATAATAAAACATTGTTTAATAATTTACTAAACAAACAGATTAGAGGTACATAAATTCTTACTTAATAGCAATAACACAGATTATGTCATCAGACTTCAAATGGATAATAAATGAATCGTATATTGATAGAATGAAACTTGATGTAAAGATTTTGTCATCTAACTCACGACGATAAGGATAATAGAAAAATATTGCAAAATTATTCGTTTGATCTTTCAGAAAACTATAAAACCTTTTTTTAAAAAAAAAGTCTCATTTGATCATTTATATAATTATGTTTTATTACGTCAAATCATTATAACAATTATTTCTGATTCATATTTATCGGTCGTGAGAATTCAATTTTCATATGGGTGATAAATTTAAAATCTTAAATTCTGTACGAAAACTAAATGTAAAACGAAATTCTCTCGTTTCATTAAATGTCAAATAAATTCATTATGTTGCCTACATTGTTTTATAATATCATAATAATCCTGTGGTGTATGAAGAAAATTCTTCTTTCTTTTTTCTATGGAAATTGGACTTACATCACTTTCATAATCGATGCTTATGTAATTTCTTTAACCGGCCAATTTTAAATTGGACAAAGCATTGACATTTTTTAAGAAATTAGATACTTATAAGTTATAAATAAAAAGTGTATAACTGAATTACGTGATATCTAATTTTGTTTTTTAAATAAACTTACACCACTTTCAATATAAACGGGTCCATTTATCGATGACACGAACTGGTTTATCAATTGAAGAAAAATATTTCGTTAGTTCAGTGATATTAAGGCATACCATTTCGATGAGTACCGAAGAAAGAAAAAGGTGCGGTATATACGGTGTCGATTGTAAAAGGATCGACACTTTGAATCTACTGTCTTTGGTGACAGAACGAAACAACCAGCCGATCATTATGCGTGCCAAGCCCGTAACAGCAAGCAAGCAAGCAAGCAAGCAAGCAAGGCAAGATGACCTAATGTACCGGCATAGTATTCTTCATCTTTTCTTCTCTATTATATTCGTTAGAAATAATCCTTCTCGTTGGATACTCGCGAAGAACTCTGCGTCCTGATCGTGTAGATCACATGCTAAAAATAATAACTAATCGGATATAAGAAGCAAAAAAAGGAATTGCAAGTAACTTATAGTTGAGGAATAACATGTCAAATGCTCGTTTTTATTAAAATGTCCCCTATTATACTTATGAGGAGATGTCATTTCTAGGCTACGTGTACCATTTTCTACACAAATTTAGTCATTTTCTATAAATATCTGGTTTGTTTCTCTTGTTTTTGAAAGAATATATATATTATTTTCATAATTATAAATATTTTATTTACTTTTTTATTTATTTATTTATTTCACTTAGAATAATTGAAATAAAATTTATATACAAAAGTGAATACAAAATGGAATAAATTTGACTTATATTTTCACGTAGCGATGAATTTTGTTAAAACGATCAATCCATAGGTATGGTTTACTAGGGTAATTATTGCAAAAGGTTGTCACCTGTTTTTTTGCGGTTTCACTATTATAATTTACATGTAATTAATTAACCACGCTGCGTGTAACGTTGTCGGTGCACGACTGAAAAATTGGTTTAAATATCATTACGTCACATAAGACAGTGTTACCAGCAATAACTTGTAGATGAAAATATCTCAATTTAAAATTCAGCTTGGCGTAGAAATGCATTTTAAATACACGTGGCAGGGAACATGTTAAAGTGCATTCCATTTTTCATCTTTTTTCTCTCGTTCGTTCTTTCGTTCGAGTATGTTGATCACGAACAGAGAAAGATCAACTAAAATTAGTTCGAAAGTGTTAGCGTTTAACTCTTCGTGTCGTCGAACCTACGATTCTACTTCTGCTTTGAATTAGCACGAACTTTCTGACCGATAACGGAAGCAAAGCCTCAACGAGTCAAGGACAGACTTCCGGTTAACCACACAGGAGAGATTCGATTTAATCGAGTGGAGCTAAATATTTTACAGTGATATTACTCGATGCTAAAACTATTAGGGTTTACCATAAGTTCGTGCGTTTTTTTTATTTTTTTTTATTTATATTTCCAAAGTAAATTTTATAACAACAATTTATTATACAGTTTCAAAGCAAAGTTTCAACACAATAAACGTAAGAAATTTTCATTTAATATTCGAAAGTTATAACTCTCGTTTCAACCTAATTCATCTGTCAATGAAAATTAATGGATGTGCATATTCATTTCTATCTAGATAGTATGCAGAATAATTGATTTCTGTATTTTAGTGGATATTTTGAAAATTATTCATATATCAACTAAGAAAAATAAAGAATGGAAAATGATAACAATATGCGAATCGTTTAACTAAATCTGAAATCTCATCATTTCAATTAATTACAGAATAATAGTAATCGAAATAAAATAGAATATATGAGATAATGATGAGATATCGGTGCTGCCACCTGAAAATTATCTTTCGTATTGACGTTTGTAATAGTAGTGTCAAAAATACGCGGTTGAAAGTGACGAAATTTGGTAAAAGTTTTCGATGAGATTTAAGATTAATTCGTAACGGTTATTTTTTTACTCGAACCGACAATTTTACGATCGATAGTACGATTTTTCGCGCGAAATCAAATGTTTGTTTATAACGAAAAATTTAAGTTAAATGAATATATGTTTTCAAGTGGTTTTTTTTTTAAGATTAGGAACGGTTCGTTAGATATTTCATGCAATTGTTCACAAAGGGATAGGACCAAAAGGGATGAATTAATTTTCTACAATCGATAAAATGAACTATCCCAATCCATTAGCACGTACGTACATTGGTATTCTTTTTTTTTTTAATTATAAACTACACGAGTTGACCATGATCGATGATCGTACAATTTTTGTTAGACGATATATAATAGAAATTAAATTGAAAATTACAATCACGAGTATATTTATTTTCGAATATATGATATTTAAATAAACATATAATATTTATTTTCAATAAACAGACGTCCTTGTCGATGTTTGTTATATATACTTAAGACGATTCAAAATAATCTGTTCAAGATATTGGATTTACTATCAAGAAATTCGTTGAGCATAATAATTTCGAATGAATTTGCTTTAAGAAAAAATGGAAATAAAATATTCGATCTATTTGTTTATTACGTTCCATTTAATTGAAATATTAAATATAATAAATTGTAGATAATCGGACACCCGATATATACCTGAGATTGTACGAAATCTCGTTGCTACCCCCCGTGATCTGAAAAAACAAGGTGTTCGCAGTCTTTTGTCTTTCCCTCCTCGTAAAAAAACCTTCACGCACGTCGACGAATCCTAACCTTCGAACGATCATAACTTCCCGTTCTAGGGTTGACGAGAAGTTTATAAATCAACGTGCTGGCATGTCAATTATTTTCATCGTATTTTCGATATGTTATTTCGGTATAAAAAGAATAATGGGTATTGAACGATTGTTATATATTATTATATTTCGTCTCACCTATTTAACAAATTTTTTCTCTCGCGACGAAGAACCAAAATTTGACGTATATCGATCCAACTGATTATTCCAATCGAATGATCTCGCGCGATCATCATAATCGTCGTCATCGTTCGAAGCCTACTAGATGTCAATACTGTTTTTTCATACTAAGTAAGTACTGACAACTTTACACACGAATTTTTCTTTTCTTTATTAATAAAAAATAATATACTTGCAATCAATTTTTCAGCCCGAGAATTAATAAGTAATTTTTGCTGACGTGATAACATTGACAAAAATTATTATACATATTATTATTATAACATTGACACAACGCATTGTTACGAATAATGTTACAAAGATAATTGTAAACAGATATATATATATTTGTTACAGCGTAATCATATTATTATTTAACAAAATTTTATTCTTGTAAATCAGAAGGGTAGAAACTTTTTAGTCTACGTAATTAAATTTGAGTTTTAAAGTAAATTATTTGCTAGGGGATTCGGGTGATTTGTCTAAACGATTTTTCTAGCGTTCCCTGAAGTTAGTTCATAATTGCTTCATTTAATTTCTTTACTTCCTTTTAATATTATTTATATTTATTTATTATTAAGAATAATATTGTATTTATATTATTCATACAAATCTTTATTGATTCTTTCATTAATTACGTACCAGGTGGACATTTCAAATGATTCATTTGCAGATGCAGATGCGGATGCAGATAATACATTTTTTCATTTTGTTCGTATGTTTGTTTGGCATAATTTAGAAAAAAAAAAAAAAGAAAAGAAAAAACGTCGCGAAATTCTTCCGTGATCGTACTCGTTTACTTGAGATATATTTTTTCCTTGCCCCTTTTGAGCTTGTCATTCTCGCTTTAATACTTGCATCAAATATCGTTCGGAGCGAGAAAGAAAGAAAGAAAGAAAGCAAGAAAGAAAGGAAGGAAGAAAGAAGGAAGGAGGATCGGTTGTTTTCTGGGTGGTCCACCGGGTTCCGAAAGAGGAGAGGGTGGTGGTGAACGCAGAGATAAAATGAGAGATACTCTCTCTCTCTCTTTCTCTCTGTTTCTTTTTCTCTCTTTCTCATCCCCTCTTTATCTCATCCCTTCTTTTTCTTTCTTCTCGACTACTAGCATCATCGACGTCGTCCGCGTGCCTTTCGTACCTTTGGAATGTGCCCGATGTCTCTATCCGTTTCTTGCAAGCTTGCGATCGCGAGGACCACACGAATCGATAATTGTCTCTTTCATCTTTCTCTCTTTCTCATCTCGACAAATATTTATTCCTCTTATTCTTCTTCTTCTTTCTTTCTTACTTTACTTCCAAATCCTTTTCCATTTAGCGGACGTTCTCTCGTTCGATTAAAACGTCGTTTTTCTCTAAGGATACGCGATGCATCGATACGCGTTTCGAATTCGATCGCATAATACTGATTGAAAGAGAAAATGAGAGAGAGAGAGAGAGAGAGAGAGAGAGAGAGAGGATTTCTGACCGGTTACGAGTTGACAACAGCAACAGTAAAAGGACTAAGAAGGATTCTCCGTGCATTCTCTTTTTGAGAAAAGTGCAACGAACTTCATTTTCTTTTTCCTACGTTTTAGTACTTTCGATTTCGTTTTATTATTTATTCTTTTTATCAATTTTCATAATATTCGTTCGATTTTCATTTACGTATCTCATCCCGAACATGATCTTTCGAATAAAAGGACTGAGAAGTATTTTCCGTGCATTCTCTTTTTCAGGAAAGTGCAACGAACTTCGTTTTCTTTTTCTTACGTTTCAGTACTTTTGATTTCGTGTTATTATTTATTTTTTTAATCAATTTTCATAATATTCGTTTGATTTTCATTTAAGTGTTTCATCCCAAAGTTGTTATCGATTGTCTAGTTCACGTTATTTATTAACCCCATTTTAGTGTTAGTGTTGAATACTTTTAGTTGAATTGTTTTGTAGGGACGCAACAGTTTATTATTAATGCGACCAGATTCTAATAATAAATTATATTTAATAATTAAAGTTTTTGTTTCACATATGTAATATAATTGTCATGTGACAAGAGAAACAATAATTAATACGCAAACGAACAACTTTTACCAAACGCATATATGTACGTGAATAACAGTCAAAGATTTGTTAACCAATTTATTTCTCTTGGAAGATTTTTTGTTGTGTGAATTTTAGGAAATATCTTATAATATAATAATTTGTCGTGTTCTAGTAGAATTTAAATACAAACGAGTAGCAATGTGCCGAACTTGAAAAAGTCGACACTCCTCGTGAGTCATTGTTTCGAATGACTAATATTACAAGATGCCAGCAATCTTGTAAATCTTGCACGTTTCCTTTAACTTTTTAACGAGCATCACGTTTACGAGATAGAACGTGCGTCTGATGGTTGCTCGTACCGTGCAGTTTCTACTCAAAGAAAGTATCATCGATACATTCTTTATTAATTTTTTACCAAAATTTCGGAAAATCTTATCGAAACTCTAGTCAAAGATATTAAAATTGAAAAAAAGAAAAAACAAGAACAAAAAGAAAATACAATACAAATAAGCAAGGAGTGCACTCGTTGGAATGTTTAATACTACACTCGTTGGGAAACACGCGTTACGTTAATTTCATAATTCGTGTCATACGAATTCTAAGGATTATCTTGATACATTTCCATCGAAATAATTATCGGTTACGATGACGAGTATTACACGAGTCAAGGATGATTACGAGCGTTTAATGCTGTAGGATACAAAAAGTAGACTAATTTACATAACTAAAATGTTTCACGTGTCAATCTCGTGAAATTAAATAAGAACATTAAGGATTCGTCATACATCGTTCCTCTTCCTCTAAATTGTATCATATATTTCGGGCTTAGTATGAAAAATGCTTGGTTTTAACGCGAAATCATGATCGAGTTGAGTCATTAATTAAAAACTCGTTTTCGTATCTTCCTTTCTTCCTTCCTTCCTTTCCTTTCCTTTCCTACCTTTTTTTCCCCTCCTACCCTCGTTTCTTTCCCAGCCACGCGACTACATACATTAATCTAGTCACCAATTTAACTATCAATTCGTATTGAAACTTTTTCGAATGGAAGAAAAGGTTACGTTGATTACCGCGAACCTAGCTAAATGATTTGTCTAAATTTTTGTTTTTCAAATTTCTACGTATAAAATACGAAATACGTAATCCTTCGTGTGATTACACGCATAACTGAGTCATTGACTCATAAGTTGTGTATCCCGATTAGAGAGAATAGAAATACGAAGTATCTTAGAAAACCGTACGACTTTTTTTCCTTTCCTGTATGTTTCTGTGTGTGTTTATGTGTATGTTTTTTTCTTCTTTTCCTTCCAATATTCAAGGCTGTTATTTTGCATGGAATATCGGTGGATTTTATATCATATACTCGGAAAGTTGTTACTTCAATCATTCTACTACGGATTTTCACCTCGAATTTTGATAATTCATCATCGTACATATTTATCATCTCGACTATCTTTCCGTAAACGCTCACGTTTTTTCGCAGAAGATATTTATTATTATATTATAGTGTACTCCGTCTCGGATGTTATTTTATTTGTACGTAGATCGTACCTTACCTTACCTACCAATGGAACGCGACTTCTGAGTAATTATTTTTTTCTTTCTTACGAGATAGTAACGATTTCTACTTATGAACAAATATGCGAAATAAAAATACAAAAACATAGGGGAGGAGAATATTCGTTCAAAGAAATCGTTACGTTTCGATTAATAAGATCGATTAAAACTGCGTACAATTTTTTCTCCTTCTCCCATGACAGAGATCGGTTGTTTACCATCCAGTTTTTCATTCCCGTTTTGCGAATGGAACGTGACAACGAAGCACAAGTTTCGTTTTATTCTTTATCAGCTTGAGAACTTCCATGTGATTAGTTCGTAACAATCATACATTAGCTTGGGAAAATTAAGTGCTAGTAATTTTTCTTCTTTCACTTTTTCGTAGATAGTCACGCATCGCAGGTTGCCATGTTTTAAACGCAGTGTCAGGAACGATTTGACACGTGGCCGTATCCGTACACGTGATTTCAATCCATTTTCTTGGAAATAAATGTCTAAACAATATCCACATTTATTCGTACTCATCATAATAATAACAATAACAATAATAACGAAACATTAGGTTTATGCACATATGGTAGAAATGGTCATAAAAATGGTAAATGCGTCTTGTTAAATAACTCGTATTACTAAACCACAAATTTGTGAATGTTCATCAATATAATAATAATAATTATTATTATTTGTAATAATCAGTTAATTTGTGATAGGAATTACGAGTTGAGATAAGTAAGATAATTGCATTTTAATTTTTATGGGTTATTAAGTTGAATTACAATATGAACCATTTAGTTTTGTAAATGTTGAACAATAAACGGATTTTGTTTAGTAAAAAGATATTTCAATCTTTTCAACTTGATAAGATTCTTTATTATTTTTCCTTTCTTTATGTTTCATTTAGACGCAACTGTCAAGCCATGATAATTCCTGTATAAAATTATCATCAACAAAGTTCCTCTTTCTCCCTCTATTGTAATATTATTTATTTACCGTTATCTGATCGAAATAACTATGATTCACTTAAAATTAAAAATCACAAGTCTTTCTCCCTATAAATTTGATTACGAAACTAAATTTGGAAACGTAATCGGTAAGAAACCCATTCGATTAAAATGTTAATCAAATGTTCACTTTCTTAAGACAAAATGTGTTCGAGTATTTTCAAAATCGTATTAAATTCTATAAACGTAAAATCATCGAGTTTATTTTTTCTTTTTCTTTTAAGATAAAAAAAAAGAAAAGAAGAAAAAAGTAGCAACCGCATTTCTTACGATCATCTTCGGGAATAACAATATTATGTATAGAATTTGAAAAATACGAAA
The DNA here is from genome assembly GCF_010416935.1 of Polistes fuscatus. NCBI lineage: Eukaryota > Metazoa > Arthropoda > Insecta > Hymenoptera > Vespidae > Polistes > Polistes fuscatus. The sequence continues at coordinate 12,854,323 of NW_025113140.1, read as the reverse complement.
GAAGGTAAAAAAAAAAGAAGATTGTCGTAGCATGAGTCATAAGAATCTGAACACGCGAGAATTCAGCTTTGTATACAATTTGATAATAATTTAATAAGAATAACGATTATACGAATTATCCTATCCGAGCAACCCGTTGTTGACAATGTTTACACAGAGAGTTCTTTGATTTTGCATTTAATTTACAAAATGTAATTGTGCAAAAGAAAAGTGTGGATCTTTTTTTTTGTTTTCTTACTATCTTTCTTTCCTTATATACGTTTCTGTTGAACTTGACCCGAAAAACGATTGAGATGACGTGTCGAAGGTGTGCTAAATAGTTAGTCAACACCTATTCAGCTCTCACAACTCGAAATATTTTCGCAACTTCTACCATTCCTCGCGTAACTTTGTTATGAACAGATTGCTGCATCATTGCGTTCGATCGAAAAAAAAAAGAAAAAAATTAAAAGGATCTTCAAGAACGAAAATTCGCTTAACACGAGTTAATCGTGTTAAATTGTTTAAATTAATTTTATCTTAAAAGAAAAAGAAAAAATAGACTCGATGATTTTACGTTTATAGAATTTAATACGATTAATGACGTTGTCATCGAAACCAGGATCTATATTTTGTTTTCTTTATCTTTTTCTTAAATAACTTTCGAAAGAGAAACGTACCTGCGTCAACTATGAAAACGAAATGAAATCGTTAAAGATCTAACGCGTGTTGCGTTGTTTGATGCAACCAATCGAGGAAAAGACAAATTCGAAAACCCGTTATTTCTTCGTTACGATTATTCAACACGTGTTTCTATCTAAAGTAGCTGATGTAATCTAACTGGTGCCGTCTAATTAACTATTAATAATATTCTCCTATACGTTTCCTCGATGAATTTTTGCCATTTAGTAATAAATAAATGATTATTCACAAGATTGAATACGTAATACCCAATACTACTGTAAGAATGAATATATTTATCGTATATTAATTATAAATATAAAAATACACCTGTGTGTTTTGTTTTTATTATAATTATTTTAATACCATTTATAAATAGCGTAAGAAAGAGAAAGATAGTTAGAGATTCATTGTTTTAATTATACTATCAAATTATTCATAAAACGTATTATACGTATTAGCTTTGTTTTTCTCTTTTAAAGATCATTTAATCAGAAGGAAAGTCATAAAACACGAAAGGAATGATGGTAAATGATTAAAGGAACCTAACGTACGGCATGCTTTTATTTATCAATCATCATCATTTGTAATAGAAGCGTGCGAGTGAATGTTTCTCGTGGTAAAAAATATCATTGAATAAATTTAATAAACAAATCATCGAGTATTAATTATCATCATTCGAAATATTTCTCTTCCATTGAGCCAACGGATATGAGGAAAAAATTTCCATCGGTTAGATCCTATGGAAAGTAATTAAATATATAATTTAAGATCTGTACGTGTATGTATGTATGTGTGTGTGTGTGTAAGTGGAAGAAACGTGAATACGCTTATGGTCGCGTGGCTTCGATGAATCGGCTTCCTTTTCGCAAAACTCACGTTGGAAATTTCGGAAGAGGTAAATGTATGATGCGTAACTGGTGAGGGTGGGAAAAAGGAGGTGGCAAGGGAGGGGACAGTTAATGAAAGGAAACGTCATCGTTTTAGTGGAGGGGAAAAGGATAATCCGAACTTCCAATAAGATTTTCAAACGCTCGATAAGGAAAATAATAGACGAAAGTTTAAATAATGATTACATGGTTTTAAATCATTGTAAATTTTGATGGGATATCTTTTTAAAATAATTTGAAATGATCGTAAGAATTCGTTAATAATATTTTATTTGTTAATCTTTTGAAAGTAAAACGAGGTAGACACGCTTAATCATTTTTTATAATAATTTCTGATAATGCTGTTATGCGATTGGTTGTAGAAATTTGTAATTTATTTTAAAAATGATAGTAAAAATTGTGAAAAATTTGTTATAGAATTCGTTCGTCTTTAATATTGATTATTAATATTTTACTTATCAATCTTTTGAAAGTGAAATGAAGTAATATAGGAACGTAGACACGTACAATCATTTGTTCAATAATTTATGATAATGCTGCTATACGATTGGTTGCTGCTACGTGCTATTCGATTTCTAGGGATTATTTTTAGGAATTCTTATAATATTCACTGTTCGTAGATTCTTTTAGCTAGACTGTTCTTCGGAATTCTTTTTTATATACACAAGAAAGATTATCCCTAAAATTAACACGGTAAAGGATTTTTTCGGTACTAAACAATAGATATGGCTATTTTCATATACAATTAATAAGAAAAGAGTGTTTTTAAGTTTCAGGTATCTTTTAAGTTTTAAAAATATTTATGAATAACATAAACGATAGAAAGAATTGACGAAATTTTTATCGAATATTCGACATACATGAAAATACATTAACGAAAATGATTGAAATCTTTGTTTCTTCTAATTACTATGATTGATATGAATGAATATGATAAAGAAAATATATAAAATTAAAAATTGAGACGAATGATATCGATATTATGCAATCGAAGATGATAAAAATATGAATTTGGAATATGTTTTTCTATACTTAGGGAAAGAATTGGCATAAACAATCATCGTCGTTGTTATTGTTGTCATCATCATCATCATGATCATCATTATAATCATCATTATCATTGCCATTGTCATCGTAAGCGTGGTTTCTGTCGCGTATATTTGCTATTACCATAAAGACATGTCGTTCAATTAATCTTCTGACGAGAATGAAGAAGACTATGAAGACAACTATGATGCGAGAAGACGACACTTGAGAACGAATCGACATCACTATCGAGCGCATTGAATTTGCGAGACACGTTAATTATTACTATTACCGTCATCGTCACTATTATTAGCGTCGTACGTCGGTGTTATGTCTACGGAAACGTACGTAGATACGTACGTACGTACGTACGATTAATCCAACACGTGTGCACGTGTTGTGCTTATCGTAATGCTTACAAGATAATGAATTTTCTCAGCTAATCATCATCGTCATCTAAGTTCATCAAACGAACAAATTTGAAATAAATCAAAGTTGTACCGAGTCCTGTCGAGTAATTGAAATATCATCTAAATTCATCAAACAACCAAATTCGAAATAAACCGAAGTATCAAATACTGTCGAGTAATTGAAATATCATTTAGGTTCATCAAACAACCAAATTTGAAATAAATCGAAGTTGTACCGAATCCTGAGAAGTAATTGAAAAATCATTTAAGTTCATCAAACAACCCAATTTGAAATAAACCAAAGTTGTACTGAATCCTGTCGAGTAATTGAAATATCATCTGGGTTCATCAAACAACCAAATTTGAAATAAACCAAAGTTTTCCTGTCGAATAAATGAAATATCATCTAGGTTCATCAAACGATCAAATTGCTATTAGAAATAAATCGAAGTTATCCTGTCGAGTAATTGAAATAAAACAAGAAACAGACAGACGATAGAATAAATTCATGTTAATTAACCGTGTGAATCAGAAGGAGAGAGAGAGAGAGAAATAGAGAGAGAGAGAGATGAAAATAAAAGAAGAAAAAAAGAACGTATTATAATTTCGCATTAGACGCGCTCGCGTGTGTCATCGTTATCGTAGTCTCTTAACTTTTTTTGTTTCTCGTAATCATCATGCAATGGTCTAGTGACGTTAAAAAGATCCAAGCTTTGAGGAAGGAACTCGACAAGAAAAACGAGGAAATAGGAAGAGGCAAATGTTGTTTGTATTCTCGCGATAATACTTGACTCATACGATTGGTAGAAGAAGGAATGCACGCACGATAGGTTTAGAAGAAAAAAAAAAGAAAACCTCCGAGAGGAAAGAAAACAGAAAACAAAAAAAGAACAAAATCATCGCGATGACGGAAGGGAACAAGCAGCAAATGCAAACGTGTAAACCCAAAAAAAGAAAATGAACTTTTAATGATTGAAGGAGGGATCGAAGATGTCCTTGCATTTGGAACATGGTGGGCAAAAACAAAACCAACAGAGAGAGAGAGAGAGAGAGAGAGAGACCTGGGACGGTTAGGCGCACGACGAACGACTCCGATCATAAGTCCGGCATCCGAACCGGGGACGACGACGATCATGCTCCTACTACGGGCGCCGTTAGAGTGGGGATAAGCCCAGTCGGCATGGTGGGGGGTGTGCGGTACGCGCCACGGCTAGTTATGAATGAGTCGTGGAGTAAAGAAGCCACGAGTGGTGGCCCGTGCGGAGGGTGGAGGGGAAGGATCCTTTAGGATTAGCGGGGGTGGGCGGAGAAGAAGAGTGGAAACCTCGTTGAGAAAGAGGAATGGAAGGGGCAACTGGAAGAAGAGAAGAAGAAGAAGAAGAAGAAGAAGAGGAAGAAGAAGAAGAAGAAGGAGTCGTTTGCTGAGAAGGAGGCAGGCAAAAGAGACGAAGGAAGAGATAAAAAGGCATCGGAGTGTAACTGTGGAAGGGTGGAAGAGGGGAAAGATACAGAAAAAGAGAGAGAGAGAGATAAAATGGTGGGAGTAACGTCAGGATTGACCGAAAGCGGGGTGCGGGCCACGTGCTTCGGTGCCTTTACAATCGTATATAGGCACCGGTCAAGCGAGCGGCTAGCACCATACACTTACAGTCATACGCACGGGGCGCACAAGGTGAAAGAGAAAGAAAGAAAGAAAGAAAGAAAGAAAGAAAGAAAGAGAGAGAGAGACAAGAGAAGCTCACGGATATATAGATATAGAGACATACATAACCGAGAAGGACTCTTCTAACTGAGAAACGAACGGAGAACCCAACAGCAACTCAACATAGAAGAAGAAGACAGACACGCAGAGACACGGAAAAGAGACGAGCAAGAAGACGAGGAAGACAAGACAAGACAGACAGAAAGTCCACCTTCCACTTCCATTCCCTTTACTAAGGTTCACTCCTACTATCTGACGACGGAAGAACAGGCTGCCTGCCCCTGGGTCGTCGTCGGCTGGTTGTCTGTGCCAGTCCGTCGTGTCCGGCGAGACTGCCTTCTCCTACTCTTTCTCTGTCCTTCCTTAGAGTGTTATACCTACCTACCTACCTACCTACCTACCTACCTACCTACCTACACACACCTTTTCCTTCTTCCTTCCTTCGGCTTGTGCTTTAACTCGGACACACACAGCAGGAGGAAGAGGAGGCGGCGAGAGGTGATACGCGGCTCCGACACGCTCGACCGGACGAACGACGAAGACCTCAGTCACCTCCTGATACTCGCTAGGGTACGACCTTTCTCCCCCCCACCCTCGGTGACACTAACCTGAGATCATCAGGAGAGGGAGCAACTGAAAAGATAAATAACAGGAAAAGAAGTACGAGGAGGTGGAGATTTCGGAGTCGGGGAAGGACCACCCTTAAAGATTAAAACCCTTTCTTCTTATTCTTATTCTTATTCTTCCTTTTTATTCTTGAGGAGAGTACCCCCGCCACTTTGTCCAGTGCCCACCCCCTCCCTCGAGAAGAGACCCACACACCCTCCCCCCTCGTATAAGAATCAGTGCATCGCGTGTGCCAGGAGCAGTACCGATCGGATTGTGATTCCACGAGCACGCTTTCTTCTTCTTCTTCTACTTCTACTTCTTCCTCTTCCTCTTCTTTTTTTTTTCTTCTTCTTCTTCCTCTTCTTAATACCGTAACCGTTGTAATTCTATTATCTTGAGATAAACGAGAAGAAAGGAGGAAGGAGTGCGTGAACATAAGCTTACGTAGATCTGAGCTGGTGGTGTACGATACGCATTCGTCCGAAAATAAGAAGAAATCATACTACGAGGAAGCTCTTGGAAGAGAGAGAGAGAGAGAGAGAGAGAGAGAGAGAGAAAATTCTAAAGTAAGACTAAGATTGAGAGAATCGAAGAGAATCGAAGTTGTTAACAATCGCAAGATAGTCATCCGTCGTATCCTCTTTCACACACACATACACACATATATACCTGTCTCTGTCTGACTCGTACGGATCTCGCGACACGCGCGTGTGTGCCCTCGAGCAACGAGAGTGTTATTAAAGTGTGATGCGATCATGGTCGTGGATACAGTGATCAGCATCGAGAGAAAATTAATAGCAATGGAAGCCATACTTCATCGCGATCAGAGGACTACATCTCACAGGGTGTCGAATAGAAAAAGTCTAAGTTTCGTTGCCACGAATGAAACGGAAACAATGTTACGAAATGCAACGAAGGAGGAGAAGAAAATCATCGAAGATGGAAACGATCGAAATGTAACGTATCGTTCGAACGATAATCTCGTATCTTCCGAAAATGATCGTCGTCGTACTGATTATTACGATATTACAACCTGCCAACGGTGTTGTAGTCGCAGTTGTTCTTCAACGCGAGGGAACTCCGACAAAGTTTCCGTTCAAAGACATTTACGACGTGACCTGTGCCAAAAGTGCATCAACACTTCTTCTTCTTCTTCTTCTTCTTCTTCTTCTTCTTCTTTGGACAACAAAGTACGAAGGGATCGGCATGGAAGATGTTTGATAGACACCATTTTAAATATCTGGATCAGTAAGAATTTATTTTATTTTATCTATTATCTATTTTTATTTGTCTTTAAAAAAAAACAGAAACGTACTTTTCTTCAGATAGTATTTCTTTTTTCGTGATAATGAGAATGATCTTACTAATTGTTTTCTTTCTTTTTCTTCTTCTTCTCTCGATCTCGATTACTTCCGTTCGATAAGTATATTCTGAAGATTAATTTTCTTTCCTTCCCTCTTATCTGTGCGAGAACCAGAGTAGTATGGTATAATCATTCATGTCTCTCGATACTATGTTAAACGATTTATCATAAACAATATGCAACAATATAATACTTAAACGACTACAAACGATCCGGTCGGTACCGACAGTAGTTTCTATCTGTCACCGGCGTAAAAATATATCCGTATCCGGTAACGGCGATTTCCCCGAAATGATTTCGAATCTTTCCATCGTGATACGTATGCGTTTTGTATACGATTATATTATAACGTTGCGGTTTCAGTATTTTATTCCTTCGACCACCTACAATTCATTGAATACAAATACGTTCGCGATAAGAATCATTTTAATAAACGAAACAATGAAAATCTATTGCTAACGATAATCGAATAAATAAATTCGCATTAACTTTTAATTATTTAGGAATTCCTTTCTCATACGATTCCAAAAAACATCCACAAATAATTATCTCGAAATTTGTCGATCGAAATATCCAATTATTAAATGAACGATTTAAAAATGTTATTCCCATTACGTTTTCCCTTTCTAGATTTCACCGTGAGCTAACCCGGTGCATCTTCGATGCACGATGCACCGTGCTCGAATCGATCACGCGTTAAGAATGCATCGGCTGCATTGTTACGTAACAGCTCGCAACATCTTTCTCTCCATTCTAACGACACCTTTCTTCCTTTCCATTCATTATTTTCTTCAATCATCGATCCTTCCAATGCATCCGATGATGCATCGGATGGCGATCGGTAAAATAAACGAGATCGAAGGAACAAAACTAACGGCTGATCGGATTCACGGTGGCGTCCTCTGTTCACTTAGTGTTATTTCTCTCTTTCTCTCTTTCTCTTTCTGGCATGCTTGACGTCACTTTCGAGTAAGCCGATGAACGTATTAGTCATCAACCTCGTTATGGTCCTTCTTATTGATATATACTTTGCTCTTACAAAGTTGAGTTGGTCAAACAGTTTCGATTCCAGGGTGATCTTCTCAAACATGATCGATTCAAATCGATCGATTAGATCTCATAAACATTTGTAAGCTCGAAATTCCACTCCTAGGAAGAAATATAGTTCATTGGTTCGTTGTAGGAAACGATATCATCGGGAGTAGATTATTGAATCCATTGAATGGGACGTTAAGTAGGTCATTCGAGTATTTTGATACAAGGAATTGGATTGAATGGAAAGAAGAGGGATGGGGAGAGGGAAAGGAGAACATCACGGAAGCTCACCTGTTGAACGTGCGCGACTCCCACAGGTGGTTCCGATGGCAGCTAGTTCGAAACGTTTTCCTTTCTCTCTTCTCTTTCACTATCTATTTAATTATTTATTTTTGTTATTAAAATTTATCTGTGCTTATATCATCATTAGTTTTCATGTAAATCTGTATCATTTATCAATCATTTATATTATTAGGGTGAACTAGATTTTATAGTTAACATTTCCAAAATAAATTGTACAAAAAAACAATTTTCATTATTATTATGCAGTTTGAACAGAATAAACGTACGAACATTAACCTAATACTTAATCAAAAAACGTATCTATTATTTACGTTGAAATAATATAACTGACGAGATTACTATTAAAAGGAGGCTTGGGAAAAAAAAAGAAAATATTTGAAAGAAAGAAATGGTTGGACAGGTGCATCGGTTGCATTGTAAGCTTTCGTCGCGACCTACCGCAACGCTCGGTGGTACGAGCATGGACTTGGAACGTTAGGAAAGGGGGGTTGCCATGAAAGGGGGGCCCCAGGCCTCTAATGGGGTATAATTGTCGCGAGCAATGCGAGGACAGTGCGCCATTAGCGCATTTTTCATCGTCTTTCTTGCCGGCACACCACGCACCACTGAACTTCTGTTGCCCAGCTTCTTCAACTCCGTCGTGGTTCTCTCATTCTCGCGAGCTCGTACGCGATGTGATAGCTGGCTAGCTGGTTAGCTAGCATGGATGTGCGATTTACTTTTTTTTTACCAGCCCCCCACCTGCCTCTTTTTCGTGACGATGAAGGCGGCGGCGGCGGTGGTTTTCCTCTACCTCGAAGAAACTCGGATTCTTTGGAATTTCGTTGGAACGTCGTCGTTCATCCGTTGAGGTAGGCCCCGAGGATCATCATCTCACATTGGAAAAAGTTTTCACTTTTCTCTAACTCTTAACTCGAGTTATTCCAAATCTATGGAACTTTTCGCAAATTTATCACACACCCAAGTATATTGCCTATGTTGCCTTTCTATCTTTCTATTCTTCTTTTTATTATTATTCTTATACTCGTTGTCCGTTTTTTACATGTTGTGTGGGTTTAAAATGCACGTCAGATTAAAATCAGAAACGTGGGTCTTCAGATATTGTCTCCAATGATCTAAATTTATCATACATTCAAGTATGTTGCCTATGTATCAATACTTTTTTATTTCCTTTTTTATTTTCATTCTTATTCTTATTCTTATTCTTATATTAGGTTTACTGGAAAGTTCTGTTCGATAATGTTCTCCTCTTTTTTATCTGCTTCATAACAGCTGATTTTTGTTATCATTGCATATATATATAGTTTTACTATGTTTGATTCAATGAGATTCGTTATATTGAAAATGTATTTATTTTATTTATTTCGTTTTCTACTCTCTTCTTTTAATTTTAATTTAACAAAGCACAGATTTTTTTCCGGTATATCTAATCCTTATTGTCCATTTTAATACACATGTCAGATTATAAAGGAAACATTGAATTCTTCATCGAGACTACTCATTCTTTTAATTCGTACTCCAAAGGGAGAACAGAATAGTAACGTTTTGAACAATTCTCATTGATTATTCTTATTCTATCTAAATTATTTCTTTTTCTTCTCCGAATTTTCATTCGGAAAACTCAAATTCTCGTATTTATTTTCTTTAGGTTAGTTCCCTTCCTCTTCTCAATGACTAATTTGGTTAAATAGTTAAGTGGATGGTTGCTAATCGTTTAACGATTAAACGTACCGCGGCTATAGGAAATTATAAAAGAAAAAAAAAAGAAAATAACAGAAAAATTACCTGTAATTAAACCAAAGAGAAAGTATTTACTTAACGTTCATGAGTTAATACGAGTTAGGATATACGATTGGCGAAATTGTCGTTAGGAGGAACGATAAAAATATTTTCCTACGAGTATAGCCAACTTTTCTGTCCCTTACGAACTTATTCCCAAGACCGGTAGAATTTTATATACTTTTTTTTGTTCACTGTAAGAATACATACATATATATATATATATATATATATATATACATTCTGGATGAAAGTCTGGATATAATACTGCAAGACTCTTTCACCTTTTTTTTCTGTCCTTCTCTTCCCGTAAACTTTTCTCTTCTTTTATCTCATTCTATTTTTACGTTTCTTTTTTTTTATCTTTTTTTTTCTTCTTTACGTCGAACGAAGAAATAGATATTTCTATATATACATTTAATAGAATTTTATCCGTGATCATAAGGGAACGTTAATTGGACTTCTTTTTCACATCGATGAATTATCGAAGAAGAAATACGATGATTTTATTATTTCTCCTTCCGTTACTTTTTTTGTAAAACTTTTTTTTGAAAACGAGTTATCTATATTTTGAAATTAAATCAAAAACGCGGGGGGGGGGCAAGGGGTCGGTGAAAATAAATTCACGCGACTATTCTACGCACAGCGCATTTAAGTGCCGATCGAAACGCCATTTCGCGAGATATTTGTTTTGTTTTTTTTTTTCATTTTTTCCTTTCAATTATCTTAGATAAAAAAAAAACTTGTGTGACTTATCATCCGTCATAAGACAAAAATTCCAATGCAATCTTTCTTGACGCAGCGGCACGCGACCGTAATATAACTCATTCGCATGATCATCATCTTTTTTTTTCGTGTTTTTTTTTCTTTTTTTCGTTGGGATTTATTTTAATATTTATACTTTTCTCGAAAAAGTATAAATCAATCGTGATTGTTTAACGTAATAAAATACCCGAATTTCAAATCGAATTTCAAATCGAATTTCAAATCGAATTTCAAATCGAATTTACCAATAAAATTTAGTTGTATTATCAATATATATATATATACGTATGCCATATTCCAAAGTAGTATCGTTCATTTAAAATGCACGATGCGATTCTACGTTCCTTCCCCTCCACCATTTTAATTCTCGTGCACGCGTTGCATCGTGCCATAGTCCACGTAATATTAAATTTTGATTTCGTACGAGTACTTACGTCTAGCGAAGGATGTTTCTCCCGAACGTTTCAAGGCCGTCTTGCGCGCGCATGTTTTAAAACCTCTCATCATATCCATCTCCGATCGGAAATTGGAAAGTTACCTATCGCCAAGACACGTTTTCTTTTTATAAAAAAAAAAGGAAAAAGAGAAAAAGAAAAAGTTACGAGAAAGAAAAAAAAATATCCACCTAAATCATCCTTCCGCGTGTCTGCACGATCGGCGGAACCGTTAAGAAAGAATAAGAGTTGTCTCATAGTCGTTTGAAAGAAAGAAATAAAGAAATATGTCTGTGTCTGTCTGTATGGGGGATAATTTGGAGAAAAATTATCTCGGCAAATGAGAATTATCTTACACACTCGGTGGACAGCAGCAAGCAAGCAACGTTATAACGTAATTACGATTTCTCGTTACGCCAAATAAAAATTACCGTACGATGGTAAATGGTGAGGGAATATTACAGGGGGGTGGGGTGGGGGGAGTTCGCGTGCGCGTGTGCGTGTGCGTGTACGACACCCTTTCGAACCATATTCTCGCGATTTTCTTTTCGATCACGAATCTTTGAGAGAACCGCGTTCGAGGTGAAACAGAGTAAAAGAAAAAATGAATTAACGCAAAGAAAAAAAAAAGAAGAAAAAAAAACAACCAACGACAAGAAGAGAATGCAAGTAGCGTCGTCCTCGTCGTCTTAGTCGTAGCCGGTCGACAAACACCGTTGGACCAAGCGTTGAAAAGGCAAGGCCCCTCATCAAGGGTCGTAACTCGTGAAATAATGCGACGAGGAATTCGCGGGGACGTAATTCGACGAGCAACGGTGATTCCGAAACTGCCGGATGATCATAAGACGGGACCGATCGAAATCTACCATTTAGGTCGCTTACTATCGACGAAAAATGACCAACCAACCAACCAACCACCACCCTCCTCTTCGATTTCGAATAGCGTATATGAGATGATTTCTTGTGTTTTTTTTTCTTCCCCCACCGACCCCCCATCCCCCAAATGGCCCCCGACGCCCGGAAGCTGCACTTGAGTTTCGCATTCTCCGGGGCCCCATATTCCTTCTTTAATATTTCGCGTACTTAATTCGATGATTATCTTTTCGAGAGGAAAGAAAGAAAAATAATTGTCTTCGATCGATCGTATGATCTCGAATTTCAAAAACAAAAATAAAAGAGAGAATAATCGTTTTTACGATCTTATGGATCTTATTGTAAAAATTTGTCTTAATAATTAATTATTAATTATATCTTATTATACATTTTATTTAGAATGTTCAGAGTTTTATAGATGGCAATATTATCGTTTGATTTCAGGATTAATCGTAATACAAGTGATCATGACGACTACTAACGGTGCACCTTTGAAATCAAGACGACAGGATTCCCCACCTATGTGGGTGAATCCTTGCGGACTTGCGGCAGAAGATTTCAACAGTGATCCGGAAATCGAACAATTAAAGGATTTCGACCTCGTATCGCAGATTATCGTACAATCGCAAACAGCTTTGTCGCACACCTCGCTGTTTCGTGAAGATTTCGTAAGTATCGTATTATATATATATGTATACAAGTAGTCCTCCTAAAATACGGTTTTGATCTGACACGTTTCATAAATTGAGAATATTCTCCTATATATTTTGTTATAACACGATAAGAATTAACACTAATTAAACAAATCTATTCTACAAACCTTTGCAGAATTGTTATACTTTTATAACACTGTATATAACACGATTTTATTTTTGTTTGGACATATTTACAAAATTATATTACCTTCAAAAATAATGAACTCTGTGTCTAATATAACACAGCTTTTTTTTAGAAACCTCTATTTACCGTGTATAGAAAAGACTTACCTGTATTACAGTTTTGATCATTTATTCGCATAACATTTCAAACGTTAGGAAGAACAAAAATTCTTCTCCTCCTTGTGAACGGTTAGTCCCAAAAAGTAAAGGCCCCCGACGGAAGATCAAACTCATCGATGGTTCGATAATTACTACCGTGACTTCTGCTTGTGGGATCGGGCATGAGCAGGGATAAGGGGGAACACCGAGCGGAAGGCAGTTATGGCAGTACTTCCGGCGGTACGGACGACGTCGATCGTTGATTCTACGTGTCGTTGGCAAACACACGAAAGAGATCTCTCTACTTTTACTTATCGGATCTATCAATGTTTTTCTGCTCTTCCGATTCTTATCATTTGATTTCATTTTTTATCGATAATCTTTTGTTAGAATTGAATTAATCTTTCTCATGCCAGCTCGATCGATTTCTTTCCAATTTTATCGTAACTTCGATAATAATATAGTTTAATAGAAATTAACCGATTAGGTCAACCGATTAATCGATTAGTGTGTATTGTTAATTTTTATTTTTATTTTATATTACGGAATAAATTAATTAACGCAAAATTTACAAAAGAGGTATCAGATAAATAAACGATGGTTACAAAAAATATAGATAATATTTGAATTTGTATGATATGAACGCTGAGAAGCAACAAAGTGATATAGATTATATACATTAATTTACATTATTTTTACACTAATTAATGCTAACGGTTCTTATTGAAAATTCATCAAACTAATAAGTATTTTGTTATTTGATATTATTTTCATTATAACCTGACGCGAACGAACGAACAAAATAATAGGAAGAATTAGGAGAAGGCCTATCGAATAACAAATAGGAAGAATCCTTCCCAAAAAACGTGGTTTATTATCTATCCAAACAACATACCTCGTTCCTTAAGCTTTCTCCACTTCCCCCTCATCTTCCTTCACAAAGTAAATCTGAAAAATGAGGATAGGCGTATTCGGGTAAACCGCAAAGTCACAACGAAACTGCGGTCAAACGTGAAACTATACTCTCTCTCTCTCTTTCTCTCTCTCTTTCTCTCTCTCTTCACCTTTTCATCATACATTAGGCTCGGTTCCCTCGATTTATGCATCATGAACACGCGTCCTCACGATTCCGGGTCTGTAACTGGACGTCCTTACGCTGTCCGACCCAATTCTCGGAGCCCTCGAGTTCGAAATCGATCTTATTTTTCAACACCTTCGCTTCCTGCTTCGAGAATTATATTCTTTTCCAAAAAACATACGCCTTCTTACGTAACTTTTTGATTAAAAAAATTCACGATAATTATTATTAATCGTTTCTCAACGATTTTCCAACGTCCAAAGTCTCCAAATGTTAACTACGAGAAAACAGTTAACTTGACCCTTTGAATGCTATCGGCGCATATATGCGTCCAACGAAAACAATTCGTGTGGACTGAGGACGCATATATGCGCTTGTCAATTTTTTCGTCTACCTATCCCATCTTGATTCGAAATTCTTTTCTTCTCATCAAAATAATTAAACATTAGCAATAAAAATAATTCCCTTTCTCCAGCTACTGCAATTGTTAGGCGCTTTCTGTACTCTTCAAATGGCTTAAGAAAATGGAAAGAAATGTTGTTGATTATTATCGCGAAATACCAAGAAAGTCGGATGATCTCAAGATGATCAGGTGTATGAAGAGAGAGAGAGAGAGAGAACAAAAAAATAAGAGTAGAGGGGGCAGGGGTCCGCGAAAAAAAGTCAGCGCATTTCATGCACGACCACAAAGGGCGCTTACGTGAAGGCCTTGGTTCCGGCTGTGTGATTATGACATGGAGAAAGGGTTGGAGTGGGATTCGAGGGGGTTTGAGGGGGGTGGATGACGGCGGTTCGAAACGCGTCGAAAGAGCCGCGTTACATCATCGGTACGACCGATACACGACACCGTTGTTTTCTAAGTCAGCGCATAATTCGATATCGAATTCGTTTCGGACGTTAGCAGAGAGGTTGGAAGTAGAATAGAAGATTCAATTTGCTTAACTTTCATTCTTTATTTCTCCGTGGTGACTGCTTCACGGTGTAGAAAGACGCAGGTGCGGCTTTGACTGATAACGAGTTGCAGGCGACATACTGTCTGGTGGTCCACTGACGTCATCATTGGCAACTCGTGTTATCGTTTTTTCTTTTTTTTGAACGAAAGGAAGTGAGAAATAGATCTCGATTAAATACTTTAGATTATTACGACGCGACGATGGTTGGAGATGCAAATGCGAATTAATTAAGATAAATTATAAATAAATGAAACCCTTTATATCTGTCGTTTAGTCATATATCACGTGACAACGGTACATTGGCGGTACGGTCGTAGAGTCACGTGATAGGTAACATAACCTCTTAATATGTCAAAACTCGTGCTATTTTGCAAAATTCAGTCAGAATTTCTTTATCCGTTATGCATCCGTAACAGTGCAATTGATATATTCAGTTGTATAGCATTGTTTTTTCTAATCAATTTTATATTGACACCAAAAGTGAATAAAATAATTAAACAACTTACAACTTAATGAGAATCACGCAAAAACAGTTGACCACCGATAAGAATTTAGAAGAAAAAAGATAGAGAGTTATCGTATAAGAAAACAAAAGATAAAATCCGATATGCTTAAGTAAAAAATGATCGAATTATCTATAACAAAATTCGTTATAATATAGAAACGATCGGTCGATAAAGAGATAGAAAAAAAAAGGAAAGGAAAGAAAGGGATTTAAGGACGTGAAGGTATCGGATAAAATATCGGAAGTGGAGGATTCCAATAAATCAGAATCGGAAGCTGCCTGCCCCCTCCTCCTCTCCCATACCGCGGACGGGACACAGCCATACGCCACAGTAATACACCGCCTGCATACTAAAGACAAGACCGGATATACAACGCGCCAGCGTATTCTACTACTTTCCTCGATATATACACCACGACATATATACCCCATGGCAGCAAGGTGCCTGTTGCTTGCTGCTGCTGTTGCTGCTGCTGCTGTTTCTTGCATATCGACTCGTAGTCGTCGTCATTGTCGTCGTGTAAGGTTCCCTCCCGCTGACATATTTTCTCTTTGCGCGTGACTTTCCTCTCGTCTCGTCTCACCACCACCTACTCATTCTATTATTCCCTCTCTTTCTATCTATCACACACACAGATGCACGCACATTATTTCTTCCTCTTCATTCATTCTCGAAATAGGTCCAAATCTCGATCGGTAAGATTTTGTCTTTTTTTTGTTTTTTTTTCTCGGTCGAAAATATTCGACTACATTTGCCGAAATTTTTACAACTCCTAATAACCGAGTGGTAACAGATGCTAGAAAAAAAAGATCTAGAAGGTTAATTGATTTTGACGGGTTCATCTATCTATCTTTTTCTTTCACGTACACTTATACACGAGTGGAACGCCTTATAGATCTCGAGGAGGAAGAAGGGAAGACCAATGAAAGAGTAAAAGAGAAAGACACAGTTCGTTCTTACCTACTCTAACTTGGCAGCCTACTACCTACTTCCTGCCAGTTTGCAGCCCGGTTTTACGATTATTCGTGCACCGGTGGTTGCCCGTTCAGAGGAGAGAACTTTTACGAGTCACAAAAGAACCCGCGCGCCACGATTTTGCTCGCCGGCAAGTTGGTTGGTTGGTTGGTTGTTAGCAGCAGCAGCGACAATTCCTTTCTTCCTTTCCTTTTTTCTTCCTTCCTTCCTTCTCCTCCCTTCTCGTCTACCTTCCTTCCTTATGTTTTCCCTCTCCTTACTCTCTCTCTCTTTCTCTATCTTTCTTTATTTATTTCTTTCTTTCTTTCTCTCATTCATGCTAGACTATCCGCGTCTCGTAGGAAAAGAACACTGTGTTCTCTCCGGTCCGGTGTAACAGTCGGCAACAGCAACAACGTCCGTTATAGCAAACTCCTCGGAAATGTATTCGAAAGTTAGGCTTATTCTTCCTTTCTTTTTTTTCCTTTTTTAGGATCGTTATAGAATAGTATTAACTAGTCATAAATCGTGTGAGAAAGAGAGAGAAAGATAAAGAAGTTTTCAATATTTTTGACAAATGTTTAATATTTTTTATTAAAAATTGATTCAAAGTTTCCGGTTCCTTTCAATGTATCTTTCAAACCCTTTAAGTACTGAATAATTGACTATGAACCAATTGTATATTATTAGCGTGTAATTATATCAATTACAGTTGATAATAAAATAACACCAAAAAGTGTATTGAATTTAATTTTGTTTGTTTACAGTATAATTTTGAAACAACAAAAGTCGAAAGAATTATTAATACGCAAACAATTATAATATTATATATAATATCCGTTCATAGTAATCAAAAGGATTAACCTTTTGAACGCGGAAACAGAATAATTTCATTACTAATTTGAACTAAATATTTTGATAAAAAGAAAAGAATTTCGAATCAAAAGGTGAGGTAGATAGAAAAAAAATTGATATAAGCGCATATATGCGTCCTAAATCAGCATGGATTGTTTTCGTCGGGGCGCATATATGCGCCCACACCATACAAAGTGTCAATTAAATAACTCGTAACGCGCGAAAGTATTTCCAGAAAAAAAGTTCACGATACTTTTTTCTCTTATCGTTTTGGGTGAGCCCTTAAATCGATTCGTAAAAAATTAATAAGAAACGCGTGACGCAATCAATATTTTCGAATTAGATGTTTGTTCTCCGATAGATTCCGCGGCATAAAAACAAAGTATCAACTAAAAGTAATGGAATGGAGGCAAAGACGGAACGGCACTTCTCTTTTCTATCGTATTCGAAAGCTGTTTCGTAATGATCTGGGCGTGGAGAGAAGATGATCTTTAAAGAAGAGACAAGAGATGAGAGCAGGAACGGTGAGAGCTCAGGTACGTCCGATCGATTATACCTTGGAGCACCCAAAAAAATAAAATCAAAAAGAAAAAGAATGAAAAGAGAAGAAAAGAAAAGAAACAAAACAGGAAATTATCGATCGTGAGAAATACGCGAGTTCCATCCTTCGAAAAGGGACGCACGCGCTCGATAGTTAAATTTGTCCTCACCTTTCCCTCGTTAATCGATTACATTATCTCACGTTGTTGTAGTTTATGTTCATCATTGGGTTCATGAATTTTATATCGAATCGTACAAATTCGCGTTAGTATTTGTTATCCTCGAATTTCGTTGAATATTAATCCAACGTACGCTAATGTATCGCATTAAAGGAAAACGACCTTGATGCTTTGATGTGCACTTTGATGCACTTGTGCTTCCTAAACGATCGTACGAACGAACGGCGCTAATGTTAAAAATTCGCGGAACGTTTTTACCATCTCTCGCATTATTCCATCAAATCCGAGGGTTTCGATGCCTTCTTCCTCCTCTTCCTCCTCACCTCTCCCCCTCTTCTCTTCCTTATATATAAAATTTTTTTTTTCCTAGCTGACTAGTTAACGCAATGAATGATTCATAATCCACTCTTCCGTGTTAGGACAATTGACAACGTGTCTTAACCCGGCGCCTAGTTTTTCCTAGTAATTTCTGTTTAAAGAAACCTAATAGTCGGGGGTATTTGCGTGCATCGGCACAGTAATTTCCCCAAAATGTCAGCGAATAATTTTGTTCGTGTTTAGTTACGAGAGTAAGGCTTACTCATTCACGTGTCCTATAATCCTCTTCCTTTCCCCCTCTGTTCCCCCATCCACCCACCCCTTCCCTCTTCACTTCTTCACTCATCTCCGTGTTCTCCGATACCTGGAACGAGGGTTATCGAAGTAATCGCTGACTAAACGTTACCAAAGCGTTCAACTGATATGCATATGCGTATTTTTGTATTATTTATCCTACATTCTCGTAAAAGGTAGAAAAAGTATGTAGAATAATGTAGACAAACAAGGAGGAGAATACATAGAAAACGTTGTATATATTAATCGTTAGAATTCAATGACTTTTAAATTTTAATAAAAAATATTTGTTGATAATTGCAGGTCCAAGAATGTTTCAAATCCGATTTTGAGAATTTGCACTCGCAGTGGAAGGAAATGTATTACGATTGGTTGCCCAATTTTCCGAGAATACCTAAACGATTAGGGGAACAATTGGATATCGAATATTTGAAAGGCTTAAGCGTAAGTTTCTCATCGATTATTTTATTTATATCGTGATTAAAAACGTTTGAAAAAAAATTATGATAATTTAATTGTTATTGTTTTCTTCTTTTGTTTTTCATAATGCAGATGGACGAAATGTTATTGAAAGCGTATAGATTTCTGCAAATATTCGCAGTAGCTTTAGAACAAATAGTATGGGATCAAGAAGACTACAAGCTACCGTTTTACAAATACTTTAGGGAGGCCGAATTGAAACTACGTGCGGTGAGTTTTTGAAAAAAAGAAAGAATTATTTTATTTTTTACTCCAAAATAATCATAATTTCCTTTTAATAATTAAACGTTCTTGTACTCGACTTTCACAATGGTTAACAAACGATCATGGTTTGAAATATAACGTTGCTGCTATCACTATTTGCTAACCGATTTATGAACGATATAAAAAGCATTTAACCAGTAGTTTTACGAGCAATTTTACGTAAACCCCCCTCCCTCGTCCCCCGAGTACAGAATCTCTAAAGAACCGCAAAACATTTCTCGTCAGATCACCGGTGTTCAGAACACCGAGTGTTCCACATCAATTTTCTCCACCTTTTCGTTTTGTCTTGTCTTTTTCTTTTTTTTTCTTTTTCTTTTTTTTCTCTCCTCTGTACTGTTCGATAATATCCAACGACCTCAATTCCGTAGTTATCGCGTGTACAAAAAAATAACTTCGATCGAACCACCTCCCCCTCCCCCTTTCGTTTTTTTTTTTACACCCTTCGAATCGTTGACTCCGAGTAAATTCCGTTATAAACGAGTTTATATATAATACTGTACCAATGCGTGTTTATTTTTTGCTTTTTATTTGTTATTTTTGTATCCAGGACAGGTTTTTTATTGTCTTGGATGATTAGTTTTGTTATCTTCTAGATCTGAAATTGTTAAATTTAAGGATTTATATTGTAAAGAAATTTAAGTAATTTATGATGTTTCTCATAGTTCCTGTGAATAATGTATTTCAAAACTTAAAGTTTCTGCATTATGCTGATGATTTAAAAGTTTTTAATTGCATTACAAACCCTCTCAGTGCTTACCTATCGCAAAAGGATTCTTTTCTTCGTCTTTTTTTTTTTGGTAAAAGTTTATTTTTAAATGGTCGCATTGACAACGGAGATATATATATATATGAATATGTCAACGTTGAGTAAGAGTAGGTTGAATGATATTTGACAAACTGTTTTGTATGGAAAAATTTTTCGAGGGTTTATTAATTGTCCAGATATCATACGACTTTTTTTTATCTCAATGTTCCATCCAAAAAAATCTTCGAAACCATGATTTGCCATACGTCGAAACAAACCGTAAATTATTGTCATAAGCATATAAATATATTTAATCAATCTAAACGTTGTCTAAATTATCTGCAAAATAATCTTATCATTTATAAATTCGTTATAATATCAAAATAATATAAAAATGTTGTTATCGTTGTTATTTTCACAGGTCCTGTGCGAAGTACAAGCCGCTTTGGTGGAACGTGCCGTTCCCTTGGGTGAAGACGTCACAAGGGACGTAATGGCGGATGAATTTCGCAAGACAGCATCTTCCGCTACTTTCCGTAATTTGCGCGATTTTTTGATATTACGGGACTATATTAATTGTCTCGAATTCGTCAATCAATTATGCGAATACCTTCGCACTACTTTACCACCATCATGAGGACGGCAAGGCGGAAGCCGAAGAAGGGATACGAGGCGACGACTCGCCCATTCGAAAAAACTCACTGACTTTATCTCGCAAAGATATTCCCTTAATCAGACTCTTCATTATTAAAAAAAAAAAAGAATAATCATAATAATAATAATAATAATAATAATAATAATAATAATAATAATAATGATGATAATATTAATAAGTTCCGTTATCCAAGGAGAAAATCAAATCGGTGCGAGACTAAGGATTTAACTTTTCCAATGGGAAACACGAGGATGCTAGTTAATTATCAAATATAAAATGATTTTATATTTGACCCTTTGGATTGATTTTTTTTTGTCCGAATTATATTCATCAATAGATTTGAATATGAACATGACAAGAATCGTAAACGTTTGAAAGGCAATTCTTGTTCGTTATTATCATCTTATTCAAGTTTTCCAATTAGTATTTGGATAAGGATTTCAAACAAAACAAATAAAAAAAAAGAAAGATTAATCCTCGGGGCAGATCGTAGAGTTCGTCGGTTTTCGCCGCCGTTGTTAGTTAATAGTTAATTATTAAAATTAACTCGTAGAAATTTAGGAGAGAATGATAATAGACGTGAATAAAGAACGTAACGTTAGGTTCGTTAATTTATCGAACTTTATATTATCTATCTTTTTTTTTTAATACGGTGTATTTTACTTTTTTTTTTTCTTAAATTATTCTTCCACGCAAAAGAATCTATCGAACTTTTGTTTTATTTTTTCTTTTTTTTATTTCTTTCTTTTTTTTGCGGATTTTCATTTAATAATATTTTTTTTTCTTTTTTGTAATTTTATAATATCATAATTATATTCAGTATTTTTAATCATTTAAAATGCACGTCGGAATTTTTCTCGGTTACGATTCCAAAGATTTTTTGCCTTGAAAAAGAAAACGCGAAGGGAAATGAACCATTTTCGACGAGTTTCGATTCGGTTTCCCATAAACTTTCGTTACGTTTTCGTAACCTATCGTAGACGATGAAATGCATGCTTGTTTGAGGAAGAAGAAAATAAAATCAATCAATAAATTCGGAAGGGTTTTTAATAACGCCATTTCGAAATTGGGAATAATCTTCAAATGAATTTCGTTATTTCGCGATTAGGAAAAAAAGCGGAACGAGATCAAAGCCGAGAAAACATTCGAATTCGATTTTATTTAAATATAAGAGGACGACGTTTTAATACTAATTTTTTATTTTTACGAAATTCACGTACGTCCAGCTGGGCTATTTTTATTTTCTTTTTCTTAGTTTTTTTTGTTAAATATTCTTATAAATTTTGATACTCGTCAACGTGAATGCGTGTAATATATATCATTAATTCTTTTTATTTTTTTATTTTTATTATTTTCTTTTCTAGTGTGTTTGTTTAATTTTTAATCGATATACACCATCATATTATAAAGAAATGAGTGTAACAGAATGAAACGATAGGAAATTAATTGACCCTTTAAATGCCAATCGCGAGTGGCATAATATATGAATGCCATTATGATCGTAAATCGTTGATCGTTTTGTCGAATTAATCTTATTTTTTCTTTTTTTTTTTCTTAATCGAACTCGCTTATTTATCTTTATCATTATTAATTATTAAATACGTGTCATGACTTCGCCCTCGCATATCTATACAAACATACAAAAATACGTACAAGTAACACATCTATACAACATCCTTCATTCATATTACAAACATAAATCATACATACACATACACATATTCCAATAATCCTACATAATAGTAATAACATTAATGATAATAATAATATTAATAATAATAATTTATTAACTAACATTAACACCCTTTCTTCTCCCCCCTCCATCCACACAATATATATATTATTATATTTGTATTTATTCAGATTATTTATTTTATTTTTGTAATGATCTTATACTATTTCTATTTAAAGTGTCTAACTGAGCTTTCGAATTGTCCTAGGGTATTATAGAAATACGTTTAACAATAAAAGAAAAAAGATGATATGAGAGAATGAGTGACGGTTAGGTCTCTGAGAGAATTGTCAAACAAGTTATCATACTTGTATGCATAAAAAGGGAAAGAGAAAACGAAATGAAATGAGAATGTTGAAGATCTTTTAATTTTTCTCGTCGCGTCGTAGTAAATTATTTTTTCAATTTCGGATTCTTATCGAACACACAGAAAAATTTTATTCCTTTTTCATTGGAAACTCTACATTTGGTATATTATTTTCAATTGAACAATTACCAATTTATTAGTACTTTTTCTTTTCTATTCATACTATACGCAAATTTCATTTCGCGAAACAAATCGTTGTCTTTTTCCCTTTTTTTTTTTCTATTATTTTATTTAACATAAGAAATGTTATTTAATATCTCGATGGATGTTTCTAAGCATCGGATCTAAATAAAAATAAAAATAACTCGTGATTTTTCTTTTGATAGAAAAATAGATGAAATTGTGTATTATTTATTCAAACTTTATTTAATTATTACTTTAACAGTACAAATTTGTTCGTACCTCACAATCATTTAATCGTATTTATGATATTTCCAAGTAAATTAAAAAACAATCAAACAATTTTCTTTAGATTCGATGTAGAAAGTTCGAGAGAGAGAAAGTTCGAGAGAAGAGAGAGAGAGAGAGAGAGAGAGAAATAAAAAATTATCGTAGTTGAAAATTGAATGTTCTCCGATCAAACTATGTACCGTCGTAGATCAATTAAATGTAAAGCGGCCCTTAAGCTTATCATAAATCACACGTTAAAAGAGAATAGAAAAGTATAATAATTGATCCCTTTCGTTGTTAGACAGAAATGATAACTTTTGTTCTAACTGTTATCGATCAAATCAAGTATTTCGTGTGATTTCCCGAGCGCGCGTGTGTGTGTGTGTTTTTTTTTAGACGTAGATACAAATAACAAAAAAAAAATAGAATACCCCCCACCCCCTCGTCCTCGATTAATATTACTCAAAATAAACAAACAAATAAAAGCGCACTTTCATTGCCGTTAATTATAGTGTCTGTGATATGCATCGAAATAGAATTTTCTTATACGAACAACTATTAACTCTTCATCATCGAATCGATTATTTTCTTAATTATTCGTAAGGGCTGATTAGGTATAACGAAGAAAATGAGAAGAGAGAGAGAGAGAGAGAGAATGAACATGAGAACTTTCAAGGTTTTCTTTTTCATTATTTCCATATTGATCAATCGATGAATTTACGAAAAAAAAGAAGAATAATGATCGGAGAGTCATTATTTTTTTGTTTTTTGCGACGAAATCATACTTCATATTTTAAATACGTTTGTAATATTTAATTTAAAGAGTTTTAATTTTGACAAAACAAGAATATTTATATGAATTTCGATCCTTCGATATTTCCAAACTATTTTACGTGTTAAATAATACGTAATATTATAGATGTACAAATATATACGTGTATAAATCCTTATTTTAATTCGATAAGGAAGGGGAGACAAATTTTGCAAGAAAAAAAAAAAGAAAAGACGACAAAATAATCATCATCGGCCCAATAAATATCATCTCTCTGTTTTTATGTTTATTTTTCCGCAAAAAAAATTGTATGCGTGTATGGAAAAAAATTAATGTGTAAAAAGAAGAAAAAGGAGAAGAGAAAAGAAAATGGCATTCGGTCAAATTTTCTGTAAAATTATTTTTAAGATCAAAAAAAAAAAAAGAAAAAACAAAATAAATGAAAGAAAATTATTTTAAAAAATTACGTGTCAATGAAACGATGATTTTATTTATTGTCTAAAGAAAAAAAAACAAAAGAAAATGAAAAAAAAGAAAGAAAGAAAGAAAGAAGGGAAAAATAAACTGTATCTCTTGGTTTTAAAAAACGAATTTTATTATGGTTATTCAAAACAACCATAGATTTATGATTCTTAATATTATCTACGATTATCGAGATAAACGTGTGAACGATGTTGTTTTTAAGATAATGATATAAATCGTTGGATACATATGTTGTACATGAAAACAAATCTGATA
Source organism: Polistes fuscatus (assembly GCF_010416935.1). NCBI lineage: Eukaryota > Metazoa > Arthropoda > Insecta > Hymenoptera > Vespidae > Polistes > Polistes fuscatus. The sequence goes on along the minus strand of NW_025113140.1, from coordinate 12,829,677 downwards.
ATGCAATAGATACAGATTGAAATGAAGAAAAATTAATTATACGTGTGTATATGTAATAATATGTATACGGGCACGTTATTCTCGCAATGCCCGCTCCAATTGTATAATATTAAACCAAAGACAGTTGAACATCACAATGTATTTTTTTAATTCGTAATACACAGACATGCACACACATATACACACACCCATGTATATACTCGATTATCCTTTCGATTATCCTTCTTTTAATATTCCTCATAATTATATTTTGGTTCGAAATAAAATAGATATTCGTAAAGAAGTTGTTCTATGGGGAGGGGAGACACATAATAATTCAATAATTAGATCAATCTTTCAAAAAATCATAAAACCTAAATTCGAGTCAACCGAAATTATTCCTGAATCCTATGATAAAATATATAAAAAAAAACAAATACATATATTGAATACCAAAATTACAATAAAACTAGCAGCGAAAATGCAATATGCAAATGACGTAAAAAGTAAACTCGATATCGAGAAAAAGAAGAAGAAGAATAAGAAGAAGAAGAAGAAGAAGAAAGTCCTGTTTCCCATGAGAAGTTAACTTGACTTGGTGTCGTCAGTTGTCTGACACGGGGCCCGTTCGAAGATTCCCCTAACTCCACCTCCTCATACGTCCCACAATGTACGTAAGTCACGATGTTTGAGAGGAAACGCGTAAGTACATGATGATGATGATGATGATGATCAGGGGTCCCCATAGTGGAAACACGTCTTTCTGTCTCTTTCGTGCCGCCGTGTTTGTTCACGGTGTTAGCTCGTTGTCATCGCTCGAGCCTAACTTACTTTCTCATAAGCGGTGACTCTGCTCATCTACGTGGTGACCATTTGTTTGAGGATACCAGGTTCCCTCGCCCCGCGCAGACCCTCGTCCAGGTGGTCCACCGGAGCTCCGTCAAGGTGTCAATGTTTTGCCTAGCCATTAAGATCGTTAACCCTCCTTTCGTTTCTTACTTCATTTCCTCTTTATCCTTTTCTTATCTTCCTTCTCTTTATTCTATTCCTACTTATATTCCCTTTAGTTTCAAGTAATACAACACACACACACACACACACACACACACATAGACATTACTTAGTCCGTTCTTTACCTGTAGATAATAACGTCGCGTGAATAAAAGAAACTATCATCACGATTGGGGCGCCACACTTAATTGGAACCTAGTCGAATCAAATTTTTGGCTAGAATTTAACCAATTAACGAGGACCCAACAGACAGCGGGTCTTCCTTATTCCACTCCGTGACTCTGGAACGCTCCGCTGGACCTTGCGGGAGCTAAGAACAAAGATAGATAGTTGGTTAAAAAGAAAGATAGTATGCTACCTCCGGCTCGGTGTCGTCTACGACGTCGGTGGCTAGCCAGGTAAAGGATCCTACGATCTAAGATCTCAACCGGGCTAAGGTATGAATGAGTCGTGAGAAGAGAGGATGGGAAAAAAAGTAAAAGGAAAGAAAAGAAATTGGTACGATGTTCATGAATGGGATGGGAAAAACTCAGGACGTCTCGTCCACCTAGTGGTAGGATCCTTTTTTTTTATTTTTTCTTTCGTCATCTTCCTACTACTATCGAATCCTTCCACATCCCTTTCGTCATCTTTCTTTTCGTTCGTTCGTTCGAAACTTTAAACTTGAACCCTGGACAAACGGCCGGTGATTCTTCTAAGATTCCTCTTAACGTGTTCTTAACCGTAGAGAATAAGAAAGAGAGAGAGAGAGAGAGAATGAGAAAGAGAAAGAGAAAAAGAGAAACGGGGTATTCGTGTCTAGTCTCTCCTTAACGTTTTTGCCGCGGGCAAATACTTCGGGGCCCCCTTTTCAGGTTCGAAAAAAATAGGAGACCTCGTTGTAATTAGGACAGTGCGCCCGCATGGCTCATTGGATGGGTGGGCTAGGGGAAGGGAGTAGGAAAGGAAGGAATAAGAAGGCCCTCCTCCCCTTTTCCCTTCAACGCACACCTTGTTCGCGCCCTACTGTCTTCTTCTATTTCGTTAAACCATATCCCTCTTTCTCATTTTATCTTTCTTCCTCTTTAGGATTCTTTCGAAAGGGAATTGCTGGCCCAGGGCGTCCTCCCGCTACATTCCTAGTGACCCTTTCGAGACAACAACTTTCAATAAACGCCGAGACAAAAGGCTTACCAAAGTTGAGTGGTAACCTGCTTCCACTGCTCATAAAATTTCTTTGATGTTCTATGAGGAAATTATTTTGCGTTATTTGTTCATTGGATTATTTTATTCCACGCAAATATTACGAGCAATTTCTTTTCTTCATGTTATTGTTCATCTGTGTGTTCGAAAAGAAACAAAAATTTAACCTTTAAGTGCTATGGGCACATATATGCGTCCAACGAAAGCAATCCGCGTGGACTAAAGACGCTTATATGCGCTTATCGATGTTTTCAATCTTCCTCGTTAAATCATTACCAATTAATCCATTGTTAGTGTGAAATGAAAATACAACAGCCTAAGTTTCTAACTTCTAACATCTCCAAATTAGATATAGGAAAGGTGATAAAAAGGTAGGGTAGAATTTCGAAAAATAAAAAATGGCTTTTTCTGTTTCTTTTTCTTTTTTTACTTTCATTTTTTTTCTCTCTAATTCCACCACATTTCACCCTTCGAAGAGAAGGGACAACCGCACACAACAGGCACGCACACACGCACGAAATGGAGCCTAACTGCTCCTGATTGAGGGGCGGTACCATACTAATAGGTTCCATCCCCTTGCTTCCTTCAGCTTAGAGTACACCATTTCTAAAATCGACCTAGATTTATTTCACAACTAATTTTTACCGCCCCCCTTCACTCCCCACTGGTTAACCGAACCGACACGACCAAATTTTCGTCTGCTCCTCTCTCTTTCTCCTCCTCTTCCTCCTCCTTTCTTGTATTTTTCTTTTTTTCTTCTTCTCTTCTTCTTCTGATTGTTTTCTCAAATTTGTCTACTCGAAACGGATACAAAAATCTAATAACAATTATAACATTATCTAAATAAATGATATTCCTGTATTAGTTCTTATTCCGATATTCCTATGAGTTAGTAAATGGTCTTGGTTGTAAATGGGTTGTTTGGATGTCTAGAGGAGAAACGAGAGGAACGTTTCGTGTTCAGAGAAAAGCGGTTCTGTTCGTGGGAACCCTGGTACTGCTTCCGAGAACCCGATGCAGACGTCTTCGTATCTCGAAGAAAAAAAAAAAGGTCAAGTAGAAGAAGAAGAAGAGGAAAAAGAAGAAGAAGGTGAATGAAAAGAAACCAAATAAGAATACGAAGAATATGAAAAGAGGAAAGAAAGAACGAAAAAACAAAATAAAGAAAGTGAATGCGTCTCGTAAGAAGGAACGTTATGGAAATTTGGTTTCTTTTGCTCTTTTGGTGAAGGTGGTCCTCTACCTCGATCAAAATGAATACACGGATGTGTGTTCCGGGACCCCAACGAGATGCATTTTGTCGCGAGATAAGAACGGACCCACTGAGATTCCACCTCTCCTCTCCTCTCTTCTCCTCACCTCACCTCACCACTCTTTGGTTGGTTCGACTCGCGCGCCGATAACCGCTGAAACACACGAACACTTTTAACGGCTAATTGCTACGTAGATAGAAGAAGAAAAAGAAGAAGTTAAGCGTGGAGAACTGGTATCAGTTGTCCTCGCGAAATGCATGGGAACCTAACCGAACCGTAGTGATCGTACGAAACCATTTGCGTCATCCTTTGACGTAGCACGTTTACTGTACCGGTAAACTTTTCTTACAGGATCCTAATGTTCACTTATTTCTTCTTTCCCTAGAAAAAAAACAAAATAAAATTAATTAAACATACTTTACAATAACGAAAATAAAAAATAAAAAAAAAACTTTCCCTGTCGAGGAATCGATCCGACGACATCAAGTATACACAAGACCATGAATCCTACCGAAGAAAAATAAATAAGTAAACTCTAAAAATATTTTCAAAATGGCAACCTTCCCCTTCCCGTTTTTTCGCAAACGGTTCAATTTATACGCCATGTTTAAAAGTATAATAAATATTCCAATTGACTACTACAAGCGTACTGTTTTGTTTTACGCATCAATTCAATATTTCGAATAATAAAAATACTACCGTAAGTGTTAAGACAATACTTTTTAAAAATTTATTTCGTTTGCTACAGTTTCTATCGTTCATCAAATTTATTTCTTTTTATCATCATCGTTCACGGAACAGATAATTACAGCTCTTTTTTCTTCTTTTGTTTCAGGTTGCAGTCCAGAAATGAATCTCTAACGACGGATCGATTATTTCGATCGAGAAAAATATACAAGTGGTATATAAATATAAATCCTTCATCGTTAGGTAAGTGTAACCCTCTTCTCCCCAACTTCCCTTAACCCTACTATAGAAAAAAAATTACATACGCATGATTGATCGTTGCACCGGGCTCATTCTTTCAGAACCGAAGAGCAACGAACACATAAACCCAATAATCAATCGATTATATATCATCATGATCAAGGTAAAGGTAGTATTAAATATAAATCATTCGTTCCTGCAGGTAAATCAACCAACACGAGTAGAAAATCGTTCAAGAATCTAACGATATCATTTCAACAATTTTGGATTTCATTCGCTACCGATGCAACGATGGGGATATTCGAAAAAGAAAAAAAGAAAAACCAAAAAACAAAAAAAGCAGCCGAAGAAACGAGTTCTAATGACGAGATAATATCGTTAGACGATCCCGTGAGAATAAAAGCACGTGTCGCGCGTGCACGCGGGGCTTTATGACCGAAGTATCAACCTTCTCCTCTCTTTTGTCTCTTTTAGCCCCTTACCCACTCCCCCCCCCACGTTCCATCCTACGTTTCTTTCGAGATCCACGCCTAACTATGCGACATTCCCGAGTTGTCGACGAGACCATCATGGATCGTTATGGATCTTCCACCAGACCCTTATGGGAAGAATATCCGACGACCGGAGTAGTTTTGTGGTGGCAAAGAAAATGAAGGAGAAGAAAGAAAGAAGAAGAAGAAGAAGAAAAAAAAAGGAAGATGGAGGTTTGAGAAGCGCGACGAACAAGACGACGAGGTCGCGACATCGTGACCACGGCCAGCCACTGATTTACATATTGTCCACCGCTGAATCCCAGCATCGCGGGTCTTTGTTTTGGAATGCCTGTTGAGAGAGAGAGAGAAAGAGAGAGAGAGAGAGAGAGTGAGGAGGAAAGGATTCCTTCCTTCTATCTCCTTTCTACTTTCCTTCTCTCTCCCAGGGTTTCTCGCTTTCCGTTCGTAATAGTGCACGAATCCCCAGACGCCGGTGTTATCCAGTGAACCACCAACGTCGATCTCTTCGAGAACTCCGAGTTAAGGCGTTAGGGTAATGCATTCTCATTTTTCCAACGACACCTGTCCACCTCCCAACCCACCCCCGTCACTATTTTCTTACTTGTCTTATGATATTCTAAGTTCATGTAGTTCGTATTACTTCAGATAATATTGTAATAGAAAGAGGGAGATTATTTGGGAAAGAAAACAAAACTTGGGGATATCTGATGATTTTTTTTTGGGTCCCATTTTTCCAACCCCAATTCTTATTTTTTTGTACCATACTTGTATTACATTATTATCTTATGATACGCCAAGTTTATGAAATTCGCATTCATTCAAATAATATTGTAATAGAATGAAGATCATTTGGGAAAGAAAACAAATACTTGGCTGCACCCGATGATTATTTTTTTAGAAACGTTAGAAGAAAATGAATGACAAAACGACGAAAGAAAATTCAATAGACCTCTCCTAAAGAGGTTATAATTTATTTTTCAATGGACCTTTTAGGTTAGGGCACGCGCAAGCGTACAAAGTGACACCTCGAAGATTAATCGATTACTACGATGTCAGTAATAAAAGAAAATAAAAAGGTAGAAAAGCTTTATAATCCGAGTAGGTATATAATAAAGAATGAAAAGGTCGGTCGAAAAATACTTTCAAACTCAGTGTCAAAAAAAAAGGAAATTAGGAAGGAAGAAAGAAAAGGTAAAGGTACTTTAGTATAGAACGAATGGGACAATGAAAATGGGGAATAGTTTTGTATTATGAACTCGACAGATTAAGTGGTTTTTAAAACGATATAAATGATATCTTGATCTTGCAATTTGTTGCAACCACGATGATCAACGAAATCCCAGGTATATAATGTGTTAGCGATTTTTTTTCACTCGGTGATTCCGTCACTTTAAACCAAACGATACACAACTAAAGATCTTGTATAGATCAAACTAAAAGATTATACGTCAACTGTATATCTGTTCCAAAGATCTGAAAAAGGCACTTTCCATCTCTATTGTTCGGTGAGATTATAAACGTTTATAAATGATTCAATTTCTAAACGATATAATTTCATATAAAAGCGAGTTGAGATATTTTCGTGAACGTTTCATTCGTTCCATTCTAACACGATGATTATTTATCAATGAACCGTATAATAAATAGATCAACAGAAAAGAATAGCTTTTAGGTAACGTCTATACGGCGGAAATATTTCTCCGATCCGAAAGCAAAATGGCCGACGTGATTTAAAGATTCCATTCTTGCAAAGAGAGAAAAAGAGGATAATAGAAGTTTTAGATGAAAAGATCTCGAAAATGAGTTCCGATATCCACTACGGAAACTGCAAGAATGAACATCAGGTGAATCAAGGATTCGGTTAGTTTCAAAATCAACGTTTTATTATTATTTTCTTTTGTCTCAATCTTTCTCTCTCACACACACACACACACACACACACACACACACACACACACACACACACGTAGTCGTTTCATTTGTCGTCGACCGCAAACGGGCACGAGGCTCATGCCAATGGCTTGTTAACATCCGCGAAACGACCATGAGGAATCCCAAAGAGGCTTGTAGCTTGCGTGTTTCACAGGCCCCGGTTCCCCGGTCCCACACTAGGAAGGAATCACGGGGCCTTCTCGCGTTCCTAAAGCGATATCGTTGGATTTATCGTAGAGGACCCAAAAGAAGTGGGGCCCCGTTCTCATGAGACTCTCCAGACAGTTCGTTGTTGTAGTATTATGTTTAGCTTAGGTATAATACAATCTCAAAGCCGCCCCTCCCACCCCGTTCTATATCGAACTTGTTTCTTCACCACTTCGGGCGATGTAGAAAGCAACTTAATAGCCACTACCGATCTTTGCTACCACCACCACCACCACCACCACCACCAATTCTCTTCCTTTGGCTAAGATCTATCGAGATAAGGCCCATTATAGGGACTAATTGAAATTGCTATCCACGATATCATCGAATCATAGTTTTACCGGCCCGGAATTTATGGCCGATATTATAAAAGTCTGAAGGACGGGTTCGTGAAAATGTTTCCCTTTTTATCTCGAACGTGTTCCATTTGGAAATGCATTTAGCGAAACGAACTATTTTGGAGGGGGGTTGGTTTTGTTTTTTTTTAAAAGAGTCGTTTAGGTAAATGGAATTTCACGAGAAGTAAAAATATAATATAACGTTTGCTAACCGTGAGGAGAGGAAAGGAGAGGGGAGGGGAGGTATTACTCGGTCGGCGGGATGAAACGAGATCACCCGCACGTGGGAAAGTGCGAGGTAAGACCGTGGGGGGTCCTGGCCCAATCCCCACCCCCCTCTACCTACCCCACTCCCCTGTTCTATCCTGTCTTCTCTTATGTGTTAGTCCTTTACCTTCCTTTTTCCCTTTCTCTTTCTATTTCGTCCCCTCTCTGACCCCCTCCTCGTCTACGTAAGCACCATCGGACCTGTCCCAGCAATGCGGAATCGTATTTCTTTCGGCGGATGCTTTCGAACATGGTAAAGGAACCTATGCTTTGCTTTTGCTTTGCTTTGCTTGCTTGCTTGCTTGCTTGCTTGCCACCCAAAATATATTCTTCAACCTTTTTTTTTTCTTCTAAAAACAGAGACCACGTAGATTCATTTTTTCCTTAAACACGTTCAATGCCACGTGTACTGTTTTCGGTACACACTAAAATGCATTCTAACGGCAATCTGAATTTTCTTAATTTGTGATGTTTTCATCTGAAAGAAATTGCTGGTAACACTGTATTATGTGACGTAATGATGTTTGCAAGAATTTTTGAGCTTAGAAATGACATCTCCTCATAAACAGCACGACAGGGAACGTGTTGAAGATGATTAAAATATTTTTCATCAATACGTGAAATATTATCTTATTTACTCGATACAATTAGTTTCATCTTCCAAGGAAAATACAAACTAATACGTTTAGAATGTTATTATGAGCCGTATGTTTTGACTTTCGTAGTTTTTTAATGATCTTATATTTGTATCCGAGCACACATCTCCGATTACCAGATTCGAAACGAACTCGATCGTTGAGAGACGACCACCGGCGATACATGGCAAAAGAATTGCTTTCATTTTTCCGACACCCAGGTCAAATATATCACGGGAACGGTGATAATATATTAACGGGGACCGAAACTAACGATCCTAAACGAAGAATCTCTTATTTCTTTTCTTCCATTGTGAGATGAGCTACGAACGTAAACGTCTACGTTAAATAAAATAAAACAAAAAAGTAAAAGAATTCACGTTTTAAATCGAATCTATTCCTATAAAGGTATCGAATATTTGTAACGACGTTTTTTATCGTATCTTTTGACAAATGTTATTGATGAAAATAAGCTTGAAAGATAATACGAATACTTAAACGAGTTTTTATTTATTTTCTGTTTAATGTTAGAAAGTCGTAAACTAAGACTAACTTTTTCGTTTTTTCTTCGTTCTTCTTTTTTCGTTTTTATTTTCACCTCGTTATTAATTCTTACACGACCGTGTAACCGTTAAGATCAATCTTTACTTGTGGAATAATAATTATTCGTACTGTTAGTTCATTTGTAAATCTAGCATTCTTTCCAACAAACCAGGTATGTTGCATTTTTATCATTTTTAGAAATAATTATAGACTTCGATATTAATTTATCATTTGTGTATTATTGTATGTATATATTCAAATCGATCATTAACATAAAAATCAATTTTTTCAACATTAAGTACATTTTATCTTTCAATCTCGCATATATGTATTTTAATTGGATACTTGAAATGAATATTTTATTTAAAATTTCAATCATTTTTGTTTTTTACTTTGTACATTTCTCAAAAAATCTATTCAATACACCGCTTTAGTGTATGTGGTAGTAGTTTGGAACAGTAGTACAGAAGGACGTCATATCGACACCGTCATCGATCGAGTGCAAAAAAAAGGAAAAGAAAAAGAAAAAGAAAAAGACAAAGAAAAAGAAAAAATAAAAGAAAGAGAAAGAGAATGAGAGATGGAATGAGCAGGTTGGGTGGCGAGAGAATCTCGTTTCTCGTTAGTCTCGTGGGAGGAGGAGGCTCGAAGTTCTCTTTCTTTATTTCTTTCTTTCTTTCTTTCTCTCGGGTGTATCATATTGGTCGAAGTTAAGAAGAAGAACTCTTCGCGAGATGCAGAGGTGACGATATCGTTCCTCAGGTCGCCAACGACGATGGCAAAGAGACTACCATGGTGGCTTTTATGGTTTACGACCCACCATGAACCAATCTTTCTCCCTTTCTCTCTTTCTCACAAAGAACGATGAAATAATTTTTTGATCTGTCACTAAAAAAACTCGTTTCTTTGAATAATTTTCAGTATCTTTATTATTCCAAATATATATGTTACCATTAAAACTCGAAAGATAATTTTATTTGTTACGTTAATGTGCGAAATCAAGAGTTTTCTGTATTTTATCTAGATAATGTACAAATTACCGTATCGTTAAAGAAGATGTATCTACTGTAGAAATATTTTTACGTCAAACAGTAATAAAACAATATTTTAATACTGGTCAGGGTTTCAGAAAATGTAATTTGCAAATTTACTTTGTAATTTAAATTTAAAAAAAAAAAAATGTAGCCCATATAGGTGTGTTTGTCGCAAAAACCATTTCCTATATAATTCAAACTGTCACTAATTTTTAGATAAGCATTATTTTATCATGTGTATTGCAAATTCATTTCTTTAATTGTAATAATATATTTCTATTATCATTTTTCTCTTATATAATTTTTTAATTAATCTATGATTTATTCTATCGACTAATTTATTGATTGTTTGATCATATTAACTTAATTCCTAAGATACCTAAGATATTAATAAATAACATTAAGTTAAACGTTGCTGTTGTTTCATCAAAGATCTTATTTATCACTCTAGTTATTCTGCACATGACTTAGATAATCTGCAGAATAACTGAATAACAGTAACATATACATTTTATTACTACAGGCATAATGATATTTCACTTTTCGTTATATTTTTTGTGTATTTCTTTTGAACGTGTTATTAAAGAAAAGTGATTCGTTTCATTCAGGAGCATGCAACAATGCCCTTTAACAAGTAAAAATTTCTACCTCTTCACAGGAGGATGCTGAAAGAACAAAATCTTTCGTGTTAGGTTCGCTTAGATGATTTCCCTGAGTGACCCTTACGAGGATGATCTTAGTCGTGTAAATCCCTCGAACTGCCTAGACATCCACATTCATAAGAAAAGGACACCGACTATATTGATTCTTGAGAATATAAAAGGTTGACAGGAAACTCATCTGAAAGCATCAGAATACTGGCGCCTCTTGAAAATTCCAGGCAGCCATTCTTTTCCTATTTTACTATTTCCTACATTTTTTTTAACACAAAGATTTACATAAACATACTTACGTTTGTGTATAACATTTTTCCTTCGGACTTTTCACAATTCAAATATGCGACAATAGACTTGTTTGATCTATGATTCAAATCCATTCGAAATCAGATTCTCCTCCTTTTCAATCCATTGAGAAGCACAGTCATGCTCCAGGGCTTATTTTCTTTCTTCAAACCGATACAGGCTCTTTTACGCTTGCCTATCATTTATCTTCAATCCGATTGGGAAAAACTGAAGTAGCCTTTCTTAATCCAAAAGCTTTTCTTTTCTTTCGCTTCTTTGCAACTAAATCTTCTTATTTTCTCTCGTATCTTAACTTTCACGTGCTATGCAATCGAATGATAATAATATTTTCTACTCTTTCTTTTTTTTCTCAATTTTTAATCTTCTACACTTTTTATATTTTACGAGTTAGAATTATTTCTTAAACATATTCAATACAATCAAAAAGGTCAAGATTTTGTAATCATCTTTCTGCAATAATCAACAACCCAAATCATACCCACGTTGTTTGAAATTAATAATTCAAACGTGATTACAAGACCCTTGAAGTGAATCGATGATTCTAATTCTTTAAAGGGATAGTACAATGATACAATAATATTTTCCAAACAGTCCTAAGAAAAGGTACACTTATTCGTGGAATCGTTTAGTTTCCCCGTGCGAAAATATGTTAGACCTGGTGTATAGTCGGATTGGATGGAAAGGATGTCGGATCGTATTAGTCTCGGTTTTTTTCTAACTTCACCCTTCAATCGAGCAGTTAGGGCACGTCCTTTTGAGCATAAGGGCGTGAAAAGAACGGTGCTAACATCGATGAGTAACGTCGAGTTGGTAGCGTCACGCTCCGCCCTCTCGGTTTCACGCTTCTCAAACTGTTGCCGATCTCCGAGCATATCGCGATTTCACGGGTTGGCTGGCTGTTGAAGCTTCTCTCTTTCTCTCTCTCTCTCCCTATACCTGTAGAAATAAAGATCTACGAGATTTGAGCCGCCGGTACCGAAGAACCTGCTAAGCCCTGAAAAAGAACACCGCCAAGGGTCTCGAGTAGCTCTTATGGTGCTGGCGCCAACCGTCAACGAAATGATATCGTTGCTCCTCCTTCTTTAAATTTCTAACACGCATTCTATCATCCAATTATATCATTTATTTCATTTCCGAACAGATAGTCTTATCGTTTCTTCACCTACTTATTTTTCACTATACTTTTATCACCCTACTATAGCTTCATATATAACCTATAACATATTTATATTATAGGTTATATTATATAGGTTTATTTGACAAATTGTCATTATTCATTATGTTTTTATTCATTATGTTATTATTCATTATGTTTACTATAACTCTGATTATCACTCTACTACAGCCTTATATAATCTGTAACCTATTTAACCTATATATATATTATAGATTATATTATATAGGTTTACTCGAGAAATTGTTATTCATTTTGTTTACTATAACCCTGATTATTACCTTACTATAACCTTATATAACCTATTACTTATATAATCTATATAAATATTATAATCTGATATAATTTATAACCTATAACCTATAACCTATATAACACTGATGACTTACGATAATAATGAAACGTATACCCTATCAACGTTGTTTCCCATACTGAACATTTCGAAAAGACGAAAATAGAAAGACTACGTATGCAAGAGAAAGGGAGGTAATTGACGATGGCCCATGCAAGTTCTCTCAAGTCGCGAAACGTGCGAACTTGACGATTTCGCTAGCAAGCAGATCGTATGCCGAGGCACGTATTAACCCACGTAGAAACCTTCATCGGTTTAAAGAAGTTTCCGTGGTGGTCCATACAACTTAGCAAAACACTCGTAGTAATAACGTTAACGTTGGTTGTACGACATCAACGATAACACACCGCCGACTAATAATATGCACGTTCTTGTTCACATTGTGTTTTCAAGTGTACCATTCGAAACGCTTAACTTTTCCTATACCTTTCTTTAACTATTTTTTTCCTGTCATGGACTCCAACGAATAGGGGGAAGTCATATTTCCTTCTTACCAATATATCTTCTTCGCATTCGCAATACGTACACATTCAATAAATTAATCGTTTTTTAAAATTAAAATTTATTCGATCCAATGAGTTTCAATTTTAACAAATAATTAAATCCATCCGTGTTTATTCTATTTTCTTCGTGACAACCACTTGATTGGTCAAGATCGAATCTGGTGAGACTCGAGAATGAATCGTGGGCTAGTATTGTCGATAAGTGAACACGGTTGTTACCAACATTTTAGAGTAAAGTGTTGCTAAGGAGCAGACAAAACTGGTCAAAGAGAAACCGAAGAAATACTTATGAGATGAATAGCAAAAGGAATAGTAGAGTGAACACCAAGGTAGGTAAAGAATGTAATGAAAAAGAAGAAAGAAGGGTGGTTGTAGTAGGGTCGGAATAGCAAGGGAGGAGTAGTCTGGGGGTATATCTGAGTTAAAGAATTGCACGCATTCCCAAGCGAGAACCCGAGAACGATCGGTAGGCCACTCGAGTACACTTCCTGAGCCTCCATTGTCGTCTCAGCGCCATTCATCGGCTTATTGGTAGACCCCACACGATGATCTCGAAGGAAAGACCCTGTGTTGTCTCTATGGGATTCTACTTCTGGCTTCCACAGACCTCCCTTTCGCATACCTGGGTTAAGGGACAACGTAAAACGCGTGAAAGCAAATCACGCGCCAGCGCTAGTTCTCTTTTTTCTCTTTCTTTTTCTTTTATCTTATTCTTTACTATCTTAGTTTGCTCGCTAAGACGCCGGAAGGGCGGTGTAATTGGTGGTACGCCTACCTAACGCCAGACTAATCATTTGCCTTCACCACTTAACAAATTTACAAAGGAAATATCCCTTAGAATCGATGATCGAAATTAAAACTGTCTGTGTCTTTTGAAATATTTTATAAACGCATGGTATTCTTAACTTTTTCTAAGCTCTCCTTTTTATAGGTTAGAGTAACTTTTCTACTAACACATTCTAACACTTATTCAATACTATCAAAATAGGTATATTGATTAAATAAAAAAACAAAGGAAAAGAATTTGGAGCCAAAGAACGTCGAAAAAAATTAATAAGCGCATTTATGCGTCCTTAGTCAATGCGGGTTGCTTTTGTTGGACGCATATATGCGCCCATAGCACTCACAGAGGAAACCATGCTCACGTTCTTAACTTCAATTATCTAAAGTGAACTAGTATTCCAACTATAGCGAATTAGTATAGTCAATGCAGATTGCTTTCGTTGGACGCTTATATGCGCCCATAGCACTCAAAGGATTAACCGTGCTCACGTTGCTTGACTTCAATGATCTAAAATGAACTATTATTCCAACATAATTTGAAATAATCGATACGATTTAAACAAACAAACAAACAAATGCTTTCCCAAGCTCGAATATCTTTCGAATGTTTTAACACAATATTAGATAACAAGAATAAAAAAATAAAAAGGAATGAGAAAAAGAAGGGGATCAAAATAGAGTAGTAAGTTGCGTTGGCGGGGCCCCTTAAACTTACCGTAGGCACGAGACCCCCTTAATGAAATTATAGGGAGGGCACTGCCGGCCAATTAGCGTGAGAATGTCGAGTAGTGGTGGGGTTAAGAGAGGGGTGGGGGGAGAGCACTCGGGATAGAGGATCTTAAACCACGGATGAAAAAGAAAGTAAAACGAAAGGGTGTATAAGGAAGAAAAAAACAGAACGAATGAGAGAATGAGAGTGAGAGAGTGAGAAAGAGAGAGTGAGAAACAAGTAGAAATAGTAGAAGAAGAAGAAGAAGAGAAGCCGTCCTATCTCCGTCGTTTCGTCGGCTCCTACCTGAGTAGCCTCTGGGTCTCATCGTTTGAGAACTGAACACGGTGCGGTGTTTCGGGGTCCAGCAAAAGCTAGAAAGAGAGAGAGAGAGGGGGGAAGAGAGAGAGAGAAAGGAATACCTTGTTCCCCACTGTTGTGTGTGGCTATTGAGTTGTCGGACCCGCGGGGGACACATACCGAAACCTCGTGAAACACGATCAGACACGGATGCACACGAGCACGCAAACAAACAGAACTATTCTTACAAGAGAACGAGGACGGGCAAGAAAAAGGGCGGGAGTGTTCGGGTAAAGGGGAAGGGTGAGAGACAACCTACCGGTATCCGATTGATCTTCCTTCTACGAGACCTACATACTCTTTTATTTTTATTTTTCCACTTCATGGTGTTCTTCCTTCTCTTTCTCTTTCTATTTAACTTTACCTTCTTTCTTTCTATCAGCCCACCCTACCTAAAGTGGACACCGGTCATAATTTAACTCCCGATTTCCTACTTTAATCGGTCGCATTCAACCACCTCGAAAAAACTTACGACGCCTTCGATGATTCGTT
This sequence comes from Polistes fuscatus, assembly GCF_010416935.1. Taxonomy (NCBI): domain Eukaryota; kingdom Metazoa; phylum Arthropoda; class Insecta; order Hymenoptera; family Vespidae; genus Polistes; species Polistes fuscatus. Next base: position 12,814,540 of record NW_025113140.1, on the reverse strand, counting down.
AACCTAAAGATTTCTATTGTTTACTCGGACACCTTCCTCTTACACTCATACAGATACACATGCACATACAGTGTATCTTTCTGTATCCACTATTTTGTTCTTTTTTCTTATAATCAAACAATTTGTAATTTCAAATTCATTGGAAAATGTCTGATGAATAATCGATTATAAGTTGATCACAGGTATCTAAGAAATATAATTATGTCAATAATTTCAGTTAGGTTAGTTAACGGCAACAGTTAACTTTTGACTACGTATGCAAGGAGAGTGGCAATGGAACGCAGTAAGGGCGGCAGGGTACACGTCTCGGAGACGATATCTAGTCTCGTGATCTTGATCTGGTTTTAAGCCCGAAAATGCCAAGAAGTTCGTTCCCCCCTCCTCCTCCTCCTCCTCCTCCTCCTCTGTTTCTTTTTTCCTTCTCTCGTTTGCTAGTTTAAGGGCTGGACGTGAAGCTATGCCGTTCTCTTGCAAGGGTGTCGCTTTCGTTTTCTCACCCCCACCCTTTTCTTATTTTTCTTTTCTTAGCTCCACCTAAAATTCTTTTGAGCGCAAGTATGCGTACTTAAACGTTCAACAAAAGTAAATTTTTAAAAGGAGAGTGGATGGGGTGAGGTGGGTCTTTCTAATCAGTTTCCATTTAAAACTGGATTTCTTTCCCTTCGAACATATTTCATACGTTTCCTTTTATACGATTTTTCTCAATATTATATTTGTAACCATATTGTGTTACTTTATGGCGCCTTTTATTGTTTATTTTTAAAGATGAGAAACATTATTAAAAGAAATCGGTAAAATCATGATGTCGCCGGGGACTGGAATAGTTCGGCAATCCTTAAAACTTCCAGGTGGGCCCATTCTGAACAAGGGAGTGAACTATAGAAAGGCATTCTTACGCCATGGGGGGTTCCGGTCAAAAGCTAATAGAGAATTTACCCTGGTGCTGATGTTTCCCGCTATTTCTAACACGATTCTTTTCACGCTGGGCCAATCGGAGAAAAAGAAAAAGAGAAAAAGGAAAAAAAAAGATATAAAATACAGGAAAACGAGTCTCCGTAAATCGTTGGGTTACATGTTTCGCATATTGCGTTCGAAAAAAGAGTCATTCATTTTCTTAATATCATATTTTTTATATAAAGCTTACTTTTTTCATACAAATTTGAAGATATTGATTTTGTTTTTTTTGTATTCTATTAAAAAGCAAACGAAATATTATTTAAACTGTCATTATTGACACACACATTTTACTATACCCTGACAATCATCCTACTATAACCTGATATAACCTATAACTTGTAACCTATAACCTCTATATAACCTATAAATACATTATAGGTTATATTATATAGATTTACTCGACAAATTGTCATTATCCACTTGTTTTTTGAATCAATATTCAATTTTTATTAAATTAATTCGTCAAATTCGTTAGCATATTTCATTGGATGATTATGTTATACTTTCTAAAGATATTAGAAGAAGAAAATCTTAGAACGGTAATACGTACGTAATAAAGTTTGATACAACTTAAAAAAGTAGGAGTAAGAAGAGAAGGAGGGGTCTTGGAGAAGCGATTGAGAACCGTGAAAAATGAAGGGCGTGAGGCGATGTGATTTGTGACGGAAAGATGGGGCCCTTGGAAAGGGCAGAGAGACGTTTGTTGGAAGCCGCCACACACCTTGTGTTGCTTCCCTTCGTCATACACGCACACGTGCTCTCCTGCAAGGCACTTACTTCTCAACCAAGAAGTAGGTAGTAAGAAAGAAAAAGAGAAAGGGAAAGCCCTTTTACACGCGCATAACGCTTGTCAAACACTTGACACCCGACCGAGTGGATACACGAGCTTCGGTTGCACGCCTCGTGTAAGTTCTTTCAAAGCGTGACGAGAAAATTAGTATCAATAACCGGATACCATATAGCTCACGGATTATTGTGTCCTCCAGCAACATTAACCCACGCGAGCTAACTTCCACTGAGAATTATATACGCTAATCACTATTATCGTTCGTTCCTTTTTTTTCCTCCAGGTATATTAGAGTCGTATGGAAAAGTAGTGAAGAAATCGTTTCGATTCAAATTTCTTATTAAACGAGAAATAAATAAAACATATGAATAGTGTAATATACTGATTTCATTGTTAGAGTGAAAGTAAGAACATTAAGAATGAGAAAAACATCAAAGACCATTTATGGTGCTCATGTTAACGTTAAATTTACCTAGCTAATCTGTAGATTAACTGATTTGCTAATATTTACGTGTGGAATCAAGAGTTTACCGTATTTTATCTATGTAAAATATTAGCAGTTTTTAATGCAAAACACCCAAATGTCGATGAAGGTGTCACTGTGAGAAGAAAAGTATCCTAAGTAGATAGAGCAACAACTGATTCCTGCTTGATTTTAGCTGTGGTTCTTACAATTAGTAAAACAGAGGATGGCTTTTATAAACTTGGTACTAAATTGGGTATTTTAAAACGATCGTATGTAAAATCTGAATTCTTCTTCTTCTTCTTCTTCTTCATTCTTTAGTTTAGGCAAGTTGCCTGTTTTGTAACGACGTTTTTCTGCCTATTGCGCTGTTAAATTGTCGCACCATCGTTTTCGTGGGCGCCCCGTACTTATGCGACCAATCGGTGACCCATCCCGTGCAATTCTGACGATTCTTCTGTTGTCCATTCTGCTAATGTCCTTTTCCTTGCATGGGTCGTCATCTGTGGATTAGTCCTATTCCGAGGCAGAGTGTCGTTTCTATGAGCCGCAATTTTTTTTTTTACGTTGGGTAGGGAGCTAACCTGATCCAACAACCTTCCTCCTTTTCCCGGGCTTAGGACCGGCAACATGATCGCTGATCTCGATCCGCCCAGCGATCATGCAGGCGGAGTTAAAAAAAATCTGAATTCAGTGTTTGCAAATAGAGATTTTTAACGAAATAAGATGTTCCTGTTGTAGAAATATGTTTACGTCAAACAACAATAAAACAATCTCTTGAAACTGGTCAAGGCTTCAGAAAATGTGATTGCAAATTTAAATGTACCACAGATAGGTGTGCTTACAAAAACCAATTGCTATGTAATTTAAACTGTCAGCAACGTTTAGATAAGAGGCCTAGTAGTTAAGTACGCAGATTACTCATTGTTAGATAATTTGAGAAATAAAATCACATTAGTTAATCTTCACAGTATCTAGATCAACTAATTTGTCAATTGTTTAATTATCAATGTTAATTTAAGCGGACAATGTTATTGTTAGTCTAACAAAGATATTATTTTCACTTTAACGAGTACCTAATAGCTAATTTGAAGAAATGAAACAATTTTCAGCACTCCAACTATCACTCTAGTTAATCTGCACATTAACCAGATAATCTCGAGAATAACTGATTTCTGTACTTTACCGGATAACACTCCCACGCGATCTTTCATATTTTCTTCTCTTAATCTTTTTCTCGAGCTACTACAGAAAAAAAGTAAAAAGAAAATAAAGGGACAACACACAGAAGACGATACGGAGGCGAAAACGAGAAGTAGGAAGAAGAAGTAGTAGTAAAAGAAGAAAAATAAGAATCACTGTAGGATGATGATGATGATGATGAGGAATAAAGGAAGAAGAAGAAGAAGAAGAACAAGAAGAACAAGAAGAAGTAGACCCCGGTGATGCTAAGGGTGAGGATAAAGCTGATGCGGCAGCAAAAGGCGGTCTTGTTTCGGTCTGAACTGTTTCTGGTGTCGCGTTACCATGGGACTCCACAAAGGATCGCACTGGATCTTTATCTCTGTATCGCCTAACTTGTTAACATACCTAACTTGCCTGCCTGGAGAGCTCACGAATCCAACCCGGGCACCCCAACTAGGACAACTCAATCCCAGTTTCTTCTCTCTCTCTCTCTCTCTCTCCTTTTAACTTTTGACCACCCTTCTCAAGCTTCCCACAAAAATTCTTTTCCTTTTTTCTTCCCCCCCCACAAACCCCTCCACCCCCCCAACGACTTATGTTTCCTTCTTTTTTTTTTAGCGGTGCCGCGTTATTTAAGATAACGACCTTGTACGCATTTTGACCGGTCATGTTCCGTTATTTTTTTTTTTCATTTGTTGTTGTATCTCGCGAACGAGATTCCTAAAATCGTACGATCTGCTAATGCATTTGCATTGCAACGCTGTTAGGCGGATAATCGAACGAGGAAACGAAATGGTCCGATTACTTTTTATTTCACCGTGTGACAAGAATTATTTATCTTCGTTGATTGCTACAACCACTTTCGCTGTGTGAAAGAAAGAAAGATAGTGTATTTAGGTTATTTTGGGTTTAAGTAGTTCTTCGCGTGTTAACGATATTATCGAGTCTTTATTTGTCAGTCGAAATCATCGAGATTCGAAGTAGTCAGAAAGTGAGGGGAAAACGGATAAATAGTAAGAACGAGAAAGATAGGATGAATTTAAGAAGAAAAAAAAAGAAGAAAAAGGAAGGTGCGCGCGAAAGGTCGCAGGTAAGAAGTGATACTCGTAAGGAGACGACAAATATATATATATATATATTTCTCTGACGAGTTTAAGCTCGTTAAAGTCCCCCCAAGAGCGTAGCTCGAGCTAGCCGCTCCCCCCCTTTCCTCCTCCTCTGCAGAGGAATATAAGTCATCCTCGGATTATGCTAATTTTCCTGCCGACGGCTTCTTCTTTCACCACGGTTGGTTGGTTGCTGCTAGCACCGACCGACCGCTTCAATAAATTCACCAAAAATATGCCCCAATTACCGAAATGACTCATCAAGTAATTGCAAGTAAAACAAACCGTCCACCAGAACCAACTCGACTCGAACTGATGGCTACGAACTGATAAAATAAAGAGAAAGAGAGCTAGATGGATACTTTGCATTCGGAGCACACGAGCGTGCAACTATCATCCTTGTCTAAATAAAATCTTCACAAGTTTTACGGATAAGATATAACTTTTCTCCTCCCCCCACCTCCCAACCACTACCAAGAGATGCCGAAAAGGAACGTCAACCAACTGACCGTTACTTCTATTTCACGTAAGTTTTTAATCCGACTGGTAGTTCGTTAGTATAACATACTAACTGATTCATACATATAATATATTCTTTTGTTACGCGTCATTATCTTTCTAACAGGTAAACGCGATAGACATACGTCATTTAAATACGAAGAACAAACAGAGATTTTGATCTCGTCACGTTAGGGGAATTTATTATTTTCCGACTATTATTTTTTTGACGTAATAGTTGTTTTATATTCAAAAGAATATTTTTTAAGTTTATTTGTGTCGAACGTATACGTTGGAATCTGTACCAAAATTTTCTTCAATCATCTTCTTTCCCCGTTACCGGCATCCGTGCAAATTGGGTTGCAAATCTACAGGCGTTCGCAACACGGTTTCTATTTCAATTGGACGATATTAGATAAATATCATTAAGAGTTAATATTTTTTATTTATATCAATCATATATCAAATTTCAGTATATTGAGTAATAATTTGCGAAGTGTACTTATTTGCATAGAGAAATTTGTAAAATTTCAACTACCAAATTGTTATCGTTGTTCGAAACGATACATTATTTTTCAATTGTAGATAATATATAGATCATTACGAAATGATAAATGTTAACTAAATTATAGAATAAAAGCGTAGAAATCTGTTTTATAACTTTAGAAGATAGTACAGAGTCTCCGTCGCGAGTATCTTTGAAACTAAACCGTGAACTTTCGATCGATAAGAGAGTTTCCTAGATGAACGTTTGTGTGTGTGTGTGTGTTTTTTTATATTATTTACAATCTAACAATCTTATATATATTTTTTTTTAAATCATTTGCATATACACATAATTTCTCGTAAAACGAAATCATTTCTATCGATCATCGTACAAATGTATACTTTTCAAAGTATAATATAAGTATAGTATTCGAAAATATTAGAACGAGTGTCAGTCGCTAGTTGAATGCGAGAATACAGTCAGAAGGAAAATACGCGAAGGCGTAGGAACATCATCGTATAAATTAGTTCCTTTTTCTCTCTCTCTCTCTCCCTCTCTTGTGCACACACACAATACGATAAATTCCATTGTAAAGCGTGTAAACGTCTGACCGTCTCACAAGAAAGAACGATATTTTACGAAGGTTTCCTTTGCGAGAACAAACAAACCTCGAATGGGTAATAAAGGGCGAAAGAGATTCACGAATCGAGTGATTTAAAATTTCATAAAAGAAACTGCCACGATATCTACGGGAGGTCTTACAATGTGCGTGAATTTAAACGAAAAAAAAAACAAAAAGAAAAATAATACAACAACAAAAGAATACGCAAAATTCTTCCTTTTGAGAAGGTTTAACAATTTCGCGAACATTCGAATAAATTTTGTTAAAGGTTTTTACGGTCTCTCTTTCTTTCTTTCTCTTTTTTTTTTCTTTGATTAAAAATATCTTCAAAAATTCTTTTTATAACTTCAACTTTCTTCTTATTCTTATTCTTCTTTTCTTACCCCCCCCCCTATTTGAAAATTTTACAAATCAGATACATACGTTGGAATTAAAACCTAATGATTAGGCATGGCGAAAAGAGTCGCCCCCGGTTATGCAAGCAAACACAGAGGGAAAAAGGGGCAGGGAAAGAGAGAGGGAACAAACCAAATCAAACGAATCCCATGGAGAGGAATGCGCCGAAGATTAATGCACTCCCGCGGATCTGCATAATTTACATGCAAATAGTAGGATCGGATGTACGCGGTTGCTCAACAGGTTGCGTCCGATGTACATACCCAGTGTCTCGTTGATATTAACTCGTTCACGTAAGTTACGTGATTTAAGAAAAAAGTCGAAAAATTGATAATTAATCATTTATGTATATAATATAATAATTCATTAGTTTTCTTCCTATTTATATTTAATACCCCGATATTTAAATACCCAACGTCTCGTTGATATTAACTCGTTCACGTTAGTTAAATGATTTCAATAAAAATGAAAAATTGATGATAGTTAAATCATTTATAATATATATTATTATACGTTAGAATAATTCGTTAATTTTCTTCTTGTATTTAATACTTGATATCGTTTAAAATCGAGATCATCGTATCGATATTAGTAAAAACCTCGTGTTAATAATTTCATATGATGTTAAACTGAAGTTTATACGACACGAAGTGCTTTCGAGCACTATAATGAAATGTCTACAGGCAAAGTCAATATGCAAATCACGTTAGTAATGGATCCAGTAGAACGTAAAGGAAGTTGCTATAAAATCTCTTAGTCGAGTAATTTGTGGAAAAGAAAAACGCGTGTAAAAATAATTTTCCTCTTCCTTTGATTCTTGTTCCGATTCTTTGGGAATTTAAGAGAGTAAAAGAGAGAGAGAGAGAGAGAGATAGAGTGAGCGATTTTTACGGCCAATAAAATTTCTACTAGTAGGTGATCCTTTTTCTCATTCGCGGTGGGCACCCTGTGTCGTTTCCCCTTTCGACCGACACGAACGTGTAAAACCCTCTTCTTTCCCCCCACCGTGGAACCACTAAACCAGAGCCGACTTTCTCAATGCCGATACCAAACGAATTCTACGAGTTTCTCGTAGTTATGCTCAAGTATATATATATATTTCATTTTTGATGATTTATGAAACGCTTCAAGTTCGTACGATCCTTTTTCTCGAGTGTGGTCTTTTTTAACTACGCCAAAGTGTCTAACCGACCCCCCCCTCTCTTTTTCGTAAAAAGAATCAAACTGCTGTTCGACAAAAGAGTCACCAAAAAGTAACGAAAGGGTCAGAAAACTCGTCACTTCAAAGAAACTTAAAAGAAACAGGCTAATCTTAAGAATAATAAGAAGAAATGTTAATTAAATTTAGATATGATATTAAAAAAAAAAGTAAAGTTCATTTATAGGGAATATCCTAGAGACAGTTTCGTTCGGATCCAAAGCAACGCATCAAACTACTATTCGACAAAGTACTTTTGCAGTCACCAAAAAGCAAGGAAAAGGTCAGACAACTATTCAAACTTTCTTTCTACAATCTAACCACGAATCTAACCCTAATAATAATAAACAAATGACAATTAAATTTGCGTACAACATTAAAAAGGAAAGATAAGAATAAAGGTTTGTTTAAAGGGAATATCCTAGTGACATATTTACCCGGTTTCGATCTAAACGGAAGCAGTGAAGGACACGGGTTAAAAGAATCGTATCCAATTACAAGGACGGTCCTTTAATTATGCAGCAGGACGATGCGTTCGTTCGTTCGTTCGTTTCGTAGGAGGGTAAAAGCAACGTCCTTAATTTGGCTCTCTCGGAAAGTTTCACCGGTCTCCAGTTTGCCCCGGGGCGCCTTACGTGGGAACGCAAAGCTCCTCCGATCCATGGAACGCGTCCGTGCTCTTCTTCTTCTTCTTCTCCTCCGGTATGGGTGGCCAAGAAAGAACCCACTACTCTCTGACCATTTCACTGCCACGTTCCGTTCCGTCCCGTCCTTGAAGTCCTTCCAATCCTTGTTCCTCCTTCACCTTACCTTACCTTACCTTGCCATACCTTGTTATCCGAACGAGGGCCTCTCTTCTCGCCCGTGTTCACCGATCGATCCAACAGGAGACCTGCTTTCTAATAAGAGACTTTTTACCGCTTGCTGTTTATCCGATATTTCTTTTTTTTCTTTCTTTTTCTTTCTTTCTTTATCTCTTTCTTTTCTATTCTTTTCAATCTTATGAGGGATTAGAATATTTTGGAATTGAGTCAGTATAGTATTCTCATATCTCTTCTGTCTATACATTTTGATTATTTCATTCAGAATAGATTGTTCATTTGAAAATGAATTTATTTTCTTTTTTAAACAGTCAAATGATTCAATACAATAAATGAAGGGATCATTTTTGTAAGATATTTCATTTTAATCGTAGATCAGTTATGTGTCAAATGTCGAGAATATATTATTTCATTCAGAATAGATTGTTCATTTAAGATAATATTAGAAAATTTACTTTGGAAATGCTCGGATTTATTTTATTTTTTGTGGAACAGTCAAATGGTTCACTAAAAAAAAGAAAAAAAAAAAGAAATGTATCACTTTCATAAGACACTTCACTATAATGGTAGATCCAATAAAATGTCTAAAACGCATTAGACGTCTACCCATGGTAAATCGTTTTTACTGCGAGTGTTCATTAATTATCCTAAACGTTTCCCACAAAACGAACCCGGAGAGGCATTCGCAGAGAGAGTGAAAGAATGAAAGAAAAAAAAAGAGAAAAAGGATTAATATCGGTTTGAAGTTAACGGGTGATAAAGGTAAAAGCAAATCACGCGAGAAAGAAAGAAAAGAAAGACAAAAAAATAAAACAGAAAGATGATCTTAATGCGTTCTCCGACGGTTTAAAGATAACTGAGTGACTTCGTAAACACAGATCAACAAGAATAGTAGTAGTAGTAGTAGTTGTAGTAGTAGTAGTAGTAGTATAGAAGGAATCAGTGGTCCATTGAAAACTTTCCAACCCAACCCAACTGACCCTCCTCTCGTTGCGAAAATATCACAAAGAAAGGAAATACGATCGTAAGGGAGGGGGGGTCGAGTAAGGGGGGCATAAAAAGGAAAAGATAAGTTTTCGATTCTCGCGGTCACGACAATGGTCGGGTAATGCTAATCCATTTTCATTGCTCGAAGAGGATGATGATCGGACTATGACGACGACGACGACGACGACGACGACGAGTATAGGTGAACGTAGAAAATTGGCGAGTAACGCAACGGAACGCAATGCGGGTACGGATACGGTACGGATACGGTACGACACGGTTGGTTTGACCTACGTGAAATCGAATTTCACGCTCGATGACTAACGTTCTACGTTCCAAATCCTCAACTCTACCGCTCTACCCTCTACCCCCTCTTCCTTTGACTTCTTCTTCTTCTTCTTCTTATTCTTCTTTCTCTAGTATCACGAAACCGGACGCGCATGATCGTTAAAGATCGTCGGATCAATTTTGATCTCCTTCAAATACGATAGTAGTATCACATCTATGTACGTACGTTACTAAAGATTTATAAAAGAAAAAAAAAAGATTCGTAAGAGTCTCATTCACTTTCCACCTAATGCTGAGAACTCGATTTATCGTAAGCGCGATCGTATGAAATTCGTTAGTATTTCAGTTAGTTTCGGATGGTAAGAATATAAATGCCAAAGAAAAATAAAAAGAGAAAATGGAAACATTTATATATATATCTCGCTTTTAAACTTAGGTATATAAGATTGCTCGATATATTTTACGAATAAGAGAGTGAGATAAAGATAGAGAAAAAAAAGAAAAAAAGCCTAATCGCTTCTAGAAGTGATCTTGATTTATGTCATTCTAGCGTCTCGCAAATCTCTTTAGGATTTTATCGTCGATTTATTTGCGAGCAACGTTGAAACTCGTTGTGGATCGTTACATTTGTCATAAAAATCACGTAATCTTGCACGGATTTTTTGAAACCAATGGTGAAAGATATACACACACATATATATATATATATATATAGATAAATAGATTAGAGAGAAATAGAGAAAGATGATTAATTCAACGAGTATCGTTCGATGTATTAACGATTTGAAAATCGGTTTTATGATAGTTAAAGCCTATCCCAACGACACTTGCTTGCTTTCTCGCTAGGTTTTACGGTAGGCAGAGCAACACAACCGTTTATATCTAAGGGAGCTCGAAGAAATCGTCATATCTAAGGTGGGGAAGGGTGGTGTAGGGGTAGAGGGTAAGGGGAGATCCGACGGGCGTGAAGCGTACGTGACAAGTTAATAACCTCTTTGCCGATCAGATAAATCTCAGTTTTACTGCGTTACCTGTCAACGGAAGGCTCGGCCACCTCCTACGCCGATCTCCTTACGATTCCTTCTAACCACGTGCGTGCATGCGTGAGTATTCTTACACGCATCACGCGTGGCTTTACATATTTTATAGAGAATATTTTTTACTTATCTACAACTTATAAACGTCCAATTTCATTTATTACCATTTTTGTTATCCTTCGGTATCTGCATCGGGATATATATTTAAATATATATACACGTGACAATAGGAAAATAGTGCGTTCGTATTCTTACACGCGTCACGCGTGACTTTACATATTTTAATGAGAATGACATTTTTTATCTAGATTTTAAACGTCCAATTTCATTTATTACCATTTTTGTTATCTTTCGGTATCAGTATGGGATACATTTTTACACTTGATAGTAGGAAAATATATGATAAGTTTATTAAAACAAATTGCGTGCATACGTTCATGCATATTCTTACACGTGGCTTTACATATTTTAGAGAGAATTATATTATTTTATCTAGAACTTAAACGTCCAATTTCATTTATTACTTTTTTTGTTGTTTTTTGGAATCGGTATTGATGATACACTTTTACACGTGACAAAATAGGAAAATATGTGATAAGTTTATTAACAGCAAACCTATCTACTACGCGTGGTCAAATAACTGCGTCCAGTAATTTGTAAAAAATGTAATGAAAACGTATAAAATATACATTATTCATTTTTAAATAAAAGATAGTATTTTGTTCACTATCCAACTGCATCAAATTTTATTCTATATTAGGATAATGTAGGTATCGTAATGTAGGTATCGTATTCGGTTTAAAATCTCGTATTCATACCGAGTTCAAAAAACGCATAATATGAACATTATTTATTTGTAAATAGAAGAAAATATTTTTAATTCACTTTTCCAATTGGCTAAAATTTCATTCTATAATACATTGGTATATATTGTTTTTTTTTTTTAAACTATCATATGACGGTTCACAATAAGAATAGTTATCCATGAAGTATCGATAAGGTTTAGTGTTAAAATCGAAGGAAATTTTTTTTATAGCAGTTTACTGTTTGGTTCCTCGGAAAGGAATAGCAAGGACAAGGTCGCGAATGATCGAAGGAAACATCTTGAAGAGAACCTGCTGATAATTACGATCTCGATTCTCTCGTTCGAGAGAAAGAATAAAAATCATCCAACATTGCGTACGTCGGCATACTTTCTAAGATCAACTCCGGCAAAGGTGTTTACGCGCTTTCCAAGAAACAGAGATAGAGAAAGAGTGAGTGAGAGTGAGTGAGAGAGAGAGAGAGAGAGAGTTAGTTTTTTTGCTATAAAACAACTCCCTGTCCCTTTTCCTCGATGACGACCAAGAGAAAGAGAACTCTCATAAGGTTTTACCAACCTACCGCCCTGTTACCACCCTGACGGTCTTTCTTAATGACCATCTCAGTGACAAATAAACTTCTACGATAGGTTTCAGTCCTGTTTGCGTTATTTTCTGTTTTGCTCGTTTAGATAATTGTCCGTCGACGCGAGCCACTAGGGCTTGTCCCTTCGAGAGAACGTCATTAGGGTCGATCACTCTCTCCAAGGGATTATTCTCTCTCTCTCTCTCTCTCTCTCTCTCTTTCCGGAGGGGTTTGACCACCCTGCCAAGAAGAAGAAGAAGAAGAAGAAGAAGAAAAATAAGAACAATCGAATCGATCCTTGGATCCTTGATCTTATTCCACTCTTCAATCTCTTTGATCTTCTATAATTTTCTGACGATTTTCTGATCCTTCTTTCTAACGAACCAACGAACTAACCAAATCGTTCACTTTACTATTACAGGTAACCTCCGAAGAACACGATTAATTGGTTCCGTGTTCTTTGAAACCGTGTTGTTCGAGACTACAAAAAATGGGAGCACTGATTCAAGTGCGAAAAAAAAATAGATTATAGAAAAGAAAATATATTAAATTTCGTTTTTTTTTTGGTTAAATATGAAACTAAATATTTTTATTTTTTTAATTCATATAGGTATACGTGATATCATTCGTTGCTATCAATTCACTTCTAGAAATCTTGTATTAAATAATTCCAATTAATTTTTTAATTAGATTAAAGTTTTTTTATTATCAAAATAAAACAAAAATATTCTCCAATGCATCACTTTTTTTTCAATTAAAATTACATTACCATGTCATCTACTCCTCATCACTGTAGTCATCTAGAAACATTATGATTCTAGAATATTTTCTTGTAGGAGATAGAATGTAATATAATTCCCTTTTAAATAAAAACTCTGAACAATTTTCCCTTTGATCATAACACTCTATTTTATCAAACAAATGACATAAATAATTGTATATATCAAATAATACATATGTATTTTATTGTTTTTCAACAAAATTACTCGTGTAAAATCGTGTAGTTCGAAATCGTGTTATTCGGAGCGGGGGGTGGGATGGATGGGGGGGTTACCTTTACCATCCTTTTCTATCCCTCTCTTTCTTTCCTTTTCAACGTCTCGAATGGTGCACTTTATCCAAGAATCTCGAGGATCTCGATTTTGGTTTCGAGGTCGCCTCTATGAAGAGGGGGTCTATGAGGGGGGGAGCTAGGGAGCGCGGGAAGGCAGAGAACGGAAGAGGATAGAAAAAGAGAGCGAATTAAAAAGAAAAAAGGTTAAAAAGAAAAGAAAAGAAAAGAAGTAACCTCGCTGAATTCCAAAGCTTCTTACTTTCTTTTTCTTTGTCCTATCCTTTTCTGTTGGTTCGTTCGAAAGGGTCCTGACCGATGGTCCTCACGTCGTTTCGGGATAATTTTCGATGTTGCTTGCTCGATCTTTATGCAGATCCGGAGCAAACATCTAGTCCGACCGGCTGATTGGTATTCTCTCTCGCACGCTTGCTCATCACTACCCTCCCACCGTTCAATTTATCGTTCAAAATTCGGGGCCCCTAAATTTTGATAGTGATAATCACTCGGTCAGGGGAACGGAGTAGTTGTTGGTACGATGGATGGATGGATGGATGGATGGATGGGTGAGGGAAGAGGAAAAAGGGGGAGGAAGAATGTGGGATGGGTTAGTGCAGTCACTATAGTGACGTCATGTTGGCTATATGGTAGCGTATGCGTTTAAGTGTGGGTAGATTAAAGGAGGACTCTTTGCTGTGCTTTCAACTCTCTCTCTCATTTTCTTATTTTCTTTCTTTTTTTATTTATTTCTTTATTTCTTATCACGTTTGTCGTGTAATTAAACTAATGTAAATTCATAAGATAATTACGCATGGTTAATTAATTAAAAGTGTGCCACGATAAGTAAGTAAACGTTTTAAATGTTCGGTTGTTAAATATCTTGTATTAAAATATTACCTATCATTAGCCTAAGTTGATAATGTAATATCGTAATGGACAAGATCGTAAAAAAGGTGGAGGGGAGTCATTTAAAAGTTGCAATTGCAGGCGGACGTTATAATGCATTTCGAACACACTTCGAAACTTTGCTAACAATGAAACGGATAAATGCGAGAATTATGGCTGCTTGTTGTTACGTTCTGCTGGTGATGCTTATGGTTGTTGATGCTGTCTCTCAATAGTCAGAAAATCTTTTTTATTCTCTAGTAAGGATTCTTCGATTATCGATATGCATTTAACGGTTCTTCCATCGGATACTTTCTAATCTATTCCCTTTTCCTAAAAAATATCATCATTGCACACCTACGAACGTGATATTCGTAGGAAGCGAATCTTTTAACAAATGGAATAACTTTGAAACGGAAATGAAAATGAAAAATCGAAAGGTAGGACATTGTTGATTATCATCGTCGATGATTTTGATGAAACAAATTCTTTCAAACTGTTTTTTGTTTTGTTTTGAAGAATTAAATACACGAGAAGTATAAAACAATAATACTTTGAATGTTCGAACAAATTTTTAATGTGTAATTTGTAAATAAATGGAAATGAAAATAAATTAGGATATAAATGAAACACAAATGGTTTAATTTACTTAACGAACACGTATCGCACTTTGTCTTTCTTTTATTTAATATTGAATTATATTTTGTTCTGAAGGATAAAATATATGAAATAATTTATACTCAAGTCGAGAGGATCTGTAATCTGTAAATAAATGAAAATTATAATAAATTAAGATGTAAATGAGGAACACAAATGAATTAATTTACTTAACGAGCACGTGTTATATTGTCATTTTTAATTTAATATTGAATTATATTTTGATCTATCGATAAAATAAATGAAATAATTTATTCGTGAGTTTATTCGAGATAACGTTTGAGGAGAATAATCTTGATGAATTCAAAGGTTAAAATAGAAATAAAGAGAAGTTAGTAGGAAAGGTTAAGAATACGGTGAAGGTACGAACGGTATTAAGATGTTTGGAAAGTAAGCAGAACGCGACATCGTGTACAGTATAACGTGAACACGGAGAAGTGAGTTCGTCAGACCGACAATGCACGAACGACTTCTCTTCTTTTTTTTCCCTTTTTTTCTACTTCCATTTTTTTTTCCTTCATCTTTCTCCGAGTGAACCGCCCACGACGCGAGTTCGTGTAAACCTGCCAAAAGGCAAAAGGGGGTGGAGGAAACGAAGTCCATTGGTAAGAATACATTCCCACCAATGTGTGTTCTTTCGTTTTTTCCAAACAAATTAAATTTTTCAAAAATTACATATCTCTCTCTTTTTCTGCTGCGTATTTTATTTTATTTTTATTCTCATTCGAGTTCTGTAATTTTTAAAATACGTACGGGCGTACATGTGACACACGTTCGTATTGTTGAAATTTTAACGTCACATTTATTGTAATTAAATATACGATGAGAATGTAATAAATATATGTTACAGTTGAAATGTATTATTCAGAGTATTCATAAAATAATGTTAAATAATCAGGCATTTTATGGAAACATATCAAATGAATTTTATTATACAATTTAATTCATTCTTTTATGAAATAATTAACGTATGAAATTGAAATTAGATTAATCTTTAAAATCTGCTTTCCTTTCTAGAACAATAATTATAATTATTCGTTTTTACTTATTCCTGTACTTTGAAAATTAATGTTCTATCAATCAATTTCATAAAATATCAATTTAAAAAATAGTTGAAGTATATAACTTTACTTTCTTTCATACTTTAACAGGTACAGGTATGATTATTACATGGTTCAACTAATTATTTTACAAATTAATGGAAACATATACTGTACCTCTTCTTGTACTTTGAAAACTAATGTTCTGTCAATCAATTTAATAAAATATCAAAATTTAAAAAATAATTCAAGTATATACCTCTATCTTTTTTCATATTTGAACAGGTCAGTATGATTATTGCATAGTTTAGCTGATTATTTCACGAATTAATGAATTTCCTAGATTAACGACAATAACATATATATATATATGTATATAAATATAATTACGTAGTACAAAACATAATTAGAAATATAAAAATAAAGAGATAGGAAGTTGACTACTAAGCACAAACTCAACGAACAATCTCAAGTTGCTCGTAACGATAAGATGTGTGTGTTGATATTTTCAAAAAGGAATCGTGTCGTTCGTGCTTGTTTATCGAATACGATCTAAGGTTGAACGATTTAAATAGTACTCTCATTTTTAGCGTGAGAGTTCTATTCAAGGTGGGCCATCTGAGACTGCAGCAATGCATCACGATCCGAAGAGGAAAGATGACGTAAGAAAGGTAAACAAGGAACGTGTGGTTTCGTTGCACGATAAGATTCGTTCGTTGCTTCAAAATAGAAAGAAAGAGAGAGAGAGAGAGAGAGAGAGAGAGAGAGAAAATGTAAGTCGAGCAGATAACACTTTCGCAGGTGTTTCACAACGCTGATATAGAAGAACCCGAACTCTCTCTCTCTGGTATCTTCTCAGAAGTTAAGATTTTATTTAGTCGATGACATAATCTTTTCTCATTGTAATAATTGTGCCACCTGCGAAATGATCCTTATCGCGATCACTTGAAAATTTTCTTTCCAATGATCATCATCCTACTTGTCTTTATTTTGTTTATAATCGATTTATTTTTGTAAACAAGAACAAACACATATTCGCATACTCGCGTGTGATAAGTGTAATTAATCGTAATTAACGAGTATGTTTTTTTATCACGAACGAGTTTTTACTTATCGTTCGTACTTTCTCGTAAACAAAATTGTCAAGATCCCAAACGGATGATGGTTGCAATATCGTCAGATGTGAGAAAGACACAATATCTATATCGCGACAATTACGAGCGAATGATTCAGAAAAGCGCGGGCGTTAGGCCGTTCGTTTTTCTCAAGGTTCTTCTTTTCTCTGTTCGATTTCATTCCGTGCAAAAAGGTAACACCGCTCGAATTTCATCGTTCCGATTCTATACGGGCTTATACTCCTGCTAAAACATCATTCTTTATTCGTTTTACTTCTTTTTTATTTTTTTTTCTTCAAGTATCTTCGATCCGGTCGCGTCGAATGCAATCGAAACGATCGAAATGCCGGATCTCCTTGAATCACGAATCCGGGAGCATTATTGCGTTATACTTCGCACTTTTTAGTAGCATTCTAAAGTGTCACAAATAATATTATCTTTACTATGATTTTCAATACAGTTTCTTTATGCTGAAACCAACGTACAAATAATAAAGAAATGTAAATATATTTATCTTAATATAAAATGGAATTTGAACCAATTGTATAACGAACAATATATTTTCTTTTATTTATAATGTTATTCGTTTTCATTTAATTTTTTATAATTTACCAGACACGGTCATTTGATCACACGTGAAAGGTAAAATTTATATCAAGAACTGAAACGTATACACCTATGATTCATTTCATTCCATCTAAACTTGCATCGAACATGGAAGTAAACAAATTACGAAGATAACTAATGTCACAATAACAAAACAAATAATCCTCAAAGAGTCTCGTGTTTAGTAACAGTTTAACAATCGAAGAATGATAATCAAAGTGTAATACAACATATCTTGCATCGAACAAGCAGTTTTAACTTTTTCCATTTACTTTGGTAAGTTCGATAAAACAAATTATGTGACCAATTATTCATACGATAAAATCAAATACTATAAATCTTGATTTAACGTAAATGCATAACATTCGTTTAGATCTATTTGTACCTATGTATATATACACATACACACACATATATATGTTAGATAGGAATTATAAACGTAAACAGAATACTTAGGAAGCTATTAAAATAACAACACAGTCGGTAGAGTGAATACTTAACTCAAAGTCCAATCAAGCAACGAGAAATCAACATCATGGAATATCAACTCTTCGATTTATCATTATTCAGCAAATTTGTATCTTTCTTTTTTTTTTATTCTATAATAACGTATTGTAGCATTTTTTACGCATCCTGATTTAAATGAGTTATATATTTTTTCATTCCCCTATATTATCACATTAGATAATAGACTATACATATTATCATTAGATAATAGATAATAAATATAAATATCATTATATATATATATATATATAGATATTAAATTTATTAACACTTATATGTACATTAAAAGATTTTCTTGAAATATCGATTAGAAATAATACTTTGAATCATTATACAAACATGACGATAATTAACATAACTACCTATCAAGCGTGTGTGTCGAATGAAAACATATTAAAAAAGGAAAAAAAAGTACCTCATCATCATCGAAGAAGTAGACATCATCATACTCATTGATCGATCGAAGAACTTGAAAACGACGATATTCAACGAGTTAGACAAGATCATGCTTGCTTATCTATAATACATTGGGAAAAGGTGAGAGAAACAGGTTTTCAAGTTGCACGGTTAAAACGGAATCATCATTTTGATTATTTTGACGACTGGAGACCACCGTACAAGTTAAGGGGGAAAGAAATATTTCGTATGAATCATCATCGATACTCGAGATACTTTCGATTAATTGTTATACATTTTTAAGATAATTTTGAAACGGGTGTTAGTATCACGAATTCTTTTTCCAACGTATCTTTATCTTTTTTATTATTCCTTCTTGGGTTGGATTATAATTTAACGAGGCTATCTTTTTTTTTTTAGCCTCGGGGGGCCAACTTGTATTTGTCTGTCTTTCTTATTCTTACTTTCTTTCAATTATTATTTCTTTCTTTATTTCTTTCTTTATCTCGTAGCAGTCAACAAGATCCTGCTGATCCTGACATAAATAAAACGAGCATAACGAAAGCAAAACTCGATGATCTCAAACCGTCCGTTATTCGCTCGTTACTTTCACGACGCACCAACATATTGCTAAATTAGTCTAACGCTAAGTAGTAATTACTATGTCTCAATTCAGAAGCCGTTGGCAGCCAATTAAATTAGCATTGCGCATTGCATCGGTGTTCTCTCATAGTACGGACGGGAAAAATCACTTTTCTTTCCTTTCCTTTCCTTTCGTTTCGTTTCGTTTCGTTTCGGTTTATATTATACTGATGGAAATTTTATATTTATAAGAAAAGACCGTGTATCTTGATCGTATTTCGTACCTTTAGCAATAACGTGTTTTTAAATGGTAGTGTGTGATTAAATGTCAACCCTAGAATTCATAATTTTTGTCTTTTTCATTTTATTTCTTTCTCATTTCGGGAACACAACGAACTCGAACTGTTATTTACGCTTAAATGGTATTCAATCGATCATTCTCTTAAGTCTCATGCTAATCAATTTTCTTAGTTTTTTTTTCTTTCTTTGATCTAGATTTATGGTGTTCTTAAAAATCGTCAAAAAAGATACGAGAAATTTTTAACGGAAAAAAAAAAATAAATCAGGTGAGAGTAAAACGTCGTTTCGTGGTTGTAAAATGGTGACGTCATATCAGACAAAGACACAACATTCATTATCAGTCTACTCCGTTATCAATTGAAATCCTATTACTAGTTTTGATCCTTTGATCATAAAGAAGGTAAAATCATTCTATACTTTACTACGATAAATACACTAGCAATAAAAATCAACACCGAATTAAAGAAGACTAACAAAATAATTTGAATGAAATTAATAACATTTTATTTTAAAGAGCTTTCTTGTAAAACGAATAAATATTTATTGTTTAATCATCGGATAATCTTATATTGTCAATATATGTATGATGTTATTTATTAAACTTATTGTTAGTCGCCAATAACTTCATTGTTAATTCAATCACTAAAAAATAAACTTTTACTCAAAAACCAAAAATCATCCTGTAGTATTTCCATACGAAATATTTTATTTTATTTTATTTTATTTTATTTTATTTTATTTTATTTTATTTTATTTTACGAAATGAACCCATTAAATACAAAATTAATAAAAGACGTCAGTTAAAAAAAAAAAATAGAAATAATTACAAATAATTTAGACAATGTTTGTACGCGTTAGTTTTATTATTTAGGAGAGAAAAAATGTATCGTCCCTCTGAGACGAGAGAAATATTTTTAAAAGAAAGAAAAGGGAGGATGTGTCGGGGCGCGAAAGATAAAAAAAAAAATTAAAAAAAATATATAAAAGATAATGAAACTTGAGAACTCGTCGTAAGTACAATTATAGACATCCGAGAGTGGCTGCACCGAGATAAGCTGATAAGACGCACGACACAACTATATATTGTATCTTCGTTGACTCGCGAAACTCAATCTATTTGTCACCTTTCAAGAATTCGATTGTGTAATAATTATCTATATCGTGAAAACACGGATTAGAATTTTCATCTTAACCGAATTTTCGATAATAATCAACAAATTTTCTTTTCATTTCATTTTACTTACACTGAATGCAATATAATAAGAAAATAATTCATTATTTATACTTTGAGATGATCGGAATGTATAATGTTGATTAGAAAATTGACTCCCCTTTTTTTCTCAAGCGGGTCACCCATCCAAGTACTAATCGTACGCAGCGCTGCTTTACTTAAATGATCGAAGCGAGAACTAATGCTGCAACCACGCCATGACTGTTGACAGAAAATTGATTTAAAAGTTATATATTTATCTGCTGAATGATTTCAAGAATAAAAATATCTCTTGAATAAAATTTAACACTTGACCAAGACCTTGAAGAAGTTACAATCCTAAGTATAAGATATTCTTATATTGATTAATAATTTCTTCTTAGTTTAAGATTGAAGTATTTGAAAGATAAGAAACTACACACACTCTCGAAGTATTTTCATTCATAACTATTACTCTAGTAAATGTAATTGTACAACGATTCTCTTTTAATATCTCTCTCCTTCTCTCTCATAGAAATTTTTATAATAATTAATAATTTATCCTTAGACCTTACAATAAAGTATTGTAAGATAAGAATGAAAGGATACACGAAAGATAAAAAACAATTCACACTCTCATAACATTTTCATTCACCAGTATATAAACTCTCGTAAATGTGATAGTACAATAAATTCCTTTTTAATTACTCTTTCTCTCTCTCTCTCTTTCTTTCTCTCTCTCTCTTTCTTTCTCTCTCTCTCTCTTTCCCTTATAAATTTTGAATTTATCCTTTAGATTTAAGATGAAGTATTCTAAGATAAGAATGAAAGGATACTCAAAAGATAAGAAACTATATAAACACTCTCGTATCATTTTCATTCATAGCTATTACTCTAGTAAATGTGATTGTACAACAATTCTCTTTTAATTTCTCTACATATAAATTTTTATAACAATTAATAATTTATCCTTTAGTGATTTATGATGAAGTATTGTAAGATAAGAATGAAAGGATACGAAAGATAAGGAAACTATACACACACACACACACACACTCTCTTGAAAAATTTTCATTCACTAGTATATAAACTCTCGGGTGAATGTGATTGCACAACACGATACTCATTTATTTCTCTTCTCTCTCTCTCTCTCTCTCTTTCTTATTTCATTCTTCACTATGTCATTTGTTCTTCGAGGCTGTTCGTTGGTAGTATACCTTGTATGTAAGTGCCGACAGCGACTATGGTGTACAAGACTATAGCGAGGGCGTGGTGGACCCTCTTACGTCGCGTTATTAACGTTTCTCTTCTATACGACTAATCCAAATGCACACTCACACACATACAAATACCTATAAGTTAAATCTACTTTTTTTATTTAACCATTTATTACCTTAGGTATACTTTTATTTTCTAGATTTTGTTTCTTTTCTTTTTTTTCAATTTTATAATAACTCTCCTTTTTTCATTTTATGTTACTCATTCTTTCCTATACGTAGAATTAATCCAAATAAATTTTATCATTATCCGATTGTCGACCAATAGTATCGTTGCTCGTTTGATTTTATTGACCAAAGTGAAAAAGTTTTCTTCCTATACCCCCCTCCTCTCTCCCCACCGCACCACACTTCTCTTATTTTCTCTCTCTCTCCCTCTCTCTCACTCTTTCTGTTTCGAAGGAGAACGAAATAAAATCATTAATGCGTGACATAACGGTGCGAAACGCAAACGCGTTGCGAAAGTTATGGAAATACTAAACAGGTGGAAACAAGATTCTGAGTTGTGGGGAAATTATAGTCTTTTCCCCTATCTTTCTTTTCACCGTATCACCACTCCCTCTCTCTCTCTCTCTCTCTCTTTCTTTTTCTATTTCTTTTCCCTCACCCCCTCCGCCGTTCTCCGCGTTTGCACTATTGGTTCTTTTTTTTTGCTGTTGCTTTTTTGTACCGAGTCTCAGGTATCGATCGCAGACAGATATGAGATCTATATGAGACATAATTATTTGATCCTGTCGTGTTCGTTATATATTATCAACGTTCACTTATTTTCTTCCCTTATATTAAAAGGAAATGAAAAAATTACGAAGTTATTAGGCAAAAACGTTTCCAATTGATTGTACTAAATTTATTTATTTATTTGTTTATTCAATTTATTAATGGAGAGTTAGGTAAAGGAATTTGGGGATAGAACGTGAAATAAAAATGATTACAGATAATTAAGATAATATTTTACAGATGATATTATTATATCTCATTAAATATATTAATATTTATTTATTTATTTTATAGAATAAACCCATTAATGCAGAGTTGGGTATACGAAGTTGTGGAAAAAGAACATAAAATAAAAATTATTACAGATATAATTAAGATAATGTAGATTGATTAAATATATCAATATGCCAATGATAAGAATTGACATTGAAAAACATTCTATTAATGCAACTTACGAGGTGTGATGCAGTTCGATATTTAATAAATTATGATTCCAAAAATTTTTCTATGGAACAAACAATATTTCAATTATAATTCTCCTCTTATTCAACTTAAACATATTCATATATTCATATATTCCCATATTCGTATATTCAAAAAAAAATGTAGAAAATAGAGAAACAAAATATTGTAGAATAAAAAAAAAGTACATTTGGAAAGATATCGAAATGGTATGCGTCGATGTAAAGAAAAGGAAGGTCAAAGAAGTGAAGAGAAGGAAGAAGAGGAGGAAAAGGAGGAGGAAAAGGAGGAGCAGGAGGAGGAGGAGGAGGAGAAGGACGATGAGTGTTGTATCAGTAAAAGAAACTGACTTTATTGCTAGCGATCATGCCAACCGTGAGTACCGGAAAGTTTGATTATTATCGCTGAAAATGACTTCAGGTGAAACTAGTAGAACATTTCTTACACACTAACCGACGCCATTAAAACAAGAAAACGTAACTGTCGTCTCACTTATTTTGTCGATTAACGATCCGTATTTTAAATCATTTCGAGTCATTATCAAACTAACTCATTCATTCCCTGCTTCTTCTTCTTTTTCTTCCACATAATTTTGTAATTTAAAAATCTAATTAAAAGAAAAAGAAGAATAAAACATCTTTTCTAGGTTAGAAAGATTTCGTTTGACGCTTACGTTAACAAATGGCGTCCGAGTTTCAACCGAGATAATGCATAACGGTTTGCATAAAACTAAGTATAGTACGAGCAGTTGCTTAATGTCATCGACAACAACGTGCCAGATGCATTCAACGCACGAAAGTGTTTTGCCAATGAGTCAATGATCTCACTAACCGATTCCGAGTAGGATGAACGGAGAGAAACACAACACGAGAGAAGGTAACTCTTGACTCGTGCTATCGATCGATGCATCCTATCAATGATTCATGAGTAGAAAACGCGCTCCCATTCATTCCTTCATTAACCGAGAAGTTAGACCAGACTTATAACTTCTTTCAGAAAAAGAAAGAAAGAAAGAATGAACAAAAGAAAAAACACACGCAGAAGCACACTTTTATCAAAGATTTGAAACTAGTGAAAGATTTGTCAGTATATCGTAATAATGTTGTCATAGTTGGATCGTTATCTAAGATGATATCTTATCTAGTGAAAGAACAATCTCATGAAGTCGTAATTTAAATCCTTTCCTTCGCAAAGGAACAACCCCCCCACCCCCATATATATCCGATCGAGAAACGATCCTACCGTGCACACTATAATCTTGAGCTAACTCGAACATATTTTGCATAGTTGTTCGCGAGTCTTCGAATTGCTGCTGCTGTTGCTGTTGCTGCTTGGCCCTAGGCCAAGTTCGTACGAGAAATAAAAGAAAATAAGAAAAGAGATAGGCCGGTTCGGTTTGAACGCGATCGGATCGTTTAGATTTATGTGGAAAGAAGCAGACGATTTTATGATAGGATAAAAGAAAAGAAAAAAATGAAATATAATAACGAGAGCAAGAGAGATAGAATGATTTTCTCATGAATTTGGAGAGAACCTCAAGACGGAAAAAATAATAGCGTGCGAGTGGCAGACAATCGGTTCCATTTTGTTTCGGCCTTCGATGCAAGGTTCCACTGATTATTATATTATACTATACTTATACGCAAACATACACGCGAGAAGATCCAGTTATATCGTAAGATACGATCACACACGTTATTGTCATTCATTTTTTCAAACATCGTGCAATAACATTTATATTTCATTATATGTTCCATTTAAAAAAAATCTTTGAACCATGATTTGCTATGTATTAGGTTGAAACAGAACGTTCGTGCTTTTATTGTATTAAAATTTTACTTTGAAACTGCACATAATGGATTGTATTTGTAAAAAATTTTCTTTTGAAATATTAATTAAAAATAAACACGCGAACTTTATGTTTACTTGGTTTACCCTAATTTTTGAATGTAAATGATATTCATCGGCGTATAGATTTATTTATATCAGTCTATATCATCTATCAAACATTGTTTAAATTATATGTAACTATTTCTAGTTCTACCTGACATCTTTTATAAATTCTTTATTAATTGTAAAATAAAATTTCTTTGTAACGATAGTGTGATCTAAAATTTGGTCACCTTCTGATTCATAAGTTCCATTAAAAAAATGTTTCTAAATGTCAATTATTTTCATTGGAATATTAATTCATTTAAATCACAATTCATGTCTCTAGTTTTATCTGACATCATTTATAAGTTCTGTATTAATAGGTTTATCCTATAAAATACAATTTCTTTGTAACGATATTGTAATCCAAAATTTGGTACTTTATCTGAACCTTTTGGTTCATACGGTTAATTGCAGCTATGAAATCGTCTCAAAGTGTCATGCACGTTCCAGGGGCGTCGCAATGGGTACCTGAACGAAACTAAAAGAAATACAAAACTAAAGAATGACTTTCATTTGTCGTAGAAGTGTTAATGGCCCGACGTAAAACTCACGGACGACAATGGGGATCGAGCAAGATGCGTGGGTATTATTCGAGATATGGGCCAGTTCGCTGCACCGAAAATAAATAAAGAAAGAAAGGAAAGAAAGGAAAGAAAGAAAAGAACGAATTTACCCTTTCCCATAGTTCTCTGACCCCGTCTTTAACGACAGCAACGAACAACGATTATCCTTTTGTTCTTTTTTTCTTTTTTTGTAATAAATGAGTTGACTCTCTCATCAGAAATAAATCTCATTCTAGTACCTTTAAAGTATATGTACACCAACACGCATACATACTTACGCGAATTAGTTCCGATATATTTTTTATTTTTGTTGTCAAAGATTCCCCTCAAACCCCCACAGTATTTTCGCAAACCCACGTTTCAAAACGATTCGAGTCGACATCAATATTGACGACGTCTTCATAACGATTCGTCGCGGTATTAATATTGACCAGGTTTTTAACTAGCATACAGGTAACACCTATTGGACAATATTATTCCGAGAAAGTTCCATACGTGTAGCTTTACAACGGACGAGTTTAATAAGCCATGTAATTTTTATTGTCCATAGAAATAACCTATGGTGTACGTACGTATGCACGAACGATCAATGATGATATAATCATCAAAGCTGATTTATCTCGACTAAATTTCCATACAAATTTACGATCGGTTTTATTATAATCGTAATGATTGATACGTGGTTTATGCTAATTATTTAGAAAATATTTGTCGAATATAATAGAATATCGTTGTGTAGTTGTCAGTTGTTGTCGTTAGTTTGCACAAGAAAGCTTGACTTTTTGTATCATTCAATATGGACACATACAACGAGAGAAAGTTTTAACTTTCACCCAGATATTCTACGGAGTTTTTAGTCGAGAATACTCGGTTTTCACGTTATCCAAGCAAATCCGTATAAAATGTTAATATTAACAAATATTATGACGTTTGTTTTTTTTTTCTTTACTTTTCAAAAGTCTCGAGACATTCGAGATCTCTCGTTGATTCTCGCGTGCAAACGGAAAATCATGTTTTTACTTGCGATTAATATTACGCCATACGAGGATGATCGCAAGAAGCACAAGTAACAACATCTTATGATGGTCTCGTGTTACCATACTCGCAAGAGTAAAATATGATAATATTTTTGTTATTTTTTCTCTTTCCCCCGAACCTCGTTCGTCAGACTCGTAGAAACCTAAAGCTAATTCGGAGGTATGATAATTTTAACGCGATGAAGAAGTACAACGTTGTCTCGTTTCGAGATCTCTCGTGCATGATAACGTACGAAATTGTATTTTTAATTGCAATCAAAATGATATAACTTAATGTCATAATATTTCTTCAATACGATTTTAACAATCTATATCATCTTAAATATTTATATTACAGTATTAATAATTAATACCGATAATTATGACAGACGAGGAAAACATTTATTTAAAGAAAAAAAAAAGACAAGAAAAGAAAAATTTGTTGATTCAATGTCAGTGTCATCATTAATATTAATAAAATACTCAGACGGAAAAAAATTCAATACAATCATTTAGTTGTTAAAGAAAAAAAAAGAATATTATAAAAGTATTGTACATACATCCTTCTAATTCCATTTATTATGTTTTCAATCATGTTTATCGATAAATCTCTGTTAAGTAGGACTCGTTAAAAAGAAGAAGCGCGAGAAAAAATAAAAAAAAAACCAGAAAATGAGGAAGCTGTGAAGGATCATCTCGAGTACTCGAGAACACAACTCGACCCTCGTGATAATTGCTTGTACCTCTCGAGTATTTCTTTTCGTATATAGTATTGAAGAAAGCCCACAATATATTTCCTTCGTAATTCTATCATACATTCATACATACAAAGAAAAAAAAATGTGTGTGTGTGTGTGTGTGTGTGTGTGTGCTAATTTTCGTAGAATAATTTAATCGTTGGTTGACTAAAGAAGAGGCCTATCGACGATAGAAAATTTCACCTAACAGATGGAACATTGAAATAATATAATAATGAGTAAGTAAACAACGATGCATTTAACTATTTAAATATCGAATACATATAACGTTATATTGATCTAAGAATTGATAAGTTTAATGCATAGGAAATCTTCTCAATTTCATTTTCTTTTTCTTCTTTTCTTATAATTTATAAAAATAAAATATTACGGTAATTAACTAAATAAGATCGATACAGTTGACTAGGATAATTCAACTCTTTGGTTGGAAAACTTAGAATCGGCAAGAAAGTAATTCGCGAGCAATTAGTGTAGCTGTCAGTAGTGTTTAAAGATAAATAAAAAAAAAAAAAAACAAAAGGTATAGTGCGGCAGGAGGACGCAGGGTGAAAGGGGGGGGAAGAGGCAAATAGTGCAACCTATTCGAATAAATGGGAAAGAAAGAAATAAAGAAAGATAGATAGAGACAAGCAATGTCTAATAAAGTCCGTTGGGACGTAAATTCACCTGGTTGAAGGCGAGTAAGCGCTTCGTTGACTTTCCAAGAAACTATTAGACGCCGGAACGTTTTCCTTTTTGCTATACCCGATCAACGACTAAAACCTTAGCGATGGAACAGTCGTTAAAATGCCTACTTATTTCAAACTACCGTGAACCGCTACGTGAATGTTTTCCTTCTACGTTAGAAAAATCGCTTTTCCGTAGTCGCGTTAGTGACACGAATTCGTTCGTTCGTTCGTTCGTTCGTTCGTATAGAAAAAGAAAATAAAAAAAATAGTAAAAGAAACACTTCTTCTTCGGTAACCTTAAGTCAATTGTCCAAATTAGGATAATCGTATAGAAATAAAAAGAAAATGTTGAAATAATTGCTAGTACTATTTGGTAATGTAAGTTCTAATTAACCCTTTGACTACTATGGACACATATATGCGTTTGGTAAAAATTGACAAGTTGATACGTGTGTTTATCAATATAAATGTAAAATAATGTATGATAATGTATGATAATATTCTTTTTGTGTGTCTTGTCAGATAAAAATTATATTGTGAGAAAGAAAAATTTTAATTATTAAATATAATTTATTATTATAATCTGGGGTCATATATTAATAATAAACTATTTCATTCCTAGAAAACACTTCAGTTAAAAGTATTCAGCACTCAAAGGGTTAAAACGAATAATTGAAACGAACTGAAATAATTTTTACACACGATCCTTTAAATAAATTATTAAACAGATACTTATTGGATTATTCGAACAATGCGTGATAGTATCATCCAAAACTGAAACGTTTCAATTAGTTCGACTAATTAATACAAGCGTACAATACTTACACGATCTTTTAAATAAATTATTAAACAGATACTTATTGGATTATTCGAACAATGCATGATAGTATCATCGAAAACTTGAAACGTTTCAATTACAATAGTTCGGAGATGAAAGTACGAGAAAACCGAGAAAGAAAATTCCCTAGAGAGATTGAGAAATTGAAAAGAAAATGAATCAAGATCTGTTGCAACGGATGTTGCTGTTGCTGCAGTTTTACGGTGCTTTGGCGTGGGCGTGCAGACGGAGGATGCAGTCACAGAAGAAAGCAAGAAGAACCCGAAGAAGAAGATGAGAGAACGTCCTGGGTCTTCTCTTGTGGCTGCTGCCGGTTCACCGACAACGAGAGACATGCTCGAACCGTCTTCAAAGAGAAAAAAATATAAAAGAAAAGGAAAAAAGGAAGAAATATATAAAGAAAGAAAGAGATAGATAGATAGATAGATAAAAAGGAGAATGAAAGACGAGGATAGCTGAGAAACGGAACACCTGAGACTTCTTTCGTCCTGCACCACCCAACCCTCCGCCACAAAATCCTTCACCGCCTTCTTCTCTCTCTCTCTCTCTCTCTCTCTTTATTTCTTTATTTATTTCTTTCTTTCTTTCTCTTGGTTACCCGTGCCACCTCGATGTCCTTCTGTGCCTTTCGAGAACGTCGTGCACTCTCCGAGGAAGGATGGCTTTGCACTAACTCACCCACCACGTGGGCAGCGCATTTCCGAACTCTCTCGTCATCGACCCTTTTAGGTTTTCTTTCTCACTCCTTCCTTTCTTCCTTCCTTCTTTCCTTTCTTTCTTTCTTTCTTCCTTTCGTTGTGTATCCTGATTCTCTCGGTTGATAAATCGTAACACTGGATTCTATAGTATTTCAATTTGTTTGACTAATTAAAACGATTTGCACGATTCTTTTTTAACACGTTCCCTGTCATGTTGTTTATGAGGAGATCTCATTTCTAAGACACGTATACCATTTTCAAGTACACGGTAACAAGTTTAATTATTTTCTATAAATATCTGTTTTTTTTCTTTTTTGAGAGAGAGAATATATATATTAATTGTATAATTATAAATGTATAATTATGAAATAAAAGTTATGTACAAAAGTGAATACGAAATAGAATGTATGTCTTAGATTTGACTTATATTTTCACTTAGCAATGAGTTTTGTTAAAACAATCAATACGTAAGTATGGTTTATTAGAACAATCATTGCAAAAAGGTCACCCGTTTCACTATTATAATTTACACGTAATTAATTATGATGGCGCGTGTAACGTTATCGGTACATGATTCAAAAGTTGCTGTAAACATCATTACGTCACATAAGACAGTATTAACAGCAATTACTATTAAATGAAAACATCTCAAATGAAAAAATTCAACTTGACGTACAAATACATTTTAGGTCCACGTGGCAGGGAACGTCGTGTTAAATAAAATATTAAATAGATATTTATTTGATTATTCGAACATATATCTGTAAGAGTATAGGTTGAATTCGATGAAGACATTGAAAACGTCGGAAACGTTTCAATTTGTTCGATGTTTGTCGGTGAAAAAAAATTTGTCAGTGAAATTTTCTTGCTGATATAAACCTTTCTGTTATTTTTTTTTTGTTTTGTTTCCTTTTACGACGATCGTTTTACGAAATAAAAATCGAAAAGGAAAGAAAAGAAAAGAAAGAAAGAAAGAAAGAAAGAAAGAAGAGAAAGAGAATGAGAAAATAGAAAAAATACCTACATCAGATTTATTTCCACTTAACAACCATGATTCCGTTCTTTTAAACGGACCGCTAACGACCGATTTGGTAAAGAATCTCGCGAACGACGGGTCCTACCTGCTCACACACGAAATTGCTCCTTCACTAAATCTGGGTAATAAAAAGAGTCTATTAAAGTATCGTCGTCGTTTTCATAGTAGACGAAATATACATTTGACTCGGTGTCGCAACCTGGTCTTCGAGAAGAACGCGCAGTCTACCTAGATTATAATATCCATTTCTGGTTTTTTTTCCAAATTTTTTTTTATTACATCCTACAAACGGAGAAGAACAAAGAACTATCAGGAAACTAATTTACACGTTGTTTGATTTTTAAAGCAACATTTTAATATGGATAATCTATTAAGTTGTTACCAAGTCACCTACCTTTTTTTTTGTTAATTTGTAACAAGAGAGAATTATTGACAAATTAGTTGTTAATTTTTACTGACGAATAAACATTTTTAAACATTTTTTTAAATCGCAGGAACTTAGTTTCCAAACCAAATGAATATTATATTACTCGTTGTTTGATTTTGAAAACCAACATTTTAATATTGACAATCTATTAGGTTGGTACCGTTTTTATAAATTTTAAAACAAAGGAGAATTATTGAAAAAATTAACCCAATAAATACGATACTCGGAACGGTGTTTAGTTAAAACAGGTGGGAAAATTCGACTGATTTATGTCGGTTTAATTTCTTTTCTTTTTTATAAATTATCGTAAATACATTTTAGTTGATTCTGCCAAATAATATTTCTACGATCGTGTAACACAATAAATAATACGAATGAAACATCCTACAATTACGAATGAATAATCCCACGCGAATTATAATCGTTTAATAAATTGTCGAATAACACGTTTTAGCACTGTTATATCTTAAGTTACCACCTACGTTAAAATAATCGATCAAACGCAACACGTATTAACAAGATATTAACTAATGAAAAATCGATTCTTCAACACATTTTCATGTAAAACTCATTTCTCGTTCTACTCACGATTCTCACAAAGAAGAAATGATTAAGTTAAAGTTGTTACGAAAGATAATATCGATTTCTTCCCCCGATTTAAAACACATGATAGATCAGTTATTTCAATATACAAAGTCACGACTTATATGCATAATTATATACAAAACGCATAATTATGTTAAGTAGCCATTGATCTCTGTGATACACGTTAAATGAATAGAACAAGTATTATCATTAACAACTATCGTTCACACTCCATTAATCGTTCTATCATAAATATATCATAGTTAAAAGAAAAACGACAAGTGTATCTATGAGAGAGAGAAAAAGACGAACAAAAGAGAACAAGAAAGAGAAAGAAAGAAAGAAAGAAAGACGAGGAAAGAAAAAGATTCACGTTTGACAAGGCGTCAGTGAACTTTGGAAAGCCTTCGGGCTATTGGGACCCATCCGGCCCCGTGCTTTCTTTTCTTTTCTTTTTCTTCGCGAACGAGAGAGATAAAGAAAGGAAAGAATAAAAAAAAGAAGAAGAAAAAGAAAGAAAACGGGGATAAGATGAATATGACTCGTCGTATCGGGTACGAGTATTTGCGCAAAACAAATGGTACTGTAGTAAACCGCCTACGTCCCTCACGGCGTACAACGAATTATCCTCAACGTATATTCTATCCATCTCTTTCTATCATATCACAACCAACACACACGCATATTAACCCACACCTGTGCATAATCGTTCTACGCGAGTGCACCCTCTAATGATATTTCGTTAGCTAACGCTCACGTTACGTTGATTTTCTTCGATTCGCGTTTCATAAACCGGGCCTCTCGTTGCAATTCGCGATCCTATCGACCACTTATGTTAGTTAGTTCAAAAGAAAAGAAAAGAAAAGAAAAGAAAAGAAAAGAAAAAAGAAAGAAAACAAAACAAAATTAGAAAGAGTGATGAAGGAAGGGGGACAAAGGGAAGGGGGGATAAGGAAAGAGAGTGGAGAGAAAGCTTTCTATTTTTCTTCAAAGGAAAGAGAGACCCGTGTGTCCGCGTGTCCGTTGCACGCCCGGTAACGCCCGTGAAGTAATACGATTGGTCGGATCCAATCCGATCCCGTTGCTTTTTGCCCGTTGCAAGAGAAAATCGCCATGCAACAACGGTGGCGCGGTACCAGTTTAATACTTGCTACTTACGTTTCAGATTTACGAGTTAGACCGTGCCTATCGAAATTATCCCAACGTTGGTTTGAAAGAAGGAAAGAGAGAAAGATAAATAAAAAACACGGAATGATCTTAATCCTAAGAAAGGATTAACGTAAAAGGGACACGTTAAACGTATTCGATGAAAATGATGATCATCTGGGTAAAACATTTTTATTTCTTTTGCCGCGTTAAGGAAAAAAATGATGAGAATTAATTGTCACGATGCGCGCGCACATCGATAAGAAATTAACGGGGTGAAGTTGGTCGATTATTACGATGCGCGTGCACATCGATACGAAATTAATAGGATGAAGTTAGTTGGTATTCACGATGCGCGCGCACAGCGACACGAAATTAACAGAATGAAATTATTCGATAAATCTTCCTTTACATTTAGTGTTGACTGATATCTATATTAAAGATATTTATTCTGTTATTTCTATATACACAACACGTGTTTTATATTTTATGTTTATCTTTTTCTTTTTTTTAATCACATTTTCCCTTTGGCTCATGTCAGTTTCTAGATCTAACGTGTGCCCGCAACAAGGTTCTCTTTCTCTTTGAATTTCTTTTCCTCGGAGCGACGTTAGGTGTACAATACTATCATGATCGAGAGGAAGCCAAGCAAACGCCGAGGGTAGCGTTATAAATTACGATATGTAAATTTAATAAGCGGCCATTCCTAACAGACAAAAAAAAATAGAGAGAGAGAGAAAGAGAGAGAGAGAGACTCCTAATGTACAGCGTCCTTGCATCTCTT
The DNA here is from genome assembly GCF_010416935.1 of Polistes fuscatus. Classification (NCBI taxonomy): domain Eukaryota; kingdom Metazoa; phylum Arthropoda; class Insecta; order Hymenoptera; family Vespidae; genus Polistes; species Polistes fuscatus. Next base: position 12,781,084 of record NW_025113140.1, on the reverse strand, counting down.
CTTTTAGCAAATGATTTTCTCTCTCTCTCTCTCTCTCTCTCTCTCTCTTTCTCTCTTCGTCCTTTAAGATTCTTAAATAAAATAAGTATAAAATTCAAAGTATATATATGATAAGAGATATAAAAAAAAGAAAAATAAGAAATCAAATAAGTATGGAAGAATGATAATCGTTAGAAAACGTAAACGAGAGATAATTCTCGGTCGACTCGTTCTTTCTGTTTTCTTTCATAGAGAAACACACACACATATTCTATCCAATCCCATCATCCGACCTCGTATTCTCTTAGAGGAATATCTCCGTCGCGAGCCGCTGATAGACGTAATTACATCGTATCGACAGTCGGGCGTGCCTGACCCGCGCAACGGCCGCGACGCTCTGTGATTTACAGTTGCGCCGCTTGAATTAAATGCAATTAAGTCGCAGTAAATTACGCGCGCGCGCGCCCGCGCGCGAACTATAGTACCCCCCGACAAATAAATCAGCGTCGCGTATGCCCTCGCGTGTGTAATCGTTCGAAGGAAATAAAAAAAAAATAGGAAGAAGGATAAAGGTGGAGGAGGAAGGAGGAGGTGAACAAGGAGAGGAGTACCAAGGAGAAGAAGAGGGGGTAACAGGAGGAGAATAAAAATAAAAGAAAAAAGTTGAACATTAGAGTGGATGATTCTATGGTTGCCCCGTTGGCAATTGCGAAGACTCTTTTCTCATCTTGGAATCTTTAGAATGCTCTTTCCGCAACCCTTCGTGCTCGTAAACCAACTTGTTTCTCTTTTCTCCCCCCACCCTCCCCCCTCCTCTTTCCTTCCCCATTCCTCTCTTTTTTACTTTTTTTTTTAATTTACTACGACGTTGCGATCGGAATCGATAGTTTCGCAATGTCGGTCAAAGATTGAGCAACGTTTTTATATTTATTTTTTTTTATTTCTTTTTATCATCTCGCAAGTTGAAAGGCAGTATGTCATTCGGAAACATTATCAGCGATGCGTCTGATAACGTTGGAATGTATTATACGTATAAGTATCGACTTACTTACTTACTTACTTCGAGAACGGAATTCGGTGCAAATGTCACGAGATACGCACGAGATAATCGTCCCCTTCCTCTTCTTTATATTTTTTATTATTATTATTTCTTTTTCTTTTTTTCCTCCTCGCTCGACCGTGTATGTATATTTTCTTTTTTTTTCTTTTTTTCGTTTGAAGGATCATTTGTCGATGGAGTTGCAAAGGGAGTGTATAGTCACGAGATATATTCAAATAAATTATAAATAAATACATTTATCACGTTACCATTTGATCTCACGCGTTCTCTCTTGTATATATTTCATTTTTTTTTCTTATTTGTTAACATTATCCATTTATAATGTATAATTTTAATATAGAATATAATATACATATATATTATTTTAATATACACATATATTATTACATGTATTTGCAATATAATATAAAATACAATATAATATACACATATGTGTGAGATATTACATATACATATAAATATAATATAATATAAAATATAATTATAATATACACACACACATTAGCAACATTTATAATATGCAATTATAATATAGAATATAATATACCCATATAATATTACACACATATATACAATATAATATAACATATTCTCATTATCCATTTATAATATACAATTATAATATAGAAAAAGAATGCAAGAAAGCGTACAAACGGAATAAAGTCGTCCAACTTGGAATATAATCGGCGTAGAAAAGGCGTTACCGATGGCGATATCACGGTTAGCAGGTTAATAAGGTCGCGTGGGCGAACTCATGGCAATAAAGAGCACGCTTATCCATGCTCATCCTTTTAAAGTTTAATCCTGTGTGCGCTCGCGCGCGCGCGCACACGCACGACAGTCTACGGAGTCCTTCCTCTCTCTCTCTCTTTCTCTTTCTTTCTCTCTGTTTCTCTCTCTTTCTTTCTCTTTATCCCTTCCACCCTCGACTTAAACCCTACCACCCAGCAGGTACTTTGTTATATACTACGGAACGTTCCGACCTTAATTTACATATCTTTGTATCAATGCTACTACCTCGTTTCACCGGCCGCATACTTTCCGAGACGTTCAGAGGTTCACATTTCACGATTCTCTAGTTCTCTTTCTATCTATTTCTATATATTTTTCTCATTGCATTCCAAGCGTTCTATACTTTTACCATCGGTACTTTCGATTTCGTCGCGAAATACCATTCGAACGAGCACGAGAAAGAAAGAAATAAAAAGAGAAGGAAAATAGAATTCTTATGGAAAAATGTTTTCACGTTCACGTTCATTTCACGAATCATGTTTCCCTCCTACGATCTTTACAATTTTTTTCTAATCGTTTACTAACTCCTTCCCTTCAACCCCCCCTCGCCCCTCTCCCACGGCTACAAAATTTATCTATGATTTTAATTGGATTATTTCGTATCGAGTTAAACAATTATTGTACGAATATTTAAATAAATTCAAGTAAATTTTTATTAAATTATTATACTTGAGAATTGGAATAATAATTATAGATCATGATTTTAATTAAGTTCATTTCTTATACATATTTATTACACACATTCTAATATTCTAGTAGGTTTTCGTATAGGATTTAGAAAGAAAGAGAGAAAGGAGAGAATAAAAGGAAAAAATATTGAGCTACCTAGCGTAGGATCATTTTCATAGTCTGTGTGTGTGTGTGTGTGCGCGCGCGCGCAAGTGTCTCCCTTCGTTAATTCCGAAACGTCCGTTGCAGTGGTGCACAGCCATGTAATAATCATGTGCAATACTTTTATTCTTTTTTTTTTTCTATTATTTCTTCTGGTAGCAGTCACATTACCTTTTGCGTTATAACGACAAATTATTTAAAAAAAAAAGGATTATAGTATGTTTTAATGAAGAGAATACATCTATTAATCGATTAATACGAAAGAATTAGTTTCTCAAAAAGATACTTAGGTGCATATGTTACTGTTAAAGTTATTCTGCAAATCATCGAGGTAATATGCTAATAAACTAAGATAATTTTATTTCTCAAATGAATTAAATAGTCTATACATTTATCTAATAGGCACTTGACAAAGTGTAAATAAAATCTTTGCTGAAACAACAACAACTATACTGTACACTTAAATAAAGATAAATAATTAAACGATTGAGAAATTAGTTGATGTAGGTAATGTGAAAATTAATTAGAGTGATCTCATTTCGTCAAATTAATTAGGTAATCTGAACATTTAAAAACTAGGCACTTGTTAAAGTGAAAATAAGATCTTTCCTGTAACAACAGCACACAAAAAAATAATAATATTATTTATTTATATTTTAAATATTTCAGGACAAAGTGATCTAAGTACCAAGGGATTGTTTTAATTGCTGTTTGATTTAAAAATATTTCTACAAGCAGGAACATCTTCTTTAACGATACTTTAACTGTACGGAATCCGTTAATGCATACATTATCTAAGTAAAATTCAACAAATTCTTGATTCCTTAGGTTAACGTTAACAAATCGATTAATCTACAGATTAGCTAGGTAATGTGCACATTAACGTTTATCAAAATTTACACACATTTTACTATAACACATATACATTCTCATTATTATTTTATATCTTTCTATTCGTTGTATTCCTTTTATATTAATATTTTTATTTTTTATTATATTATCCGAGTACCTTTTAGCATAAGGGAGGGGAAAAAAAAGGTTGATCATCGTCAATGTATTTAACGTACGTTTAAGTACGATTATCTGTTGTCCTCTTTAAATGCACGGACAAAGACGATAAAGGAGTGACACGTTTACGGAGACCACGACCGGTAATGCACGGGAGATTAACGAATGCGTTCACGTCGACGCTTCGAACGATTCAGGCCTGGCAAGAAGATCGATCGCATCCCAGGCGTAAGGTTCAAGAGAGCGCCTCCTTCCCCTCCCCCTTCACCCTTCTTCCTTCTCCCTTTTCCCTTTTCCCTCTCTTCCTTCCCCTTCCTACCTTCCAACTATCTTTTTCTCTCTCTCTCGTATATACGTACACTATCGAACAAAGTCATTAAGCGAGCTTACTTTTTATGGATCGTTCTGATACATCGACTCGTAGGTCGAACGATTTATCTTATTAAAAAAAATAATTCCTCGGAGGACTTCTCCGGTGTCCTTGGTCGAATTGATCTTCTTCAGAAATTCAATTCTTACTATCTTTTTTAATGTACGATTATTCGTACTTAATCTTCTAATAGCACATGCAACGTGGAATTTGTGTTAAAAATATTGTGTAATATCTCATTTTTAAGATGCATTTGTATTTTAATCATTTTATCTTATAAACAAAAAAAATAGTTCTCATTCAGGAAACTCCTTTTTCATCCCTGCTCGAGTAGATCTTAAAAAATTCATTTCTTATCATCATTTTTTATGTAAGATTATTTGTACTTAATCTTACAATTGCATGCAACGTGGAATTTATGTTAAAAATATTTTTTAAGATGCATTAGCATCTTGATCATTTTATCTCGTAAACGAAAAAGAATACTTCTCATTCAGGAGACTCCTCTTTTATCTTTGCTCGAGTTGAACTTCTTCAAAAATTCATTTCTCACTCATTTTGTTATCTACAATCATTCATATTTAATCTTCCAACCGCATGTAACGTGAAATTTGTGTTAAAAATATTTTGTAATATCAAATTCTTAAGACGAATTAGCATAACTCATGATTTCTTATTTAAAAAAACCATTCCAAACCATAACCCACGATATGAGAATCTGTTGAAGTAAAAGAAAATAAAAGAAAAGATTCAAATAACCGAGTAATTATTTCCATTACTTTACAGCTTTCTCCAAAGTCATAGTTCCGTGTCATGTTGACACGTTATTTCTACGACGAGGAAAAATCATTGTCGATAGAATTAATACAACAAAATGACACACGTTCGTTTGACGATCCACTCGAACCCCCCAGTTGGTTAACCTCACAGATGTATGTAAACATTAAACAAAAGAGTAAGAAAATAAAACAAAAATCTCAAACTCGTTGAAGTCTTAATCACAGATTTCACTCGTTAAATAGGTAAATGTTCTTATGAATTACAAGAGTTATATATTTTTCATTTGTATTTATTCGTTATGTTCTTTTTGCAGTTCTTGAACCAACCCACGCACGAGGGATTCACCTCAATCCCCATCCAGATGTTAACGTACCAGCCTGACACTTTCGTTCCTGTTTAAAAAAAAGGAAAAAGAAGAAGAAGAAGAAAAAGAAGAAACATAGTGTAATTGTCTATTATAATCTTGTTCTAACAACTAACAGAACAATGATCCTATTTAAACTATTGCCAACAGAGAAGAAACGAGTACAACGTAGGAATGAAACAACACGCTCGAATCGTGAAATTAGAAACGCTTAAAGTTTCCGTTAATGAACGAATGAGAGTGACAATGGCAAGTGAAAATTCTAAGCACGTAATGGCGAATATTTCACGTTTCTATGGTTTTACCTGTTCGCATACTTTTTTAACATTCCGACCTCGTCCGATATTCTTCGAATATATAAGTAACTTTGTTGCAATTTAGAATACGCGTTACGCAAAACTTTTTCATCGTCTATATACTATCTCTCTCTCTCTCTCTCCCTCTCTCTCTCTCTCTCTCTCTCTCTCTCTTTCTCTTTAACAATTATGAAGTTAATAATATGAGAATTACGAAAAGAAATCTTCACTCGTTAACAAGTTTTAAGATGAAAGAAACAAAAAAAATAAGAGCGAGCAGCATCTTTTGTCCATTCAATGATTTATTTAAATAGCTACATTAATATTTAATATATGAACGTTTTAAGTGGGATGTTTTGCTTTCTCTTATCCTATCTCATTCTATCTCGTTCTCTTGCAACCCGCCTTATTCTTTTACGAAGTCAAAATTAGCTGAGACCCCGAGTAATTACAAATTACAACCCACACTAACAACAACAACAACAACAAACAGACAAACAAACAAAAAGGTATACAATAAACGTTTAATATAACATCTTGAAAAGTATCGTTTAATTTGAAATAATTCAAGTAACGAAAAGAAATGATCCCTAAATTCGATTCATGGTGAAGTTGGGATGAGAGGGTAGGGGGGGGCGGAATTTAAGGAAAGATCATATCCGGAGGGAGAGAGAGAGAGAGAGAGATTGATTCTACTGAATATTATCTACGAATATTTCGTGGTAATTTAGAAAATACGTAACTTGCTTACGTTTTGTTAAAACAACAAACCTTATCTGGTCGTTGAAAATCTGCGTTAAAAACCGTCCGTCATTACAACCACCGTCATTTCTATCTGTATCCGGTGCGTGTTATATTTGTACCCAATAAGCGATGAGTAACAAGTCCGAGCCAGGAATTCCCTTTGGAAATGACGTATCATTACGAGAGTTGTTCGATTCTAAGGGATTCGTCGAAGTCGAGGGAGCCAGCAACAAACAGCACCAGCAGCAGCAGCAACAAACAGCACCAGCAGCAGCAGCAGCAACAGCAGCAGAGCAGTCGCACGTAGAACTTGAAAGAGAATGGAGAAATAATAAAAGAAAGAATTGAAAAAAAAAAAGAAAAATAAAATAAAATAAAATAAAATAAAAAAGCACGTCGATAGTACGACGAGTATAATAGCGTTTTTCGCGATTTTCTCACGAGGATAATTTCGACGATTAGGGCAAAAAATGGCGTGCCCAGCCGCGCGAGAGTACCCAGAATAAAAGAAAAAGAACACAAAAATGTATATATATATGTATATATATAAGAAAAAGGGAGAGAGATATATGGGGAGAAAGAGAAGACGAGAGACAGAAATTGTTTTGCCGGTGGTACCGTATAATTTTCCCTGGGCCGCACTCATCTCTCTCATGTATTATTTGCGCAAATTATAAATTCATTATTTCACAATTATCATAATGCATTTGGAAAAATGCCGATGACCTGACAGCCTACAAAATCGGTTAGAGAGAGAGAGAAAGAGAGAGAGAGAGAGAGAGAGAGAGAGAGAGAGGTATGCTGAATGTACAATACTTATACAAACCAGGGAGAATTCTGGTTGGTTCGTTTCGATTTTTGGATTGACGGGTTCTTTTCTTCCAATTGGTTAGATTCTTTTTCTTTTTCTTACTATAATATTCCCTTTTATTTCGACCAACTATTTCTAAGACGATTTTAATATCTTTTAGCCCTTTGAATACTGTGGGTGCATATACGCGTCCAACGAAAACAGTACGCGTGGACTTAGGACGCATATATGCGCTTATCAAGTTTTTGTCTACCTATCACTTTGATTTAAAATTTTAGAATTTTGTTGAATACATGGAGTTAGATAAAAAAGAAGTTGATAAGAAAAGTCAAAGAAATGTTGATTTTAGTTAGAACAGCTTGTTTCCTGTTCGAATAGAGGAATCCTCTCTTCGGCACGTTGTAGATGACTATCACGGAAAGCACGATCGATCGGGAAGATCGTGAAGGATCGCAACGATAGCGGAAAAAGTCTGTTTAATCCATTCTAACAAATGTCTGTTGTATCAACTACGCTATTGGAATTCATTTGTACGAGTACATGCTAACAGAACTTTGTCCTTCGTAGGGACAGAAACATTGGATCACTTTAGTATCGATAAGATCTCTTTTACAATAATTTATTAACATTAAATTCATCGTAATTTTATGTCGAACTGGTTTTTATTAGGATTAGTTTTTATCTCAGGAAGTTTGTTTCATCGACGATCCACACTCGATGCTTTTATTCTTATCAAATTGATTACATTGTCTTATTTTTTCTTTTTTTTAATTATATATGTGTTCAATTATTTAATTAAGTAAATGTAATATAAATATATATATAAATATTTAATTCAATATATTCAATTAAATAAATATATTCAAATAAAATATTTAATACATAACTGTTGGTAACAAATATATAATAATAAACAAATATATAACGAAATATAATTCGGGTTGCAAAAGGGTGTTCAACAAAGAAACTTCGAGTCGAATTTTGCCTTATTAAAAAACCACGATGAAATAATAAACTTTAATCAATAACAAGTTGCATCATTTTGAATCAATTACTTTATTATTCTTTTCTTTTAAACTAAATTTCAAATCAAATATTTAATTACGTCAGTAGCTGTTGGTAACATTAAATATAATAAACGAAATATAATTCAGATATCAAAAGGGTGTTCAACAAAGAAACTTGGAATGAAATTTTGCTTAATTAAAACCACAATGAAATAATAAAATTTAATCAATAACAAAATGCACATCATCATATTTGCCATATATAAAATGGGCTCAACTCTATCTTATCTTTCGATGATGTGAACAAATTCGTTGGATATTTCGTTCGTTCATACATTCGTGCAAACAAACAAAAGGTCTTTCCGTATTCTTAACGTTTCTCATCTGACTTTACCGACTTGATTAATCTCGCTATCTTCCAACACCTGACGATTCACGTTTAGAATCTACGAGAAACAGGTATGGTTTACACACACGTACACACACTCATTCGCAAACACACGCGCTGAGAAAAAAATTCAAAGTACGTGTCCGTTCCTTTTTTTTTCCTATACACTCTTTCTATCTTTCATTCACATAAAGACGATTAAAAAAAAAGTACGAAAAGAAATTCAAACGACGAAGTGGAGATTCGACGTGATCTTCCACCCTCATCCTCCCCCACCTTAATTTAATCTTCCCGTGTGATCCACGCTTTTATCACTACCATAACTCACCTGAGAGAAAGAGCGAAAGAAAGAAAGAGTAAGTGAGAGAGAGAAAATGATTGCACGAACAGAGACCGAATTTAAATACGAAATTTACGATCCGTGAGTGAATGAGTGAGTGAGTGAGAGAGAAATATAATCTGCATTCATATTAACTCGAATAGTATTTGCGAGATGATCGCGAAATTTCTTCACGCGATGCAACCACCTTTCCATCGACTTTCTACGTGTTAGACCGTTCCAAAGAAGAATAAAAAAAAGAAGAAGACAATTTTTACTAGGAACTAAATCAACGCATAAATGATTTATTTATTCGAAGTTTAACTTTCGGATGTACGACACGTAATAACATACCGACACGTAATACGTCAATGCGTTAAATGGGATCAATAAAAGCAAACAACAACAAAATAACAAATTTCTACGAAGGGTTTAGATCAGTTGGGGGAAAATCAGACCATTATACGAATGGTTAACCCATCAGTATGATGAATCTCGGTTGAATTACGGATATGACGTGTATTAGATAATAAAATATTACATGTCATACTTATATTTATAAACCTAACACGAAAAAATTTCTTCTTCCGGTTATGACAAACGTAGTCGAATCTTGACTCCTCCTCCTCCTTCTCCTCCTTCTAATTTTTTCTCTTCTTTTGGTTGTTCTATATCCGTTTCTTGGAAAATATGTGCACGTACGAAACGCAAGATGCGCAAATATTTAGAGGGTTGAGTACTTCGTAAGTCGCTTATAGTGATCATTTTGTCGTAGTTAGGCTACGTCATTCAAGTGACGTTTCGATCTTCCATCTTTATCTATCCGTCATCTATCCCTTTCTAAACGAGATACGACGATGACGTAAGAAAAGTAAAGGAGACTTCTCGAGCACGATCGAGCACGATCGAGCATAATCGAGCATGATCGATCTTGCGTGGGGTAGGAAAGGGGGAGGGGCTTTCTTTCCCTGTCTTGCGCTAGAATCTCGTGAATTTATTTCTATTTCTTTTTTCTTCTTCTTCTTCTTATTTTATTTTTAATTTATACGGTTCGTGTCCTATAATTTAATCTGCTGCTAATTTGTATAAACACGTATAAACGGATTATTTTTATATAATTAATTTCGTTGAGGATAAATGTTTTTCAAACAATCGAGGAAAAAAAGATCCATCCGCAATGTTCGTATTAGAATAAATAAAACGAGAATGTTATGTTTAAATATTATATAAATGATCGATATTATCATCTATCAGATCTTTTTTTTTTTCCTGGTAAGTATATAAATGATATATTATATTCTATTCTCATCATTTTCTTGTTCATTTTTTTTTCTCTTATTTTAATTTTGTCAAGGGGAAAAACTCGTATTTTTATATACGCGTAAAATACCTACGTACGTCGAGGAATAAAATATTTTTCATTATTTTTCCTGTTATTAATAAAATCAACGATATGATAATATCGACTAACGTAATACTTTCTATTTTTATGATTATTAACTAACAACCATCTTTCACGAATGATAAATGAAAGAGGAAAAAAAACGCGTATCGAGTATCGATTAGCGTAATTTTTTTTCTATAAAGTTGGAAAGTGAGTGTTTGAGAGAAAGAGAAAGAAAAGAGATCAATGTACTAATATAAAAAAGAAAAAGATAGAAGATAGAAAAAAAAGAAGTTTACTGGACTCATCTTGTGGTACTCGTTTATTAATCGTATTGGCTTATAACCTAACTCGACACGCAAATATTGCATCGGTCAAGTTTCGAACTATTACACAGATAATCGTCATGCCGACCCGATTAGTATCGGGCGATTAAGTGCATAGAATGTTGAATAAAAATAGAATATTAAATGTTGCATACTATGATAGTAGTTGCATTCGATACGATCGAGGTTAATGAAACGAATCAAGAATTGATTCATCATTTAAATGACTATTAACCACTTTTTCTAATACTAGGTAAACGAAATCGATCATATTTCTATCTAATTGTTCTAATTTTCTCTTTCGTCGTTTTTCTATTTTTATACATTATTGTTCCTTCAATTGCGAATACATTGAGTCAAAGTTTCAATAAGCAAACGATTGTAAAATTATATATATATATATATTTGAATATTTTTTATATTTATTTTTTAAAGTTATATTTCTTTTGGCGCGTTTGAGAAAAAATAATTAGAGTGAACTTTTACGATGCGCGTGCATTGTCACACGAAATTAACAAAATGAAATTAGTCGGTATTTACGATGCGCGCTCACATCGACACGAAAATGAATATCACGAAGTTAGTCGATATATCTTCCTTAAATTTAGTGTATATAGACTGATATCTATATTTAAGATATTTATTCTGGTATTTCTATGTACACAGCACGTGTTTTTTAATAATATATATATTTACATATATAAATAATAAAAAAATAAATATATATACATATATCTCTAGTTGCAAATTGTGCGATATTTTATGTGCACAATTGAATATTTACGAAACAAATGATCGAAAGTATTGCATGATTCAATGAATACCCTCTTATCTCTCTTGCTAAATTCGTTATCTCTTTTTTATTCTTCAGTATACACTTTGATGCGCGTGCCCGCGTGCGTGTGTGAGTTTGCATGTGTGTGAGTATTCGTTCACAGACACGTGCGCGCGCACCAATATCACCCACTCGCCGGTTGAATTATTCCCACCTTCTTAAAGCGCAAACCTGAATTCATGAATGGAAAGGCTCGTCGGGGAACACCTTCCCGCATGCGGTCCCGCTTCCGTCCACGTTTACCTACGAAAGTTCGCGGAAGAGAAAGTTCTCGATCTGTTGATGACATCATCCCTACCATGGTCATGGTCTTTGAATCAAAAGTGCAACCTCGAAATAAGTGGATATCGATGACTATGACGATCATCGGATTTATTCTAATAGAAAATAATTAATTTGATGTTGTTAATCGAACCTGTTGACGTCATTTTTGGCTGAACTTTTTTTAGGTTCACAGAATTTTCAAGTATCTCTTTCTCTAATTAAATTGAATTAGAGGTTAAGATAACCTTTTACCTGTTTATCCAATAAATTTATGAAATATCTCGGGCAGATATTATCTATGATATTATCTGACATTTAACGTTATAGGGAAAATAATATGATCGAAAAATGATTATACAACAAATTAGATCATTTATTTCATCCAAAAAAAAGATGATATTGAATATTTTTAATTATATTATATTATCAGTGTGAGAACCAAATCTCTCGTGCGTATTTTTATTAATATTTTCAAAGTAAATTTTACATAAATAATCCATTATACAGTTTTAAAATAAAGTTTTAACACAATAAATGCACACGAACTTTTGTTTCACCCTAATATATATTATATTTTTTAAAAATATTATTATTACTAATATTAGGTTTACGTCATTATTTTGTTAAACACATTTTGATTATAAAAAGAAATAAAAATGATTGCAAGCATAGGCTTAACACCACGAACTACGAGTTCTGATTTTTCAATACGTGTGTGTGTGCTTTTTTAAATCATCCACGACAATTCATTCCTATGGTATACAAAATTTAATATTTTATTCACGAATGTAAATAGAATTTAAGTTGACATACAAAAGAAAAAAAATTGCAAACCCCATAAGAATCGTAACGCGTAGCTTGATAATTGTTGTTGCTTAAACAGAACCAACACGTGTCTTTTCTCGCGTCTCTTACGTCAATAATTTTCTATGCATGGTGATTAGCTAGGTGACCGAGACAGGAAACAAGAACCTACCTACCCTATACTCCTCCGCAAGAACCTACCGATCTATCGTTTGAACTTCAACGACACTCGTCTAACTGTCCCTTCTCTTTGTCTAACATATGTATGTATATAACTAAACGATATACGTCTGTCGCGAACAATGGGGTACGGAGAGAGAAAGTGACGTCATTGTGGCTAAGCGTCGCCTTCTATGGTTTTCAATATGGGATTTTACGATTTTACGCATCTAAATGATAACTATGCTTGATCATTGATTCATCTGATATACTATCATCCATCAAATCTTAAAGTAATTTGGAATATTTTATTTTACAAATGAAATATGCGATCATATAATTACGTTATATTATTTTTTAATACAAAATTAAATACAAAATATCATATATTACATTATATAATACATAAAATTTAATAAAATAAATGAATAAACTTTGAATACAATCATTTTATTTTAAGTAACACTCAAGTATATACAAAAGAAATACGAGACAACGAAGAAGCATGAAATTGCCATTCGATTGTTTAAAAACTTCAAACGGATCTCTCAAGTAGTGGAAGAGGGAGAAGGGTTCGGTTAGTACAGTAGTTGGGTTCCCCTCATTAGGGAACTCGACGTAGAAGGTAATTGATACTTTCATAAGTTGTTACGGCATTCCCACCTGCAAATAGCTCGGTTTTTATCGCGGTCTCGTTAAAGGTGACAATAAGTAGTTAGCCATTTCCAGGTAGGTATCCGAAGGTTCTCTTTCTCTTTCTCCCCAACCTCCCCCCCTCCACCCCGTTTGGCTTAAAAGCGTTCCTCGGCAGAGGTAACGTCGTAGTTCTTTGGAAGAAAAAAGGAAAAGAGAAGTAGTAACTCTCGACGAGATTTATCCTAGAATTATTATAGCACGACGATTAAACGTTACAACCGAGCAATTTTCAATTTCTTTTTTTCTTTCTGTTTTTATCTCCCGAATAAAAAGAAACCATGAATTCGTAGTATCTATTACTATACGCTCATTGGTCGAAATCAACTCGTATCGTAAAAGTGTGGGTGTGTGTATGTATGTACGTATCTATGTGTGTGTTGTTAATTGTCAAACAAATTACATACGTGTCATTTATTTGTAGACTCATAAATAAATTTACATTATGTTTCATTAAAAGACACAATTAATTGTTTTCTTTTAACCCTTTTAATGTTGATTACTCTTAAGTAATGTAATATTTAGTAGGGACAAAATAATTTATTATTATAAATAGTGCGAACAGATTACAATTAATAAATTATATTTAATATTTAAAGCGTACGATTAAGACTAAAAAAAGAATAATATTATATGTAAACGAACGTTACATTATTTTACATTAATATTAACAATTTTGACCAAACGCATATATGCGTCCATAGCGGTCAAATAATTAATCAACACTCGATACTACGACCGAACAAATATTCCAAAAAATACGTAACGTATATAATAGTACAATGAAACTAATTAAAAACCTAAACAAAGAAAAAAGAAAACAAAAAGAATGATACGGCCATCGTATATATCTCGACACAAATCTTCCAATAAATCGCAAAAAAATAAAACAACCACAGTAACCCCCTCTCTACCCTCGATGAAAGATCTCCTATCCAATTACGTAAGTCACTGACGCGTAGTTGAAAACACGCGCACACACACATATATATATACGTTATCCACGTAAATACGTGCGAGAGTTTACAAATTAGCCGCGGTTACGAACTACCTACTACGTGGTTGTGCCAACCGAGTGTCGGCGAAACGCTAATCACAGTGATTGCATTTAAGTAGGGGGGAAAAAGGGAAAAGGAAAGGGAAGGGGGAGAGAAAGAGAGAGAGAGGGAGAGAGAGAGAGAGAGAGAGAGAGAAAGGGTAGTGCAAATCGTCGGAAGGATAATATTCCGCGTAATTGGTTCAGCCCCTGTCAAGCTGTCTAGCTGCCGAGCCGATGTCTTAACCCGACAGCTCCCTACGGCCTTTCTCTCCACCCCCTTCCCCCAATCCCCCCTCTTTCTCCCCTCTTGCCACCCCTCTCTCTCTCTCTTCCTTTCTCTCTTTCTCTTTCTCTTTCTTTCACCGTTTTCTTCTCGTTGAGAAAAGAGTAGGGATAAATACTTTAGCCGTAGGTCTTACTTTACTCGGTGTTTAGCTCGGGACTTGAGGCAAAACGCACGCATTTTCGCATGCACCATGCACCATGCACCCATGCAGTAGCCAACCACCATCGGACTACCGTGTACCATGTGTCCGTCATCTACATCCGTTCGTAGAATCCATTACACGATACCCAGATTGTATCTTTGAAAAGAAATTGAATCTCACTGTATGGGAGGATGACGAGCATGAAAGTATTATGTGTATGTTCGAGACGTGTTAAGATGAGTTTTTTTCTTCTCGTACCTGTTATGATTGTCGTACGATTGTAAATTCAGGGTTGCGTCAGGTTTAGTTTGGAGTATTTGAGATTATTTTTTTATCTTTTGTAAATGATTTTTTTTACCGTAATATGTTATTAATTAGTGTTAGGGAAATTTGTTTTTAGATATCAAATAGAATAAAATGTTTGATACGATTGTTGTAGGGTTGTGCATCCAGCTGAGTTTGGAGTATTTCAGATTATGTATTTATCTTTTGTAAACGATTTTTTTTTATCGTAATATGTTATTAATTAGTGTTAGGGAAATTTGTTTATAATTTTACATTTTTCATTATAGAATAACTAAAAGAATAAAATGTTTGATCCCATTTCTCGTTCTCGTATCAATATTATAATTGTCGTAAGGTTATGCGTTCAAGTTAGCATCAAATTAAGTTTCGAATACTACGATTTATTGATTTGAGATTATTTTTTATCTTTTTTTATATAAACGATTGATTATGATGTTCATAATAAATTATTTATCGAAATTTCTATATAATCTAATATTTATCTTTATAGAATATCTAAAAGAATCAAATATTTGACCCCATTTCTCGTCCTCGTTTCAATACTTCGTCAAAATATTAACGTTACTTATACAATAGACATTTTTAATTAATTTTTTTTCACCTGTCATATATTTTAGATCGATGTATTATTCCTTCCATACTCGTACACGCCTACTAGTTTTTATGTAGATCGAAAAAAAAGGATAATATTATACAAAAAAAGAAATAACTAACCGAAATAATTCTGTCGCCAGAATTTTCTTCCAAAATGTTTATTCTCGTCCCTAAAAAATTTTTCCTTTATTAGTCCACTCCTATCTTTTTTCATTTTCGACAAACACACGTTACATTGTTACCAATCGATTTTCTATTCCAGCAGGAATGAAGATAGGAAAACTAGAAAAGGGCTTCTTTATTCGTCCGGTTCGATTTATGAAAAAAAAAATAAAATAAAAATAAAAAGTAGTTGTTGACCGATGAAAAGATTAAAATAGAAAAAGGAATGAAGCGAAAAAAGGACGAGTTAGAAAGAGAACAAAATATATATATATATGTAGAAAGAAAGAAAGAAAGAGATGACTTCTTCCCACCGGATATTAATAAGTTATAGCTAAAGGTAGTAGGTAGAGAAAAGGTACACGAGTAACAACAATGGAACCGAAGGGCTCTCTCACGTGGCACGACGGGGGGTGAAGACACCGGGTTCTCCTTCGAGAAGAGATTTGCTTTTGGGATAGAATTTGACAACGTGCATTCGTTGATGTATGTATATTTGTGTGTGTGTGTGTGTTTGTGTGTGTCCCTTTTATATCCCATAGCATGACCATAGAACGATGAAGAACCTAAATCAGATAAGGGAGGATACGTTTGAGAGAAACCGACAAACCGCGTTTACCTTCATCTTCTTCGATTCGCACGTATTTTTTCTTTTATACTAACATAAGTTTGGTACTCTTTTAAACGAATCACAGACTCACTTTCATCTTTCGTATCTTTTTTACGTGTGTATGCGTTATACATATGTTAGTCGATATATATTTTGTTTTGTTCATTTTTGTTTCTGTTTCTATTTCTTTGGGGTTTACTCGAAAATCAGATCTTCTGACAGGTTGTAACACGCGAGAATAGAAAGGAAAAAGAAGAAAAAAATAATGTTCGTTTCATAGTTTTGATGTATTATATTTATTTATTTATTTATTAAAATTGTTAGATACTGATTTATAAATGAACGAAATTAGGGAAATAATGTAATATAAAGATTATTATATATGATTAAGATAATATTTTATAGATGATATTATTAAAATTGATTAAATATATCAATTATTTAATTATTTATTAAATCGATTAATGCAGAATTAGATAAACGAAGTTAAGAAAATAACGTAAAATAAAAATTATTATATACGATTAAGATAATATTTCATGGATAATATAGATTGATTAAATATATCAATATGTCGATGATAAGAATTTACATTGAAAAATA
This sequence comes from Polistes fuscatus, assembly GCF_010416935.1. NCBI lineage: Eukaryota > Metazoa > Arthropoda > Insecta > Hymenoptera > Vespidae > Polistes > Polistes fuscatus. Next base: position 12,764,128 of record NW_025113140.1, on the reverse strand, counting down.
TTCTATTAATGCAACTTACGATATGTATAGTAATTTATGATTCCGAAAATGTTTGGATGAAACGTTAAGAAATGAGATAACATTCAATGATATCTGGACAATTAATAAAACTTTGAACAATTTTGCATAGAAACAATATGTCAAAAATGTTGTCGTTTTTTTAAAAGAAAATAAAAATAAATCTTATTCTTTATACAAGAATTTTAAAAAATTTCGTCCTAATGTGCAATTTATGAATAAATCGTTAATACGTTTAAAATTAAACCTATACTAAGAGATAATAAGCACACGATAACTATTTAATTATTTTTGTTCGATTAATACCAGCCGAAAGTGACGTAACGTTGTATCTTTGACTACAAATATCAAGAACATTCCTTATCTATGAAATATTATACATAAATTCAACCAAGTTACTCGTTAAACCGATTTTAATTTCTACTTTTTCATTCTATTGGAATGCGAATAGGAATTTTTTTTTTCCTTTTTTTTTTCAATACAAGAACGTTGAAATTTTTCTTACCGAACTATCTTACATATAGTAATATGCTAATTATTAAATAAATATTTAAATATGTCATTCAAAGAGAGAAAAAGAGTACAGATTTTATATTTTTAATTATTATCCACAACGTTTGATACGCAGCGTAAACGACGTTTTCATTTCCGCATTTAATTTACGATCTCTTGTTTCATTGAGAAAACTTAAAAAAGAAAATATTATAAAAGTATCCTCCGAACGTGTTCATTAAACTGGATACATATTCAACGTATATCTATTTTTATACGTGTATATACGTTTGTATGCGTGTTTCTATGCACCGTTATTTAACATATCGTATTAACGAATTATATCATATCGTTATTTGTCATCAGTAGTTTCTCTTAACAAAATAAAAAGATTATAATATATATTTTTGTTGTTAATTACACGAGAGAAAAATTCGCGAACACATAAGAATATAATATGAATACATAAAAGACAACACACATACACACATAGTTTCAAAGTTCGATCAAGATGTTTCGTTCGTTGCACGAGACCACTCGTAATATCGTTATCACTATACGTGATCGATGACGTATTCCAAAGCGTTGACTCGTAGACATTTTTTTAACTAACACTTCTTGTTAGTTCACTGAGCATGATCGGTGATGTAATTGATAGAAAAAGAAAGAAACACGTAGAACTAGAAAAGAAGAAAAAGAAGAAGAAGAAGGAAAAAACACACAGACACACAGCAGACATACAGACAGACACACACACACACGAATGAGGAAGTAAAAGAATGAAGGAAAGAGAGACAGATATATACATAGGATTACTGGAAATACGTAACGTACGACGGCGTACTATGATTCACGCGAGATTAGATCGAAACGACGACGACTACGACGACGACTATGACGATATAAAAAAAAGAAAAAATTAAATATAAAAAAAAAAAAAAAAAAAGAAAAATGCTCAGCCTGTGTGTCGCGTGTGAGGGAGGGAGTTGTTGTTCTCTTTTTCCATCATACAAAAAGCTGCGATAATCAGAAATTGTCCCCCGAGGAGGAGGAGGAGGAGAAGGAGGAGGAAAGGACTGAAAACTGTACGTCGGCACACGATGTCTCCTCGACTTGTACGTACACTAATAAAAAATGATTTTACGGTTAGATTAGCACGTCATTTCGTCGAATACTTCGTAGTCATTGTCTCGGTAAAAGACATGAAAAAATAAAAAAAGGAAAGTACGTGTGTAATGAAAACACGGAAGAACGTTAGGAATTGATTCGTAAGATTCCTACGGTGTGTAGGGAAAGGGGGAGGTGGTTCATTTTTCCGTCTGGTACGAGTAAAACGATTGGTCGAAATAAAAAACCTTCTAAAATATAGAAAGGAAAGAAGAAGAAGAAGAAGAAGGAGGAGGTAAAAAAAAAAGAAAAGAAGAAGAAACCACAAGTTTTCCGTGTAGTAGACCAATGAAATTTCGGGAGGGGTTGTAAAAAAAAAAGGTATCCTTTAGAAGCACGTTCTCATCCGGGGACGTAACCGTATTAGACCACGTGCAACCTAACCGGGAATGAATCTGATTGGTCGAGACCGAGAGAAAGAGCAGCCGGCAGACGCCCACAATGTGCACGTTTATATAGTACTGCTATGCGAGAGTTCATTCATAGTTCTACGCCGGTGTGTCTAGTCATTCATTAATCCGGCATACGCACGAGACGACGACCAACTTCGAACATCGTCGCAAAACAACCACTATCAGTACATATACCAAACGTTTAAGTTACCGATATCTCCGAGTATAGTACGAAGACGACTGGGAAGAGGTGTTTACCTTTACGGAACGTGCGCTACGTGTATATATTGTATTATACATTTACGCGAGATAGGAAAGAAAAAAGAAAAACCCTTTTACTACATCATCATCTTATTCTTCTTTTTTTGTTGCTGCTGCCTGTATAATCATACTTCACACTTGTGCTGACCTGCTTTTCGAGTTTGCGTGTTGAAACGCGCATGTGCGAACCCTGTATCATTTTACTACTACTACTACTACTACTACTACTACTACTACTACCTACTACTTACTACTACTACCAGTGAATTGCATCCAGAGAGAAAAGGACACTTCCAACGGGGAAGAAATAAAAAGGATTATTATTATTATTATTGGTTATCATCTAGACTCTTGGAATTCATCTCTAATGAGCAAAATGCAATTAGGTAAGGCCGATGATTTTTTTATTCTTTTTTTTTATATTCCGATTTTTAATTTGTATATATATTTATTTATGCGTTTTAATCAGACTTAAACCGTTCGTTTATCTTTTATTAGTTTGAGTATCGTTGATTCCACGTCGTTTAAGAATTTCCTATTTCGCGTATCGTATCGAAATTCTAAGCTTATAAAGTATTGCGAACAGGTGGATTAAAGGAGAACTATCGTTGTTAACGGATACACTTTTTTCTCTTCCCCACACCGGTGCACCGGTGTGATGAGAAAACCTTTCATCGATTTTTTTTTCCTCACCCCTATCCACGAGCCATCGTCCGCGGATAAAATTAACTCGAACACTCTTGTTGGCGTTAACCAATCGCTCGGGGACACATCTTTATTTGCACCCGGTATTCAAACTTTTTTCTTTTTCTTTTTTTATTGACAATCTCACCTTTCCTTTTCCCCACTTTCCCCTCTCCACAACGTTTCGAATTACTCTGTGCTAAACTTTTCGCCATTCTCGCGATTTTTCTTCAGGGTGGTTACTTGATTCCGACCTTTATCGTTAACGGAACTAATGGATTTTCAAAGCTTCTCTTTTCTTCTTCGTGTTGTTCGTTTTATTTTTATTTGCTTCGGCGCGGCAAATCGCTCGTGCCACGATCACTCAAAACTAAATTCACGTTGTCCTATCTTTCTCATTGTAAATCATGAAAAACTATTACACCACAGTTTTTATCCCTTGTGACAAAAAGAAAAACAAAAAAACAAAAAAATTAAAGAGAAGCACGTTCACGATGGAAAAAAAAAACAAAAGAAAAACCTTTTCCATATCGATCAGTCCCACACTAACACATTATAAATTACACGAGAGTAATGCAACGAATGATGTCAGTTACCTAAAGAAATAAAGAAAAAAAGATCATCATCTAATAAAACTAAAATCGATGATTTCATAAGAAAACAATTGTCTCGAGAGGTAAAATAGTTATCTCTATGATTCATCTCCGTGGCGCCCAAGTTGATGCCACCTCGTTATTACTAATCTTAGAATATCTTTCTTATCTGTAGTTGCAATGACTTTCTTTTTTTCTTTTTCAAATCGTTCAGAACGGAAGAACTGGATTTGTTCGCGAAAGACAAGAAGCGTGGTGCGTGGGTGTTGAAGGAGTGAGAACGCGTACACACGTACACGTACACGTACGCGAACGGGGTGCTAAGTTAATTAAGTTCGCCTACTCGTTAAGGAAAAACGTTAATCGTGATTCTGCGTATCGAGAAAGGAAAAAAAGAAAAGAAAAGAAAAAAAAACAAATTAGTGGAAATCTAGGGGAAGGACTTCATGCGAAATGATCGTTTTAATTAAAATAACATAGAAATCCTTTGTAAATGGCGTGATCTCGAGTTAAAATAAGGACGTTTACAAAATAATGAGAATTAAACGGGTCGAGGGGGGAAGTTAGGGGGGGAGAGGAGAGAAAAAGTACGAGGAATCACGAAATTCTGAAGATTGGAAGGATGTTAACGTTAGACCGAAAAAAAATTAGTCTACTACGGGAAACCAAGGACTTGGTTTAATACTTAATCGTAATTCCGTTCCGATGACTAGCAAAAAAAAAAAGGTGAAATTCACAGTCATCGCGAGTGAGACTATCTCGCGTTGGAGTCAGCCTAGCGTGACGTACGTTAGATTTTCTATTTTCTCGCTTTAGTCGCATCTCCAATCTTTGCACCTTCCCAACGTCTTTCGTTTTACGTAATCCGATCGACGAAAATGACAGCGCGAGGGATTCCCTCGCGAGGAAACCCCGATGATGATTTTTTCTTTTTTTTTCTTCTTCTACCGGATCAAGATTCTTATCGGAAAACCTCGAGTCGGTTGTGCATTTTATTTCCGAGTAGATAAGTTTCCGAATATAGACAGGCTTCAATTTTTTTTTCACAAACATTACGTTGATATCGAAGATGTTTTTTTCAAGAATGAATTATTCATACATGTTAGATTACTCAAATCTTTTTACAAACAACGATTATTATTAAAATATATTTTCTCGTAACAATATTTAATATAATAATAAAAAAAGAAAAGGAAGGTGGAAGGCGAAGATGTTACGTTGAGGTATTTTTTTTTTGTTCGGGTGTCGGTCAGCAAACGAGATGATTCGCATTTTGAACGCTTTCCGAAGATCGACCGGCTTTGGGTTTGAGTTTGGGTTTGGGTAGCGTGCAGCAGACCGAGGTGGGTTAATTAACGACGTGACGTCGTAATTGGCGGGGGTAATTCGATCCCCTTAGCGGGAGAACGTCGGCTCGCGCACGTCGTTAAATTAAAATCATGTAGGGGCGAGAGGTGGGAAGAGAATCGTGGCAACCTGTCGACCGTGTTGTTGTTGTTGCTGTTGCTGCTGCTGCTGGATCCTGGATCCTTAAGCTAAGACACGAGCAACCTTCCAATTTGTAAATGCATAATATTCGTATAATTTGCTCGGCGCTAATGGGGATTACACCGGTAACCATCGTCAAACTAATGTCCCAATCACTGGACTCCCGATATTTAAATAATTATTTTTATTTTTATTTCAATAATTTTTCTCAATGCTTATATACCGGATTGAATAATTTTTGACGGAAACGATACTCCTGAATGGCACACGCCTAACGATTGTGATCGGTGTGAATCGAATACTTTTTCTGTTAACTTAAACTATATTGAATTGATAAGCGCATATATGCGTCCTTAAGTCACACGATTTGGTGCTTTCACGAATTTCGTTCGTTCTGCCGATCGTTCTGACGAAACAAACGTCAGTCTTTTAATTGTATGCGTTATCTCGGGTCGTAATAATATCTTATCGGTGACGTATCCCGACGTTCAAAGATATTATTTGTTAATTGCCTCTCGCGTCTCGATGACAAGCCGACGAATAGATTATTCAGTATCGCTTGAAAGAGAAATATACTTGTTCGATTGTTTGCAAACAATTCTATCCTACCACTTCGATTATCGTTTGTCGTAACATTTTAGTGAACGCGTCTAACAATTGGAATAACTAAAAACCGAATGATTTTATTACTAATGTTTAACTATTTCGATAAAAGTAAAAAAACAAAATGGTAAAGAATCCTTAAACTAATGAGAAGAGAACAAATTAATAAGCGCATGTGTGCGCCTTTAGTCAACACGGATGGTTTTAGTCGGGCGCATATATGCGCCCTCATCGTTCAAAGGGTTGAACCGTCATAAAAATCACCGGATAATCATCAGCCAGTACACCCACGTTGCGGAAGCTACTAAGGGTGATACAATAACAGGTGGGGGAACGAGAGAGTGGGGTACAAAAGGGACTAACATCGGGAGCACTGTTCGGGAAAAAGAAACGACTATGTCGATTTCCGACTACGACAACGAAAAAGAAGAAGAAGAATAAGGAAGGTAGACAGGCTGGCTCGTCGAGGCGCGGCACAAAGTAAAGCGGAGAGGAAAGGAAGAGAGTTCGTAGAGTAGAGTGGTGTGTGGTGCGTCAGGTAGAGTGGGCTGGTGGAGGAGAGGTGGCCTGGCGAGGAGAGGAAGGAAAGAGGAGGTGGTGGTACCACTGATGTGAGTCGAGTCGAGGCGCGGCAAGGTGCAAGAGAAAGAGAGAGAGAGAGAGTGTGAGAGAACGAGAGAAGCAGCTAGCTAGTCTCTCAAGTAACTGGGAGTTGCGAGTCCGGGGGAACTCAGTCAGCACGAGATCGGCAAGCCGAATGGTCAACCGCGCCGATACCCTCCCGGCTTGGAAGAAAGTACGCGCGAGACAACGAGGAACGAAAAAGGGAGAGAAAGATAAAAAGATTAAGAAATAAGGGTGAGAGAGAGAGAGAGAGAGAGAGAAAGAGAGGGGATAGAGGAAAGGACAAGAAAATAAAGGGCAGTAAGAGCGTGCGCAAAAAGGGCGCCTCGAATGTCAACTGAGTTTTTAATTCGCGTCGACCGCGTCGCGACGCCTAATAAATATATCGACAACGTTGATAGAAACGTTGTTACTGCTGCTGTTATTACTGTTGTTGTTGTTGTTGCTGTTGCTGTTGCTGTTGTTGTTCCTGATACTGGTACTGCTGCATCGTTGTTATTGTTTATATTGTTATCGGTGGCAATAGATTTGGCGCTAGAGATTCGCGCTGACATGTGGAGATTCCTAGTACGATGTTACGTCACCCTGACGTCCATTTGACGCATCATTGATCGACGATCGATCGTGTTAATATCAGTTTCCTCAGTTTTATCTTATTCATTGATTTCGTTCCTTCTTTTTTATCCGTTTATTTTCTTCTTCTTTTTTTTCTTCTTCTTCTTCTTCTTCTTCTTTTCGTTACTCAAATCGCATTGTATTTTCTTACCTGTTTGATCGTAAAAGATTCTCGTGGTTAATAATAAACAAGAAAAAAGAAAAAAGGAAATAAGAAAGACTTTGTCAGATTGATCGGGAAGACAACGAAGATAAGAAACTTTCTTGCCTCCCCTAATCCCCTACCGCGACCCCCAGCTCGACCAAGGGAGGCGGAAGTGCGCGAGTGGTGGATGAGGACGAGTTCAAACGGCCTGGAGAACCCGAAGAGGAGTTTCTTCTGCAAGAGGACCAGGAAGAGATGATCTTCGAGCTGTTAATGGCCTCACCGTTGTTCGCCCTCGCCACACTAAGGCGGTGTGTGTACATTGCTAGATCCTTTTTTTATCATATTTAATATTCTCATTTATTGTTTAGATTTATTTGATTGACCTTTCGTTTATTTTTTTTTTTTTATTTATTTTCATATTTTTTTATTCTCTCACATCATTTAAATTAAGTATCCAACTTATCCGACGATTAAACGTCGTTTCCAATGCAATTGCAAGGCAACAACAATTTATAGTAAAGAATAGCATTATGTAGACGAGTTCGCTTGGACAGAACGTTAGAAATAATTAGTAATCCTTAGTTGTAGGAAATGATAATAATCGTTTTTATTTGCTCGGCTTTTTGATCGGCACACTTGCTTGCGAGTGCGAGCGCGAACGGTGAGAAAAAGAAAAAAAGAAAAAATAGAGAAGAAAAAAGAAGAAAAAGCGACGAATCACGTGTACGTATCGTTACAGATCGTCTTCTTAGAATTAATAATAAAAATAAATAAAGTAACGTAGAGCAATCGGTCGGTCGGTAGCAAAACGAACGTCCGAGTCAGAACGTTTCGTCGGGGAACATTGTACTTTTTAATGACACAATGACACGTGAGGATTCTTCCATGCGACGGGTTCCATGCGAGTACAGTTTCCCCCACCGCTCCCCATGTCTCCTACCACCCATCAAGATTTCCATTGATCGAGTTCCGTGAATTCATTATGATTTTGGCGAAAAAGGGGATCGTTATGAGCTAAAAAGTAAAACCCATATTTTGATTCCATTCGTTGTGCAGCGATATGAAATTACTAGAAATTACTAGATGAAACGATACAAAATTGACTAAGGTTTTCCTTAAAATATTTATGTCAAATGGTAAAAATCAACAAAGTTTCTCACATTCAATCGATTAGGATAAAGGAATTTTCGTGGGAGAACAAACCTACGAAATGTAATTGCGATAAGTTAGATCAGTCAGTCAGCCAGTCAGTTTAAATCTTGAGTATCATCTTTGGTGGTGTCATTAATTCGAAAATGTGACTTTAGTGGTTCCCCCTGTAAAAGATAGCAGCAAGTATCCGTATGTTTATTTTTCATTGGGATAGGATCGACGGTCATTCGTCTAGACGTCCACCCTTCGGCTTGTTGGGACCGTTGGAAACGTTCTTCTGATCAGGGATCAGGGTTCTCGACTTCCTAGATTGTAATTATACGATAATCTTGTTGACTAAACGTACCCGTCGGTTAGAAAGATCGAAATAATTTATTATCTCGCGACATTATCTTTTGCGCGCGCGCGCGCGCTCACCGTAATAATATACCCGTAGTTGGAGGTTAGTTCGCGAAAAGTAATCGCGCTAATATTCCGTATAATTTGTTTACGTACAACACTGTCAATTCGTAATGGATGAAAAAAGATGTTGAAGAAAATGAAGAGAGAGAGAGAAAAAAGAATGATGTAGAAAATAATCGAGTTACGTTTCGCACGTAGGATTTTTTTTTATCTATCTCTCACTCTCTCTCTCTCTCACAGACATTAATGCGACACAACAAGAAGTTATATTTAAAAACTTACGTTCGAAAAAAAAAAGAAAAAATCATCGTTGATTATACTCGTACGATAAACCGCTCGAGTATTCGGGCTATCATCATAATCGATGACATCATAATCTCAGTACGCGAACGCTTTGCCAGTGATGTCAGAATAATTTGAAAATAGTTCATTGGATTATCGGTAACAATAATTTTCATCGAATTTCATCTATCATTATTTAATAAATACGTTGGTACGATCAAATCTGACGATCTTCGTTCGACCAATTAGAAAATGCATCATCTCGTATTAATAAATATTCTTTATCTATTTTCTTGATTTTACCTTTTCGTTATATAAAAAAAAATAAATATCAAAGAGATTTACAAGCTATAATATTATATATTCCTTGCGTTCGGTAATAAAAGCAACGATCTGGAAATATCTCAGTCGTTCGTGAAATTACCACAACTACTTGTAAGTTGATTTATATAATAGAACGTTTATATGAAAATAATTAGCGATAGAATGACTAAGCAATAAACTGAGTCAGTGTTAAGAGGAGGGCTCGTTGAGATAGCACGCGTCGTGTTTATTTGGCTTCGCTCTAAGAACCAAAAGTGGGTGGGTAAGATCGAGATCGTCTAAGATTTCCCCCTTAGTTCATATATGCTTGATATAATTTGATTTTGTTGTGACTACGTGGTGTTCTCTCCCCCAATCCCTCCACCTCCTTCCTTTCTTCCTTCCTTTTTTCGCGTGTCATTGTTGTCTGAACGTATCCTAAACGATTATACGATTTAAAAGTAAGGGGAATCATTTAAAAGAAAAAAACGTTGTCGTAGCCTTTCAACGAATCAGATCATCGATTGGAAAATGGTGTGTACGATACTTTAAATGGTAGACACACGTAACATCTAAGTGACAAAGCAAATGGTGAATCTAATCGCGATGTGGAAACATAGTTGACAGGAGGAGATGAATTAACCGTTGAGGAACACTGTTTCTAAGCGTTGTTAGATCTTTGGGATAGGAACGGGACCTCGTACAGAAGATTGGAACAATCGCCAAGTGAAAAGTATCCTTATCGAATCTATCCGTCGGATAACGCGTGACAAATACATTGCTAGTAAGCGTCAGTTAACGCGGTACATACGATTGGATAAGAAACCTACTCTAATCCCGTTCGCACGCTTCCTTCCTTCATTTTTATTCGTCATCCCTTGAAATTGCAACTCAAACGAAAAAAAGAATCTAATAAAAGTTCGAAAGTTAAACACGTTTAGTGTCATTCAAGTTATTAACTGTTTTAATTTGCTATTAAATAAATATTTTTAAGTATACCATTGGTGGTACACATGGTCTGGTACGCGTTAATGGAAAATTTTTGAGTACAGGTAACCTTTTTTATAACACGACAGATAGGTTCCTAAAAAATACCGTGTTATATGAGACTTAAAGTTCACATTATTCCTTTGCTTTATTATTTTCAAGTAATTTAGTTTTGTAAATACATTAAGCAAAAATCATATTATCCAATGGTGTAGAAGTATAATTAAATATTCTTCTAGTGTTATACCAAAACCGTATTGTAGAAGAGTTACCTGTACTATAAAACGATTATTATCGATCGGATTAGTTGAAAGATAAAAAAGAAGGGGGCGGAGTTCAAGCAGTTAAAGAGAGGACGGCGTGGGTGTAAGAAAGTTGCGTGAAACTCGAAAGTACGAACATTTTCCATCCGTGTGTCCATCATTGAGTTCGTTGGGTTTGTCGCGGGTCGCAGAAAGAAAGGCGTGCGTGCGTGCGTGCGCTATGTTGGTCCGGGACACACATGAACTGTTTGCTATGGGGTACCATCGCGGATCCCTTTTTTTTTTCTTTCCTCCTTTTTATTTCTGGTCTCGCGTAGAGGAGTCCCTCTCTCTCGCGAGAGTCGAGTCACAACACTAGTAAAGTTACAAAAGCCAAAGGCAAACAGATCCAGGGACGGGCCTTAACCGGTTTATCAAACACTCGTGTGCCCCGAAGGTGGTCTGTCTTCCGTTGTCCCGCTGAAAGCACCAAAGACCAAGACCAAAGAGAATCCAACTGAGGTGAGATTGAGTTAACGACGAGTTAGATGACGACTTTCTCGCCTATCTTCACTTTTCCTGATCGTTCTCTCTCTCTCTTTCTCTTTTTCTCTTTTTTTCACGTTCGAAAGAAAAAATCCCACCCCACCCAACTCCCGCCCCTCACCTCCCCTTCCCTTTCTCACGGATGATCGTTCACGAAGGCGGAGAGGTGTAGAAGAAGGAGGAGTCAACACTGAGCCGGGACAAACCTTCATCTTTTGTTGTCCTCCTTTTTCTTCATCTTTACTTATGGTATATATATATATATATATACCATGTATAGATATATATATATATATATATATATATATGTCTACTCGGTGAAACTCGTTGTTATATTCTTTTTTTTCTCGGTCAAAATCGTTAGCACCTTCTCTTAGTTAGTCCGCCGCCATCCCCCCCTTCCCCCTAACCCCTAGCACAAATTCGGATACACTATTATTTTTCTTACTTTCGGTGTAACTCATTTAGGGGCGGTGGGGTGGAGTGGGGGTTTTAGGATCCAGGCGCGAGCGTGGGTTTTGAAAAGTTAAAAAAAAAATGAAAATGAAAAATTAAAATGAACAACGGCATTTTCTTTCGACCGGGTCGATAAACGAAACCAGACTCCGATTATGAAGGTAATATCCACGTTGAGGATGATTAATCGTTCTAGTAGGACTTCACGAAGAGCAAAGAGGGTCGATATATACCAAGAAATAATGTATGCCGTGGGAAATGATAAACCGTGCGACCAAAAGTACTTCGTGTAACTTCATACTCCGTATGTTCGTTTACCTTAAACCAAAGAAAAAGAAAAGAAAAAATGATACGAGAGAATAAGTTACAAACTTATGGGAAGAGAGAGAGGGAGAAAGTTGAAAAGCAATTTGGTGATACATAAAATTACATATCCGTGTCGAATCGAATTGCTCGGCGTAAAGAAAATCGCTATCGAACGAATCTCGAAATTGTAACCATTGCGAGAACCAGGATTGGGTCTTGTTTTTGTTTAACCCCGTTTTACTTCTGTTTCTGATTGGTACAAGTTTTCGTCAGAAAAATCGAGACGTACAAGTATCGATCGTATCAATTAGAACAATTTTTTATTTGGATTCGTTCTAATCGCGCATATTACCGCTTTGAGTGCTACGGGCGCATATATGCGTCCAACGAAAACAAGATGAAAAAGTTTCGATCGTATTGATCAAATCGAATCGATGAAAGTTTTTGATTTGGATTCGTTCTAGTCATGTTTATTAACCCTTTGAATGCTACGAGCGCATATATGCGCCCTTAGTATACACGTAGGACGCACATATGCGCTCGTCAATTTGTTTTTCTACCTACCACCTTGGTACGAAGTTCTTTTCTTTTTTCTTCGCTTATAACAATCAAAATAGTTCACACTACCAATTAAATCATTCCGTTTTCAGTGATTCCAATTGTTCTCCACTCAAAGGGTTAATTAAAACATCGATAAATAATATCGTTTACCGGTTTAGAAATAAAATAAATGAAATAAGAGAGAATATTTTGGCAGGAGGATCTTTCGTAGGACGTAGTGCCGAGCCCTTAGACGTAGTCAGAGTTTAGTTCAGGAGGAGAAAGAGGAGGAGGGTTTCTTCTTCCTACGTCCCTTTCGCTGTCGCCTGGGCTTGACTTACGTCCTACGTTCGCAAATAAAAAGTAGAAATAAAATTTTTAAACGGAGAAAAGAAGAAAAAAAAAAGAAAGAAGAAAAAGCCAAGTTGGTCGCGCGCGCGCACACGCGTACACACGTTCGCGTCTCCATTCTCTTTCTTTCTCTTTCTGTCTGTGGTTTCGGGTTCAGCAGGGTTCACCGGACATATTATGGGACAGGCGTGCACTCCAGCGTGAAATGAAAATATTATGCCAGCGCCCATGAGTGGTGTCGGCCCCGTGCCACACATCGAAGGATCACAACGTTGTTGCCCTTTGAAAGGGCGTCGACGAGAAAAGAACATTTTCGAATCCTTTCGTACGGTTCTAAAGCGAACGTAATTGTTCACACGGTTTTTTTTATTAGGCTTCACATGTTTTACGCTAAGGTGTATTGTTTCGAAACATTTTTCAAATGATTCTTTTCTTTCTTTCTTTTTTCTTTTTTCTTTTTTTTTTCGAAGAAAACTTTTCTTCTGGCATTTCTCAAACGAAACTCTCCATTCCTGATACATTATGATATTTCGAAATGTTTAACAACCTTCAGATCTTGCTTATTAAACCGTACGTTTATATTGTTATCTCAAAAGGTTTTACCGTACCGGATAAGTTATTCGCATACAAGCGTGGGATTAAAATATCAAGGCGATATTCGAAAGGTCGAACTAAAATCTTTGTATTTTTTATATTTTTCCAAAAAAATCTTAATAAATTTATAATATTTTTAACATTGTTTTCGTTTTAATCAAATAAGATAATATACAGAAAATTCGTTTAGTTATTTCTTCGATTATGATAAATCAAGATTTTTTTCTAACTTATTCGTTGAAAAGTTTTATTACACAGTCCAAAGGAAATGATATTATATTTTTACGAACCTTTGTTGATTATTTCATTCGTCACACTATACCTTGCAACTGTGTCCTTCGTTAATGCGTCAAAAGTTGCAACGCGAGACGATGAAATATATTTGAGATACCGAGATTGCCGACACATTAACGTCCGTAGTTCCCGTAATTAGATCACGCCATTGACGGTTTTTCATCATTGTATCGACTATTTAACTCTCTCATAGATTTAATCGTTTCCCAAGCGGCATTATGGTTGTCACCGTTCGGCCATTTAGAATTGTTTTTTTTTTCTTTCAACCAAACGAGGACAGTTTCGCGTGGATGACTTAAAAGAAAATATCTACATAGATATAACTAAACCAACAAAAAATGAAGAAAAATATATTTATCGTTTTTTAGTTCGTCATAGAAATCGTTGATTTTTAAAACTCGACGAGGTTTGCAGGGGATCGAAGAAAGAGATCTCGATACGGCGTCAGGCAACAACTTGTCTGCCCCTCGACAACAACGAATGAGAGAGGTTGAAACCTTGATGAAGCATCGGGAGTTACTTTTTGCGCCAATTTGTTAATCGATGTCTACTACTACTAGTATCGAGGAGAGAAAGATCGAATGAAAAGAGTTAAGAAAGAAATAAATAAATAAATAAATAAAAGAGTACTACTCTGTAAATCGTTCTCTCGTGCGAAAGAAAGAAATAAAGTGGAACTTATGGTGAGGTTGGCCGGAGCCCGTAATAAAACCTGGGGCCGCAGATATATAAATTCAGTTTCATACATTCCCGTCTGGTTTTCTGACGAGTTCTCTTGTAGTCTGAGCTACCGGTTGCCAATACCTCGATGTTTCTCGAATAATCGTTCGTTGTTTAACCCTTTGAATGCGGAGCTCGACCTAACGATTGCAATCACTCGAGGACGGAATGATTTTTCTGTTAATTTTTATTATTTTCATAAAATAAAAGAAAAGGAAACAAATTTCGAGCAAAGGAAAGTAGAAAAAATATTGATAAGCGCATATATGTGTCTTTAGTATTGTACAAGCGGATTATTTTCGTTGGACGCATATATGCGCCCATAGCATTCAAAGGATTAAGAAAAGTTATCCTTCTTGTGGTGTAAAAGTTAAACAAAATATCTTACATTTTAACGTTTAGCATTTACATTATTTTGGTAAGTTAATTAGTTATTGAATATTTCTTCGATCCTTATCTGTCGTCAGGTTTTTATATTGATGATTCTTACTAAGTTGTAAATGGTTACGATAAATATGCATCAAAATTGTACGGTATTGTAAGAATAACTTATTATTTATTAGAATTTATTGTTCCAAAATGTCCTTTAAAAAAATACGATCCATTATATATGTATTGACATAGTATTACCATGTTATTAGAAATGATTTATTTTTTGAAAGTGTACTACAAACATAATATGAGATTATTAATTATTTAATTATTCATTATTAATAACAATGATTTGTCTTGTCACTTTCCTCGTGACTTACGACCGATAATTGTTAATACTAATTAAAATCGTGTTTAGTTTTTTCTTTAACGTAGGGTAATAGGGTAATACTTCGATAAACACCGACGGGCCTTTTTTTCTTTATTGACTATCACCGATCACCGATAAATAAATATAAAAAGAAAACTCACGAAGGCCGTTTTCGGTTCCTCTCCTGGCAGGGGAGAGTCTCTCTTTCGTTTCGGGCCATTACGTCGAAGGAGGAATACGAAATACCGATTCGTTGCCATTTACGAGGTATAAATACGAGATAAACGGATCGTAACGACATGTAGGATTTATCGGAACGCGTGTAGTTATTAAAGGGGCATTAAACGATGTTACGCTTGTTCGCGGAACGTGGTGTGTGTGCTCCAAGTTCGTTGTTTCTTATTCTTATTCCTTTTATTTCTCTTTTCTCGTGGTTACACGTAAGATATATACGAACGTTCGTTCTGTTCACGCATACATACGCACACACACGCGCGTGCGCGCGCGTGTATTGATATCGATATCGGAATCGAACGAGATCGTACTAAAATTCTTGCCGATTAATCCGAAGTTGGTAAGAACCGTTCGAAGTATTGTAATTTAGGATTATCGTGGATTACTTTTTAGTTTAATCGTAAGTAGTCGCTAATTTCTCAGATTTACGAGCACCAAATGGTATCTTTCATTTGATTTGATTTGATTTGATTTGATTTGATTTTATTTGATTTTATTTTACGGGATAAACCCATTAACGCAAAATTTACAAAAATCAGATCAGGTAACGAAAAAATCAAAATTGTTTTGCTGATCTTTCGTCGAAAAGTTCGACGATAATAATAATAATAATAATAATAATAATAATAATAATAATGATAGGAAAAATATGTTACTAATCGTCTAGTAACTTTTATTATTTTCCAAGATCAGTGATTTCTAATATTTTTTCGTGGATTAATATTATTATTATTATTATTATTATTATTATTATTACACGTTACAAGGAATTATTTTCTCCCTTTGTCCCACGGATTTTCTTAGATCTACTCGGATCTATTGAAATAATCTTACGAGGAACAACAAAGATTGTTACCAAAGATCCGTACGGTTAGAAATATCGTGAGATCATTGTCGTAAAGTAGACGAGATACTCGAATCGAGAGAAATCGAAACACTTCTCTTTCTCTCTCTCTCTCTTTTTCTTTCGAGATAAGAAGAAGAAGAAGAAGAAGCCGACCAATCTTTCGTTGGTTTTATTATAGTTGTTGTATGGTTCACCGGGTGGAATCGTGTATGTAAGTTGGTACGCGGGTGGTACCCTTTGCTAAAGTGAGCCAATGTTTAAATTTCACGGTCCATAGTGAATCGAGCTTTACGACGAGTCCTGCACCACGGTATTCCGTTGCACTCCACCTACGTTCTGCAATTACGGTGCCCCCAAGTAAACCGCAAGCACGCGGTTCGCGATGTCGCCTCGCGAACAGGATGACGCATAGCATACTTGATTTATGTTTCCAACTTGGAACCTATTCTTACTCGACTTGCCAATTCTCTTTTTAACATATATATATATACATATACATGTGTGTGTGTGTGTGCACGTGTACACATATAATATTCAAATAAGTTACAAATGGATTCAACGATTTTTCAATCGACAATAAATTGTTCCTTTCATTTCTCTTCGTTACTAGTGATACTTGTCTTTCATTTTTTCTATTCTTTTTTTTATTATCATTATTTTATTTTATTTCGTTAAAGAAACAACCCAGTAAAAGTAGTTCACAATTTCTTATTACGTTCTTCCTGTATATTATCATTGTCTTTATTTTATTTCATTGAACACAACTCAGACAAGCCAGGGAGTAAGTCCGTGTAAGGTGAGAATTAATCTGCGTAGGTGTCGGAAAACCGATACTCGTACGTCCTTGACGATGCCAATAAAGATTTCCGCCTTTTTTAAACGCGACAACGAATAAACATCGAAGGATATAACGACGATGATGCTGACGATGATCAGGATCATAACAGTTATACGCAAACGAGTAAGGAATCCTACAAGATAGTATAGGAAGGAAAAGGGAAGGGAAAGGATGCCTTTTCTTTTTAGCCCGGGGTGTGTTGATTTTAAAAGCCGTTCGGCCAATTACCGAACTTGCCAGGAGCATGATCTTTCTCCTTTCTCTTTGGACCACCTGACGCCATCCATCCTTACCTCGATTGCTATTCTCTACCTCGGGGCTCTCGTGCGCAATGAACGATGCGTTCATTCATGCCGATGCACGCGCATACACGTATATGTATATATATATATATCTGTGTGTGTGTGTTTGTGTGTAGGTGTGTACGTTTCAAACGTACGAGGTACCTCGTGATATACAGCCCTGGTGATACACGGAGATCGATCGATCCCTCGAATCTTTCTCCTTTTCTCCTTTTTATTCTTTTATGCTCACCCTCGGTAGAAGAAAATCAGGTGCAAGCCAAGTAGATATAACAAGTCG
Organism: Polistes fuscatus; assembly: GCF_010416935.1. NCBI lineage: Eukaryota > Metazoa > Arthropoda > Insecta > Hymenoptera > Vespidae > Polistes > Polistes fuscatus. Next base: position 12,746,625 of record NW_025113140.1, on the reverse strand, counting down.
TTTATTTCGTAGATAAAAGGGGAAGTTGTAATACGATGTTCACGCATCAATGAGATTAAAGAGTAGTCGCGGAAAATGATTGATCTCAGTTTTATTTAACTTTATGTATATTATTTATTTATTTATTTATTACTAACACTTGCCATTAAGGTTTCTCCTTGCAATATTTTATCGACAAGGATCAAAGTTCGATCATTATTTATTAACTAGTTTCGTTCATTAATTAATAATATATATATATATATATATATATAACGTTTATTAGATTCTCGTAATAGGTTAGTTACATCGTGGGAAAGTACGACTCGCGATGAACGTTAAAGTAATGGTTTTTTTATTTTCCTTTTTTTTTTTTTATAAAAGTCACGTATTTAAAATAGAGAGGAACCTTTTACCCTCGTTGGCAAAAGGTAAAGAATATATATACATTCTGTACGCGTGTAAGAGTACGTGGTGGTTTTATTTTTCTTTTCTCTCTTTTTTTTAACAATTAGGTATTTGGAATTTAATGTCGTGTATGACAAGAAGGTCAAGTAATTAATTAATGACGAGAGAACGTTCGTTATGATGCGGATGAACGATTACGAATGTAAAAAGGTTGTGACGCGGCAAGATAAAATGAATTCGTCGTTTAATCATCTTTTTGATTCCAATCAAAAATCCTAATCTTTACATCTTAACATTAAATTTACGGACTGACCCAATTTGACTCATTAAAAATTGAATTACTATATATACATATAAAACTTAAATGTTATGTTTGAAAAAACACATATGAATATAAATATTCATTCCTCCCTTCTATTCAAACAGTGTTTGCCCATCATTAAAAAATAATGAACGAAACATTCGTAAAGCTAGTTGTAATATTATTCGCGGTAAGCATACGATAAACATCTTCGATTTCGAACAAACTGGTTTTTACCAAGGTGTTGGCAGTGAGAAACCGTAACGTGTAAGAAAATCGAAGTGGAATAAATCGTTGGCGATAGGGTCAAGTCGATCGAGACACGATCGTTTCGCGTGTTGATAGGAAACTGGTAGATACGTTTACAAAAAAAAACAAGAAAAGGAGAAGAAGAGAAATGAAATGAAATGAAATGAAATAAAATCAAATCAAGATCGTCGTACTCGTATCGTTGGAACGTATCGGACCCAGTTCTACGTTACCAACACTTACAAAATTCATCTCTACGTATATTAACGCTTATACCGGATCGTGGGTGGAGCGGGCCAGTTCTCATGGTGCCTGACCACCGACAACTTTGATTCAATATGATTGTTGCAAGCCGGTTCAACGATCTGTTTGACACGCGAGTGTGTTGCGATGGTGGTGGTGGTGGTGTTGGCCACGCTAAACACGCGTACGATCTTTGCGAGACACCACGTGTTATCTCTCTCCCCGCCGTCCCCTTGTTATCTCTTTTTCAATTTTTTTCCTATCGATTTCTTTCCTCCTTTATCAGTATTACCAGTTCCAGTCCCTTGTTAACATAATCTTTTAGATCATGTTTTTATTGGAGCGTGTTACTTTGAAACCCATTCGTAACAAAAAATTATTCTACGATGATTTATATAATCTATATAAACTATTATTATATTTAAAATTTAATACAAATAAAATAGTTATTATCCAACCGGAAGCAAATATCTTAACTCGTACAACAGATGTGATATTATTCGGTAAGCAATATCGTATTCAAATGTGAACTATCTTAACGTACCTACTACGTGCATCTACCATATGCAAAAGGAAAGATAGATGGGAATAAAGAAGAAGAGAAAAGGACGTAGGTAGTGTGTATAGGGCGATGACAGAAACCCAAGTACTTTATTACCCCGAGGTCGAAGCCGTTATCGTGTTTCACAATGCGAGATAATCGTAAAGGGCCGAAAGGGACGACGACGACGACGACGACGACTACGACGACAAACGACGAGGCGTGGTACGCGACGAATCTTTCTTTCTTTATTTATTTATTTATCTTTATCTTTATCTCTTTCTCTCTTTCTCACTTCGAAAGATCTCTCAGCAGTGTGATGTCTCTGTATACGTGTTACACGTTCGCGAGATAGTCGTCATAAAGGGCTTTATAAGCCGCGGCACGAGACTTCAATTTTATGTTTCCTCGAGAATGGTTAGACCTCCTGCCGTTAATCGCATGATTTTCATACCATTCTACAAGACCGAAAAAGGTTTTCTCTTAGGTAAAAGGGACGAATAGTTTTGCTTGTTTCAAGTATTCTTCCTCCGTGTTCAACTATTACAAGTTTTAGTTCTGTATGTGTATATACTATATATATATATATATTTAATCGTATATATCTAAGGTTGTATCGATCATTATCTCGGCAAGATCTTTGTTTGTAAATGTGAATAAGAACTCACACATTTGTCGGAATTGAAGAGACATTTTAATATGCTCAAATGCTACCTTACAACATTATTATTCTTATCGTTCAATTTTAATCATTGGAATATAATCGTTTGTTCGAATATATTTGAATAATTTTTATTATCTTAAATAGTTTAACGTGTCTATTTTGCGTGTCTATTGCGCGTCTATATGCGTGTTTATCAATATTAATATAAAATAATGTAATGTTAGTTTGCGTATTGGATTATTTTCGTGAGTCTTGTCATATGAAAATAATATTAACTTTTTGAGTGCTATGGGCGCATATATGCTTATCAATTTTTCTAAATCTTCCTTTGCTAAAAATTCTTCTCCTCTTTTTTTTCTTTTATTTAATCAAAATAATGAAACATTAATAGAAAAATCATTCCGTCCCTCCGATGATTGAAATAGTTAAGTGAGATCCGCAAAAAAAAAAAGATTGCAATAAGCCCGTGAGATTCTTAAAGGCTTAAGAAACGAAAACTTTAATTATGTTCATTTATTAATAGAATCTATAATTACATATTAATTAATTTATTATTTAACTAAATCTGGTCAATAATATCAATCAACGGAAAAACACTTTAATTTCAAGTAATCAGCACTGAAAAGGTTAAATCTTTATTTTTGATTCCAGTTAAGAATCGCTTAGACCGTTTCGATTAATCGATAATAACGTCCAAAAACCAGTAACCTTTTGCGAAGTCATTCGCCTTGCGCTCACTAATGCAGGTATTTACCCCCGCATCCTTCGAAAGGCGTGTTCGCGTTCGCGAGAGATCGCTCGTCGCCAACAACCAGACCGATTGGAATGTGTATAATGAATAATGTATAATATACTGACCATTAATCACAATGCTCCTTTCATCCCGTTTTATTGCACCGAACGCGGTAATTTCACAATCGTTTGCATAATCTATTTTTCTCTTTTGTAAATACTATATCTATCTCTTTCTTTTCCTTTCTTCACTTCTTTTTTCTTCTTCTTCCTCTTTTTTTTTCTTTTCTTCTATCGTTTTTCGTAATATCATCACGTTATACGTAAATATATCAATGACTACTTCGTTTAGTACGTCCCCGATCTTGTATATTATACACCTACAAAGGATACAATTCTACATACTCGAAATACATTAAATGTGTATCCTATAACCGTTCTTTTCTCTTACTCGCTTAACCATGCGAAAGAAGGAAGAATACATTGAACGGGCTGGAGGGGGGAAGTGGGGAGAGATGGGGGAAATTTTATTGTACCAGTCGATCGATTTTATCGTACGATAAAACGTATTTTACGAGCCGTCGTAGAGAATCATGTATCATGTATTTAGTTAAAATGAGTTTGGTTAGAGTATGAAAATGGGGGAGGGAGTGGGGGGGGAATTGGTTAAATGACAGATGTACTTAACTGGACAAAGTTTGTTTCATTGAATGAACGTGTAAGCGACGCGCATAAATACATTTATCGTATAATACAAGGATAGAAACAAACCCGACCTATCTTTCTCTCGACAAGATCGAAGCAACCTCCCGAGGTCAGGCGCGTGCGAGAGAAAGCTCGATTATGGCTGCCGTGTTGAATCACCACTTCTCTCAGCCTTTTGATAGGCCATTCACCGATCCTCACATCCGTCATTTAAAACCCTTCCACAATATATACATATATTTACCTTTTAGATTTTCCCTATAAGAGAAAAAGGTGAAACAAACTTTGACGTATTTATCTTATGCGAAATCTATAATATCTAAAAGATAGGATAAAAGATAGGATCGTTGTTCGTTCGAACGAAAGGATCGAACTAACGTAATCGACGATGACATTGAACGCTGCGGTACCGATCGTAAAGCGCATTCCTTTTTCTCTGGCACCTTCCTCCTCCTCCTCCTCCTCCCCGTCCCTTTTTCTTCATAAAACTCGAATAGAACGAGATAGCATGAAGTTGTCGTTAACGATCAATTCTTAAGCCGATGCCGACGGTAGGCTGTCACCTCTGGAAATATAAACGATGGATGACGTCAGTTATAATATGACATCAGTGATCCATATCGTCGTTACGGCTCGATGCCAACTTTCCACCGAGTTTCACCTCGAAACCATCTCTCGACAATGGGGTGAGAAATACAAATTAACGTTCACGAGTTAAACCTTTCCTTTTCTTTCCTTACCTCGTTCCCCTAGCTGCCTTACGAGTTAATGTGTGGTCATCGAAGAAGAAACCCGGGCAAAGTTCTAATCCTCGTGAGATCGGTTCGATCCGTCTGGTGGATCCCCTGACGTCATGGCCCACCAACGGAGAACATCACTGAACGGAAGCGTTGAAATCTCCGGTTAACGAAGTAAGAAATATCGTCTACCTAACGTAGACGATATGATTTATTCCCTTGGAAATTCTAATTCCGTGTGTGTGTGTCGATACTTTCATTAAATTTTATTATTTTTATTCGTTTATATTTTATTTTATCCTTTTTAATATCGGACAATGATAATGATTTTAATAAAACATTGTTGTAATACGATTTTATGATTTATTCGTAGGATCAAATTTAGGATAATTTTGTTAGATACTTTCATTAAATCTAATTAAATTTATTGGGTTGGCAACTAAGTGATTACAGATTTTGTCGATAGATTATTAATAAAATAATCGCACTTACTTAGTTGCCAACCCAATATAGATGAATATTTTTATTTATTTATATTATTTAACTTACGATTTTGTATAATTTATTTGCAGAAAATTCTAATTCTGTTCGATAACTTCCCCTTCGTTTCTATTTTATAAAATTTTGTTTATAACTATATTAGTTGTATTTTTATAACTTTTCTTGAATCCTACTAAATTATATCAACTCGAATCAACATTCTTCCGCTTAGGTATAATTTTTCCGATCAGCGTTAATAAAGTTATCGAACGTTTATATACGAAAATCGTAAAAATGTTTTCGGGGTTTGATCGAATAAAATAAAAATAAAAAGAAGAAGAACGAGCTTCTTCTCTCCGATTCGATTGAAATAAAATAAAGAAATAAAATGTTAGACGCCTTTGCGTTATTCTTCCGGAATTGGTCCTCCTGGTCATCGCGAGTGTATCGATAATTTCTTCTTCTTCTTCTTCTTCTTCTTCTTGCATAAATGCGTTGTCGTAGGTGCGTGCGTGCGTGTGTGTGTGCATGTGTATGTGTGCGTGCGCGCGAATTAAAAAGAAAAAAAAAAGATAAAGAAAAAGAGAGAAAGGTGGAGGTGGAAGTGGATGGTCCATTCTATCACCTTCTTTCTTCTTTGGTTTTGCGTGGAAGCGAAACACACAAGACTCGCGTGAAAGACGACGGTCACGTGGCAGAAACTCGTCCCACATACCTTTGTATACGCGCATCCTTCTTCAAAAAGAAAAAAGAACAAAAATAATAATAATCGGAATAAGAGAGGAATATATTCAACTGACGAGGGTACTCGTGCGTGTAAAACGGATCTGAACGGGTAAGAAAGAGTGCGTGATTCGGATCCGTGTGTCATTTTGGAATAGTTAGCGATGTGTATTTCCTCGGGGTATGCGTGAGTTTACTTTTTGCGAACCCTTTTCTCGAAATCTTCTATCTTTTTTTCTTTTTATATCACATTCAAATCTGTTTTTCTTATACTAATTCGATCTATCGACAATAGTCGTTCTTAAAACGAGAAAATTAGCTTCGTTTGGCATTTTGTATATGTGTTACCGTTAATGTTCACATTATCTGGCTAATCTACAGATTAACTGATTTGGTATTAGGCAGGATTTCAGAAAAATGTGACTGTCAATCTAAGTGTATCACAAATGTGGTGTACTTGTCGTCAAAATCAATTGCTATGTAATTTAAACTGTCATCAATCTTTAGATAAACATAATCTGATCATACGTTTTGTAAATTCATTTTCTTAATTGTAATAATATTAAAATAAATTCTAATAAAATATTAATTAAATATTAATTATTAAATAAATTAAAATAAATGATATATTAAATATAATATTCTACCTATTCTTTTATAGTTTTTTTATTGATTGATAATCTATCAACTAATTATAATGAAATCACCCTAGTTAATCTGTACATTATCTAGATAATTTGCAAAATAATTGATTTCTGATAGATAGTAATAATTTTCTTTTTTCCTCTTCGTTCGTAAAATAATACAAATATTAAAGATTGATGTTAATAAGCTCCCACACTCGAGTACATTGAATTTTTTTCATCTTTCAAAAAGAAACCGAAAACGAAGGTTAATCGCCACGCGATTGGCTACTCCCCGGTGTGGCCAGTAATCCGGATTTGTTCCCAGAAAACGGAAAGTAATGTTGCCAGAAGACCCCTCGAGCTATCAATGAGAATGAATTCAAAACCAACAATCTTCTACCATCGGTTTCAAAAATAGAGAAAAAAAATGAAAAAATAATTTCAACCTTTGTTCTTGTTGTTTTACCTTCTTCTTCTTCTTCTTTTATTTCGAACAAAGTGTGTACTAATACACATGTAAAAAAGAAGTTAACATTTATTGACGACATCTAACTATCAATAAATCTTTCCTAGCGTCTAGCTTGTTGTTGTTGTAATAAATCGTTTAGAATTTTCCTCTTAGTGGAACGAAATGTGACAAATCCCCGTGTCTCCGTCTCTGTCTGTCAGTCTGTCTATTATTTTTTTTATTCAACCAAGTGAACAGTGAGTCAACTATAAAGGTATAGTGGTTAAAACTTAAACTTTACACACGGGAGCAGGCGAATTTCGTAACACGGGACAGACTGTGTGTACGATTAACGTTGCAATACTGCAATAACTTCTCTATCGGAAAGCAAGAGTACTTAGGTGCAAGAGATAACTTAGCTAGCTAAGTCCGGTGGATGACGTTTCGTAGAACCTAACGAGAAAGAAAGAGAGAGAGAAGAGAAGAGAAGAGAAGAGAAGAGATGAGAAGAGAAAAGAGTGGGAGAAGAGAAGGAAGAGAAAAAAAAGAAAAATATCTGAAAGAGGTACACGAGTGGGGTTAGTGGCGGTGTAAATTGATACAGTCGAGAATCGAGCGTGCATACGATATAGTGAGGGCACCTTTGGTGTCCGGACTTACCGCATGCGTACACGCCCACGTTTACTGTCTGTGTATACTAGTTTACAATGTGTATCATTCTGTTTTATGTTTGTGTTAGGTTTCTACTATATTTGTGTATATACATATTTATTTATGTATATATATATATATATTTAAATACGTAGTAGGAAATGTGACAATGCAGTACAATCCGACATCTGAAGACGATAGAAAGAGGAAGAAGAAGGCGTGAAGGTTTCGATAAGATACACCCGTGTGAAACGACCGGCTTCCCTTAAGGATTTGGCTCCTGAGATCGGCTTAATCGAATCGTGATTTATTGCGAGGTAGAAAGATATACTAAAGTTGTTTCGAGAATATTCGAAGGATGAAAGATCGATCCTGCCACCGGTGTAGTCGGATGATTCAATAATTATTTCCAAAATATTTTATATATTGTCTTATAAAAATAGATTATTCAAACCGTATATAATCGAATCGTATATAATCATTCAATAAATTAATTTATATAATTGTTTTAATAATTTATACTATATTATTATAATATAATAATATACCGTCTAAAAATATGTTTATATTGAATCAATAATATGAAGATCTGTTACATTTTTTTCCCAAGAATCATCTAAAACGATAGACGCGTGTTCATTAACGCGTGACCAACGTGCAAAACACATGCACAACTATATCAAATCGCATCGAACTACGACTTCGTTTTACACCAATACGATCGATAATTAACATGCATTTTCTCGGACACGCGGCTAACCAATTAACGTTCGTTAATTATCAGAACACAATCTTTTCCAATCTGACACTTTATTTCTCTCTCTCTCTCTTTCTCTTTTTCTATTACATACGCATACGCATACGCATACGCATGTATATATATGTACTCGGAATTCCTATGAGCTGACGACTAGTAAAATGCTTATGCTGTGTCATTGTTTAGAGAGAGCTGACACGAGATTACATTTACACTAGCATATAAAGGTTCTCAATTTATCAAAAATATCGAGGATTACCAATGAAATTTATAATTTATCTTACAATGCAATTTCATTGCACATTTTATAATTGTTAAAACATTTATACATTATACATTTTATATGTTGCTTTTGTACTGTTGAAAAATTTACGTGCAAACTTGCTGCTGCCATTTCTTTCCCTTCGTATAAAAAAAAAAAAAAACAAGAAAAAATATAAGACAAATTTGAAGTATAGTAAGAGAAAAAAGGTTGAAAACAAACCGAAGAGAACAGAAGAAAAGAGAAAAAAGTTGAACTCGTACGAGAGTTTTGTTCTTTAGCTCGAGGCAAGAAAGTTTTCATGTCGGGAAGGATATAACGAAGCCAAAATAATCGTTAAGGGAAGCAAAGTGCTCGTGCTCTCCGATGAGATTACCCTCCGGGGTGGGGGTGGGGCTGAGGGTGTTAGTACGCGACGCGAAATCACGAAGGGAAGTCGTAACGCACGACGTTTAATTGCGCAATAAATTGTGATTCTTCGATTTGCAACCCATTTCCTACTGTCGGGGCGACGATTGGTCGCTGTTAAATTGGCGCGTAGGTGCGATGGTAGGTTACTACGTGGTTGGTGTAGGCACGCATGCCGTGAAAGTCGGAAGTAC